>NW_012026789.1:1583869-1642702 GCF_000956235.1 Wasmannia auropunctata | reverse complement strand
CCCCCCCCTCCCTCACGTGACGTAATTCCGTGCACTCTCCGCGAAACGAACGATAATCAACGTGCCGGGCGGTTTTTGTACTTTTTCGGCTCTCGCTCGCGATTACACCTCGCTCCGAGCCGCTAGTCCGTAACGAAAACAATCGAGCTTGACGACGAGGCGAGGGGAAAAATAGCTTACCCCGTAATGCTCGCGACATTCGCATGGATGCCCTGCTAATCCGACTCGTACGTTTCCCCTGGCGGGATACATTTTTAGCCGGTTTGCACACGTTACTCGCTCCCGCGTACATCGATAAAGAGCAAAACGCGAACGTGCGAGGAACGCGAGAAACGGGGATTCGCGATCGGTGGGAGAGGCGCGCGCGCGGAGAAACGCGAAAACGGAGAGGAGGACGATAGCCGCGAACGACGCGAATAGATACGGAGGATGTGGATAATCCAAAATATAACTCCGCCGACTGAATAACTCCCGTCTCTCCGCCTGTGCGCCACGTCAACGAGCGCAGTGAGTCAGTAGGTTAGCTTACGTAATTTTCGGACGGCAGTTCTCCTCGGCGCACCGGCGAGGAGGCGGCCCCCGACTTGCGGTGTTGGGAATTAGGTCGATCAATACCTACGCGGCCGCGCTATATAGGTCAGGTGCACTACCACGCTCCGCGTATGCGACGACGAGCGCTGTTTCCATCCTCCCCTCCCCTCCTTGCCGAGCACCTAGCAACCCCCGCGTACCACCCACCCCCTCCGGTCACGAGCCACCCATCCGCCGGGACAAAACCCACCACTCCCGCTTTCAACTCAAAACTCGGCCATTCCCTACTTTCGTTTCTCTCGCGTCCCGCTCCACATATACACACGCCCGCGGCGCGTTTAACGCGTTAATTGACTCCAATCAGCTTGGTCCAGCTGGTTCTTGCGAGAGATCGAATTGGGTGGTCGTTATTTCGGTCGTTAGTGCCGTCCGGAATTCGCCTGGAATGCATGAGGACTGCTTGTATCCCTCTTCATGCCGGCTGGTAATCGGAGAACGCGGAAGTGAAGAAATTGAATAAACGAGGGCGTTTCACTCGAAATCGAACAGATCACCCTGATGATGTAGAATAATAAAGAATAAGTTTCTACATAAAAAAGAACGTCTATCTTTAAAAACGTTCCATTTTTTATATACCTCGGGATATATCATTTTGAATTTTGTTTGAAAACTAACAGCAAAGCGTGATATTAATTAAATATCAATATATTTATAAAATGCGCTGAATAAATAATGATAGTACTTCATCAAATATATATCCAACCTTCGATCGAACGCACATGATTGCCTGAAAACGCTTTTGGAGGAGAGACAAGAAATGCATGAGTCACGTATGGCTTCGTATACGTTGTATACTTTGTGCTAAGACTGCTAAGTCGCGTTAAGCTATTTGCTCCATGACCCACTATAATCGCCAAGGTGTCGGGACGCGGATGGAGGAAGCGTTTTGCAAAGCGAGGAGAGTTTTCTCGCTATACCCGAGCCGGATATATACGAACGTTATAATTCCTTGTCCAAATTGCTCTGCCTCTGAAACGCGCTAAGTCTCCATATTCGGCAATACCTGACCTAGACCAACGGCGTTCACCGTGGGCAAACCGAACCGCGCGAGGTAGAGGTGCCGCGAGGCCGAAGATAGAAACATTAGAGGATTGTCCGTAGCCGTCCGCAACCTAGACACACACTCGCCAAGGTCCCGCGCGACAAAATACGCGCCGGCACCAAGCGCGCGCGCGATCTTGACCTACACAGCAACGCCGCGCGTACATGCAGATGTCATTTTGATCATGTAGCGGCCTCGTGCGCGCGAGACGAGAGAAAAATGCAGATTATACGAGGGAATTATGTAAAACTGCGCATGTATTATCGGCATTCTTCCCCTCATCAAAAAAAAAAAAAATACTCGTAAATCCGAAAGCTGGGAGAAACACCGCGTGACGGCTGCCGGCGCGCGCGGTGGAGAGAACCGGTGCACACACGCGCGCACGTACACACATACGCGTACGCGCTTGCACACACATACACGCCTCGTAGATCATTCCGAGGCGTGTAAGCAGCAAGGTGTAGTGCCGGTCTTATCGGCGTTACACGCCGTTTCCACGCCGCACCCTCATTCATATTTCACCGTTTCGCTATCGCGTCGTGACGTCACCCATCGACCGGAGACAGGTGGACGCACGGCACGCTTCCGGTTTTACCGTACGCCATCATTTGCCTCTCTCTCTCTCTCTTACGCGCCTAAGGAAATTTGGTGACGAGGTGGAGTCGCTCGAGACGTCGACGTCGGCCCCGCGACGGGATGCTCCGAGGGTGTCGTGGCGGCGGTGGTGATATGCGGCGGTGGGTGGCTAAGGTGGCCAAACAAACTGTAGGTCGTGCCAGACTGGGGGGCCGCGGATCTAGGTCGATCGATACAGCTACGTTACCTACCGGCGCACCGGATAAATGGGTCAGGTACACGGAGGGGCGAGGAGGGGTACACGCGCTTCGTTTTCATCCCGCTCGTTCTCGTTCCCTCCGCTTCGTGTCACCGTGTACGCGGGCGCCTTGCATTTGCGCGGTCACGACGGGTCGCTACTTGTTGAAGAAGAAGGGAAAGCAAATCGATGAGGAAGACAATATTAAGGGCGAGCACGAAGGGAAGAGAGGAGAGAGAAAAAAAGGGGAGAAGAAGAAGGATTTTCTCTCGGACAATTCTCGGTCCTTTCTCCCCACGCGGCGCGCTCGGTCAAGGGGTAGGTTGCCGTCTAGCCTAGATGGCGAATCTGGGACAATGAAACCGTTACACGTGCACCAACACCGCGTTGCAGCGCGAGCGTGTGCACGTTGTATGCACAGCGGTGTGAAAGATGCGAAGACCTTGTCCGGGGCGAAACTTTTCTTACGAGGGGGACCCCGCCGGGGCGGATAAAGCGATCTCTTGTTTGCCGCTAAGTGAGTCTACTTAGGTACGAGGGAGTACTCTTCAATACGTTTACAATAACAGTATCTCTCACCTAGCTCTCGCTCTGGAGTATATTTTCTTCATGATAAACTCCTTAAGGTGGATCTTGTTGAAATTAGCAGCAACGGTATCGAAGGCTGTCGGAGAATCTTTCTCTCCGTCGCTTTGAGAAAGCGTCAATTGCAGTGCCCGAGTAAAATTGGGCAAATTGTACGAGTCGTAATTAAAACGTCAAATGAAGCTGTTTTATAAAAATTTTATTCACAGTTGGACAATTCCACCGCGCACTTTTATGCATTATGCAGATGCTTATGTGTGTAATTGTATTCAACTTTAGCCGCGCTCCGCTTTGAAGGTTACACACATTCTATATTTTTACATTGTCACCTGACATTGAGCTCTTTATTATCACATCAGTAACTAGTTCTAGAAAATTGATTATCTTCGAGGTCAATGATAATTTTAATCAGAATGCCTTACGAACGAAGCTAAGTATTTTACTCGAGTTTAAAGAAGTATATAGAGGAATAGAAAATGAAGAGGGAAGAAAAAGGGAAAGATCCTGCCTTCTCGTCGCATAATTCTTCCTGTTGGGGGGGGGGGGAGAGACGGGAGAACCGCGTCGTCGTCCCGTGCTGGTAACGTAGAAATCCGTGCGCATCCCGAGTTCGCTTCCGCGAAGAGTATCAGGCGGGGAGAGAGAAATCCGGCGATTCTACGCGTGTCCTACGGGAGAAAATGGATTTCTAGCACAAGGACGTCGGCAACGGGGCCGAGTCCTTCGAGCGTTCCCGTAACGTAAAGCGGGGAATTGGGTCGCCGCGTGAGGCCGGCGAAGTTGAAATCAGGTTGGCCGGGTTGTCCTGACGCGAAATCAGGCCGCTCGATACAGGCCAGCCGGTTGCCGCGTTCCCGTATCCAACGCGACTGACCCCCCGTTGCCACGACTCCGTAACCCGGATATCGCCGGAAACTGGATCACCCCCGTACGCGTGCACCCCATATTCCGTACGCGCCGCGCGTCTCCCGAGGGAGAGGAGTCGCGCCGCCCCCGCCGGCCTTGCGCTCCCAGGCGAATCCCCAGGTGAGCGGCGATCCACCATCACCGACCGCTTCACTCCACGGAACGGTGTCGTTCTTGCGCACGCGAAGACTTAAGGAGGGCGCGGATCTCGGGTCGCGTGCCCGCACGGTATTTGCACGGTCCCGCTTCGTGCGCCCGCGGGGGAGACGTTACGCGTACGGAAACGGGAGGCGATATGTACCTTAAGCTGCAGCCATACACATGGCAGCTTGTACGCGCATCCACATCATATATACGCAAACCACGTCGCGCACGGTATCGCAACGTGGTTGTATTTTACGCACGCTGCTCGCACGAGAAATGATAATTCCTATTAGATAAGTTGGATGTTAATTGAATTTTTTCCCTGGCGTGCTTCGCGAAAAGTCAGAGTACTACTTCCGAAGCGTGTGTAAGAACGAATAAATATTATAAAAAAACTAATACGTTTATTACGGATAAATGTCTATATATATGATAAATGTCTATATGACGCTAATCTTCGTATTATAGATAGCAACATACATCTTGGTTTACTGACATGACGTGATTATATTTAAAGTTTTCATTTGCGCGAAAAACGTGGACGCGAATGAATGAACAAACAGGGTAGCCGCGGAGCTAAAACGCTTCACAAGGTATCGCGTCACATACAAATGGCGCCACATTAATCCTTATGTGAACGATACTTAACGGCGCGAACGGGAGACCTCCCACCTCCCTCTTCTCCCCTCACATGCACACGTGCGCGGGCTCCATCGGACCGTTGGATGGTAACCTAGTTTTGCGTGCGCTGAAACATTCAGCGACCCAGTTACCCCGCGGCGGGGAGACCGCGCGGCGAATACGGATCAACAAGCTTCCCGACCTATATAACGTCCCCGGATCCGCGGGGCTGCATTTCCGAGCGCGTAAGCGTGCGCTCCGCCGGGATCGATCCCCCGTTCCCACATTGCATCGAACGTCGCGGCGCGCGCGCCGTCGCCGTTCTCCATCCTCCGTTTTCGTCGTCCGTTCCGTCCGCATCCGCTGGACGGCGCATGGAAAACTTTATCTAGCGACTTTCCACGTGAAAAATCGCGCGACCAGCGTGAAACTCCGCAGTTCGGCGGAGATTGCAAAAGCCCGTCGAACTGCGAGAGAGAGAGAGAGAGAGAGAGAGAGAGAGAGAGAGAGAGAGAGAGAGAGAGAGAGTTGAACTCGGAGTATAGAATCCCTACGGGATGTAACTTTTTTTTACGTGCCAGTCCAACTCCGATGCGAACTGAGTTTGTTACAGAGGAGTTACCGTTAACAGTAGCCTTCCCGTCTAACGTTACGTTACAACGCGGAGCGTCGTCGGCGGCGCACCGGTGATTTGCGATTCGAATCTCCAGTCCGCGCCCGGAGACAATCGCTCGAGGGAAAAAAAAGGAAGAGGAGAGAAATTGGCGGACGTGCGTTTAACGATCCATAAACTGGGCGGCCCGTGTGTCTGATGTTGCTGCGTGTATAACGCGTAACTCACGCGCTCGTCCTCCAACTGATCGCGTTGCGTAACGTTATGTCACGACGCTAATAGCACCGCGTGTACACGTCGACTATGCAGGCGCGTGTACCACTTTACGATTTCCACCAACGAGCTCGATTGACTTGTCAGAAGAGGTGCGATACGTATCGGCGCGGCGGCGCATAGCGTGGCGGCACATAGCGGATAGATACGCCGTACCCATGAAGCCGTTCCCGCTAATGACTTTATGGTTTACCTCAGACTCTACTTGTGCAAAGATATATCGGACGTCAATATTCATTCGAATAGCGGATTTCCTTGAGAAACGAATATCTTCACCTTTTTTCTAGGACTATCCTGCATATATTTGTGTAAAATCATGGGAAAAGAAATTATGAAAAATTATGAAAAGCATTTACAGAGGACAACTTATAAGTTTTATGAATTTATAAGTGTTGCAACTGTAAATGTTGTAAACTTCATAAAGAAGAAATTATTAGATATCAAAAGACCCGGCTACGTATTAAATAAAAAAAAAGATTGGAAAAACAAAGTTCTCTGAAAAACAGAGTAAATAATTTTTTTTTTTTCAAATGAAAAAGAAAATATTTCCAAGTTCGTCGTGGCAATCTTGCTCTCTGATTTCATTGAAATTTTATTTTTAATTTTATTTGATAAACATGACAAATCTTTTGCATCGATCTAACATTAAAATTATTTGGACATGAAGAAAAATTGATTTGACGAGTTTGATTACTGATGCGATTTCTGGGTCTCTTCGTATTACAACATTCTTGTCGAGCGAAACTAAGTCGGGAAATGTCGCGGTGAGTGCTACAAACGTGCCTATCGTTCATCGTACATTCGGTGTACAACGGAACTATAAAGAGCAGTTGCTCGCAGTTGCTCCTAGTTGACTCACGGACGCGAGTATATTTGTCTCATTGGAGTTTTATTAAAGCGACAATCAGAGTGAAGGAAAGGAAACGAGAGGTTCTCATCCAAAATCTTAATTCTCACGGTCCAATTTTTTTCTTTACCGTTCGCACGCAATTTGCACGCGATATTCGAAGACGGATACGTCGAAGGATTGGTTCTCGCCTACCGTTTACCGGTACGAATTAATCCATTTAGTGACAAATAAATAGGACCGTGACGAATCAATTTCCTCCTCGTTGTAAAAAAATTCCGCGGTCGCGGTTGACAAGCCTTCCGCCTCGCCGCGAGGACACATCCCGACAAGCGAGATCTATATATGCAACCCTTTTTTTCAGACGGCTATCTAGCTTCTCGCATCGTGCATTTATTAAGGCGTGTTTTTTTTTCATCCGTGTTTTCAAGTTGTTATTGTTTAATAATTGATATTACGTGATGGTATCGTGAATAATCGGTATTATATAATACGATGACGGTGTATCTGTAACGAACCGACTGGTAGGCGTGCGTGCTGTTTTACATGCTAATTTTCAATGTCAGTCCGCTGGAAGTATTCAGCGCTACGTATCCACGTGTCTCTCCCTCACTCTAAAAGTGATAATCCGAAGAAGGTCAGGTTCGTTCGACTTCGTTGGTTGGATTTTCGGATACGATCAGTACCGTGAACTCTCTCTCTTAACGTGTCTTTGTGCGACACGTGCGAGAAAAAGGAAACCGGACTTTGTTGGACTGTGAAATCGCGCTGAAACGTAATTCGCAGTCAAGCGTACCGAATGCGCGCACAGCAAAGACGCGAGCGGAACACAGCAGGGTTAAGGGGGATAGATAAAAATCCGATCCGCGGGAGTGCAGTAATGGACGGAGCTCGTCCGAGTGAGCGGTAAACGATGCGTTTTCCGGCGGTTGCTTCTTGTTTTCAACTCGAGGCACTCCCGGACGAATTAAGGCGCTGCAACGCCGGTGCGGATTCCCTCGCGCAAGAAATGCCGGTTCTTAATTACCACCGTGTGCCGATTATCTCCGCGGTTCAATCCCTCAATCCGTATCGGTGTAATTCGCGTATATACCGCGGGTAACGGTAACAGCTTCGCCTCAAAAGTAAAACGGCTTCGACCTCTCGCTTCCCCCCTCGCGCCTCGAGTTCCAATTAAACTCCTTGAATCTGCCGCTTCCGCGGCAATCATAAGGCGATCGTAATCTCGCAATTAGCGGGCAACGGTCGAGTGTATCGAGTGTATCGCAAGTCCGGGAGACCGTGAAAAAAAAAATACGGGAAAGTCAGAGAAATGAAAAATATAGTGAGCGCGAAGGTTGCCTTTCAAAGAAACTTTTGGAATTTCAAGCGAACAGAACAGAGCGCGCGCGTGAATTGGCGATATTTATATATCGGACGATCGTTCAAGTAAAAAAATTGTCAAATTCGAAAAAAAGGGCGCAACTCCGACTACGAGACGGTTCGCAATAGTCGTCGCGCTAGAGAGACCCGAGCGGCGTTTCTACGTTACTGCTGTGTACCGGCTCGAAGGAATAACCTTCAAGCCTGCCTTCTCGCCTGTTCTAAGTGGCGCGACACATATAACGGTTGGTACACGAAGCAAACGGGACAGCTGTGCAGAAGTGTGTGCTTGGGAGGTGTTGCTTTCGAAATACCGGCTGGTACGTGCGTCATTCTCTATGCCGGCCGGCGTTCTATGTTTCACTTTCGACTCTCAGTGCACCGCTCCCCGAGAGTGGAGCGGGCTGGCTTAAGTGCGACGACGACGACGGCGGCGGCGGTGGCGGCGGCAGCAGCGGCCTTGACTACATCGTCGGTTTTGCGCCCCCTCTCTAGCGTTTTTTGTCCTTCGTAGGCTCGAGAGGGCCCGTACCACCTTCTCCGGGCGAGCCCCGCTATTCCTAGCAGTGCACGATAATCGTCTCGAAAGCTGCATCGGCAACAGCGATGTAAACGGCGCTTCATGCGCTGCCTTCGAGAGAGGAAAGATGGGCGATTCTTCGTCAAGAATTGCAAAAGTTGTTCGGCTGAACAAAGTTCCTCAAAGTCCTGCGAGGACTTTGTGTCACAAGCACAAGATTAACTCGCGTAGAGTCAGACGAAAAAAAGTTGCCGTTAAAAACGCAAGTGTTTAGCATTTATATATAATTGATACAATCCTTCTATTCTTGTTCCCTCTTTGTCGTCTTTTATTTATTATCCTATCTCAAAATAACTTGAGAAGGAAAGGGTATATAATGCTTTAGCATCAAAATGTTCTCTCATGCCAATATAAGTATAATATACCAACTATAAGTATAATACTATTGAAATGAGAAGGCACAATTTTCAACTCCCAATTTTCTAGTAAATTTCTCTAGTCCCGAGACAGATTGTGTCGCATTGTGTATTCTCTATGTCTCTTGTTGATTTACGTTGAGCACACATTTCACCTGGTCACTCCGTCCGGTCGGAGAAAGCACTAGTAATCGTGGAGGAAACGACGTCGACCCGTGCGGGCGTCTATATACGAACGGTACATACTCCACGTGCAGTATTTACGCGGAAATCTATAGTCCTTCCCGGAAAAGTGACTATATCGGCTTATAGGTTCCCTGCCACCGGGTATTACCGTACGACAACGGGCGATCTCGCTCGGGCGCTCCGAAGTGAAACGGAGAGATGCGCGGCGAACGTATCATTTTATGCGGTTTCAGGAAAACGTAATTCCAGAAACGCTGCCCGTAACTCCGGCGTCGATTACCTCCTATGCTGTTATTCGACGTGGGCTCTTAAGGAAATTACTTTGGGCCCGTTTTGCTGCAAGATGTATTCTGTCGCAAGATATCCTACCGTTGTGCCACCGTTCAAAGGCGTTGCCGTCTTCGGTCCAAGATCGACGCTGTACAGACGCGCCCGATTCTGGCTCCTCGTGAAATTCGCGCGAATTTCCTAAAATTAATTGATTCCGCTGAAAAAGCGATTATCGAGAAACCGAGGCGGGTATCCGTTTTCAGAACACACGTGTTTCGCGGAAGAGTTTCCTGGAATATTCATCTCGGCTAATCGAAATGAAATCGAGGAAACTCTTTAATTCGCCATCGGGGAAAAATGGATCGTGCTTGAAGTAGGGTAATAGTGAGTTCAGATTTGAATGTGTGACTTGCGGATGTACGCACGTATGCTATAACATAGCGAGACTATAGCACATGTGGTAATGTATATTTCAGATCCAGGAAACGACGGCCAAGCTCGAACAATGATTCCGAACGGACGTACAGCGGTTGGGGCGGGGAGAGGGTGCTCTGCGGACGTGAGGGTTGTCGCACCAACGAACGCGGTGATTGCATGGACGAATGCGCTGCCGCCCTGGTCCTTATGTCGCTCTCGTGCTCACCTCACAGTCCTCACAACCCCCCGCCACTTCACTGCCAATACAATTACGGTACGGCGTTTATTTCCTTCTGACATTCGCACAAGTACTATATATATAAGCCGTTGAAAGCAGGCACAGAATAAATTCTTTTCTTTTTATTTGTAGTCTGAGTTTTTGTAATCTTTGAGTCTCTCTCTCAGCGTAGCTTTTTTTATTTCAAGTAAGAATTCCTTACAGCAATCTGTTTGTTTTGCAAGTAAGACGATTCTTTAAAAAAAATAATGAAAATATGTGTCAATAAATAATTTTAATTTTTATTTGTTCGTCGTGTTATTACATACGTATAAACACAAAGACAGAATTAACCGCGCTTCCACGATAATCGGCCGGGCCGAAATGAATATGGAAGAAATTGGCTCTGTGCGACAGGTTCCTGGGGGAGTCGTGGAGGCGGAGGTGGCGGCATGATCGCCGGCTCACCAGGAGTCGGCGGTATGTCAAATAGCAGTAGCAGCAGCGGGGCTTCCTGGCGAAGCGGCACCCCGAGTCCACCCCTCAGCGAGGAGGGCGTACCGACGAGGAGTTCCCCGTGCCCGGCGACCTCGCATCCCTCGCACAATCAGCCGCATTATCCCTACAACGCGTCCGGCTCGTCGTCGAGCAGCACCCCGGGCTCGACCACGCTGGACGAGGGGATAGTGCCCGACTATATCGAGGAGCAGCACCCACGTAAGAAGGTGAGTAACCTTTTCTGGTGTTCGTTCACCTCCTCCGTCTCGACGGAGACGTGTCGCGCGACGATGTCGATAATCCGCATTGTCGCACGACAAGTTCGTTGAGTGTGCTAATCGGTTGCCCGGAGTGACGGAGGAGGGTGGAGGAGTGAGAAAATTTCTGGAATCTCCAGAAATTTGTCGGGGCAACTTCCACGGGATCGTTTCCTCGTCCCCGCAGCCGATTAACACACAGTCGCCGTACTTAACCGCGAGAAGCTTATTTACCTCGCGACCGCCCAGTAAAGTATTAGCGACTTCCGCCGCCTCTCTTTATCAGACCACTACCGTGACCTTTGAAACTAGTTTTCAGAGTCGCGTGTTCGCGCCACTTCTGGCAGCCGAACTGCCCTCGCCTCGCCGCGTCTTTGCGCCTTCATTGACCTTAATCTTCGTGAATAATGTACACAGTCGCGTCAACGCACGCCCAATTCAGCTTGCCAAGTCTCGGTGACGAAGACAAATGATTTTTATGAAAATCAATTTTGCTCACCGCCGCGATTCTGCATCAGCGCGCGCAGCGTCGGAGAATTTTCGTCTCGCGATGCAATTGTTCGCCGACGTTTCGAACGGCGTTTCGTCTCGATTCAAGATGAACGTCATGAATTTAACGTCACACGCTGATCGGTTTCTTCCATGCGTAAGCCGTAGCTGTGAGGTTTGGCGCGCATTGATTGAAAAGCGTTTCTCGCACCTTCGCATTAGCGACATAAAGTATGACTTCCGTGAAGCTTAACATTACAATCAACACGTTCGAGCGACCTTCGCGATGGAAAATACAAGTTCGCCGTGATAAAAATCGAATGGCCTTCGGGAAGCCTCCGTCTCCGTGATTAATTCTTTTCGTGTCCGCATGTGTGATAGTATGCGGTAGCTTAATTAACGCCAACGCGTGCGCGCAAATATGATAAGTCTATTGCGTAAGACATTGGGGCACCAGGGTGAGCCTTGCACGTTGCCACGCGTACATATCGTTCGATCTGAATTAGATCTGGATTCGTTTTTCCCCGGGATTTTCTCTCTTGTATTACTTACATATAAGGATTGGAAACCGATAATTGCAATTTCAGGCTCGAGTTTAAAGTCGATTTATAAATTCGATTTACGGACGAAGGATATAATTTATCGCAATCACATCGATCGCATTGTTGTGAACGGTACATAAGTAGAGAATTTGTATCGAAGATTATTTCTGTCGATATTTAAGAAAGTTACAAGTTATATTAATTGGCTTCAAATTCTGTTTATATCAAATTTTGAAATATTCTTTCTTCGAAATAGGTATTCTTTTTATATTTTGTGGCATTATTTGTGCATTGTTTGCACTGTTTGTGGCATTATATTTTCGAAATTGATTTAACGTCACTTGCAAGATAAATACCATATATAGATTTGAAACACTGCAAAGGAATAACATTTTCGATACAATGAACAAATTCGACAGATTTAATCGGCATTGACGAGTAACGGGCACGAGCTTTCGAGATGACGGCGAACTAGTTTTCTCTTTTCGAGTGGACGAGCCAGTGAAAACGAAGTCGCTTTCGATCGTTTCGTAATGTGAAACGGCCGATTTTCCTGTAACGTACTGCAGGAGAGAACGGAATCAGGAAGAGGCCGAGACGTCACGCGTAATTTGACATCTCTCTCAATCTCTGAGATCTCCGAGGACTTCCATTAAAGCAAATATGTACGTCTGCGATTTTTAAGGAAAATAGAATTTAATTTTAAAGTAGCATTTCTATTTTTATTTAAAAAGTATATATAAGTTCTATGTATTTTGCGATTAATTTCAATCACTATATATTAAATTCCATGGTACATTGAATGTATCTACATATATTTCCCAATTTTGTTTCTCGTTCTCAAAATTTTTTGTATGTAAATATTTCTATCTTCTCTCGGAGTCTCCCGAATTAACCTATTTGAGCCAAATGTCTTCCAGCCTCGAAACGGCTGAAAATGCAGAGTATTTTTGTGCAACGCGAATAGAATAATTTGCATATCGCTGAAAATCGGCGAGAGAGAGAGAGAGAGAATACTTTGGATTGTCTCATGGATGTAAACCGCGCCAGTTGCTGCGCGTGCTGGCAGTGATGGCAACGTCCCTGACCGGTCAGAGATGCAGGCGAAAGAGGCTTGCAGAGGCGGCCGGAGTCGTCTTCATCATCATCGTCGTCGTCGTCGTCGTCGTCGTCGTCGCGCATGCCAAGCCCGCGCGCATGATGATGACATAAGCGCGCCGGCCGAGCCAAGGATGTAAACACGCGCGCTGCGATTTTTTGGTATTTCGTAATAAGACGGCTAACAAGCCGGACCTTGAGGTATTATCGCCCCGCGCTAATCTTAGGTACCGGCAGCGGCGGCGGCAACCCGCGCGCTTTTGCTGCTTTCGGCCTGCTTGCAGGGACGGGAAATCGCGCGGCTCTCCGCGCGACGACGACGACGACGACGACGACGACGACGACAGTGAAGCGGATGGCGGCGTTCCGTCCGCTCCCGAAATAGCCGCTAAGATGAGCGTGTGCCCCTTAACTTAACTAGCGGCCGGACTCGCTAAAACATGCCTCTCCATGCTTTATGGCTTTTTCAGATTCGAGCGAAAGTCAGCCAGGACCCGATCGAGACGGAGCCAGGCGCTTGCGCGACTTTCGAAAGCGAACAGGTAAGCCCGATTTCCGCTCTCCGCATAATTGGACACTCGCTTGGGGATCTCGCAGGTGCGAAACTGCAGGCGGCGAAACTCCTCCTTTTTAACCCCCCTAGCAGTGTCGGGTTATTCTCGCGCAAATATCGGCGGGAGGTGGGCGAGGTACTTTGCGCGCGCGCGCGGTGTCAAATCACGTTTCTTGTCGTTAATATTTTGTAACTTCATGAGTTCGTAAAACAAAATTTGCTTCGATAGAAAGATTATTATTTAGTATTTGTATTTCTGTTTCAATAATAGACGATCGCAAAGTATACCTCCCATTCTCTTAATCGTTCCAGAATTAATTCCCCTTCGTTCGCATCTTTGAACGTATCAATTCTTGGAGTTAAACTACCTTTAATACTTCTTTTAACATCGAAAGAACGCAGCGGAAAGAATCCCGCGATGCAATTTGCATTCGAGATACTTTGTTGTTACTACGTCCGTTATCTGACTCGTAACAGAGATAAGTAATCTCGCGTACCCATCGCAACAACAGTTATATTTTTTCCTCCAAATTATCTCGGAGAGAGTGTAGCAACCTGTCGATATCTCTGCAGTTGAAAAGGGAAGCATCTGCGATCGCCGCGTCGTCGTGCGTAAACTGTATATAGATACGACACCCGGGCAAGCCTCATTGTTATCGAAAAAAAAAAAATGTGGAATCGTTGGCGAGCATCAGTCTCCGCGTGCAAACGCGACTCGAATCCACCACTATCCCACTACCACCACCACCACCATCATCACCACTACCACCGCCACCTCCTCCTCCTCCTCTTTCTCCTCCTTCTTCACCTCCTCTCTCGCGGATCAATATTATTCGTAACCCAGTTTACACCGAAGGTTCCTACTTTCACCGGTGGTCGCGAACGGCGATCGTTTAAAGTCATTCATCTCAATTCAATCGACGTCGATGATGTCGTCAGACGAAAATACGCGCGTCATTCGCGATACTGTGGACAGCGATCGTTGCGGCGGCGTCGATCAGGTCCGCCGATGTAATTTACGAAGTCTAATGCACGCGGTTTCGACTTTCACTCGCGAATACCCACATAACGTGGAGCAACCAGATTTCCATGGACGCGTGCCCCCTTTTCTGAACATCGTTCTCGAATCTTTTTTTTTCTTATCCTTTTTTTCTTTTACTTTTTTTTTTCTTTAGGTTTGTTCCTCTAGTTTCGCATCTCAATGCATGATTAAACAGTCAGACGTGACGTTTTCGTCGCCTTGCCTTGTTAAAATTTAAAAATTCCAAGCGAAACGCCGCTGCTGCCAACGCAAATTTCATCAAAATTTATACGTTCAGCGAATAGAAAAAAAAAATTAACTTCTCGCGGAGTAGTCTTGATAACAGAGATTTGAAATACACGTATAGACATTTCGCTCGCGCTCTTTAAAAACTGGGGAACGTCCCAGTTTTCTTCTACCCCATTGTCCCAGTCACACCCCAGAGAAAGATGGCCACCCTACCTGTGAGCCTCGCGCGTATCGGCGCACCTGACCCAATTGACCGGCTTGATATCTCCGCGAACACGGCAACCAAGGTCGTCGGCGTCGTTCCCTAGATTCTCTCATCGCTTAGCGCTCGTCATCGCGAGAAAGGTCACTCGATCGAGATAGGAGAGAGAGACGATGCCACCGTTCCCATATCGCGGCATCCATGAACGGCGAGATACCGACAGGCGGGGAAGGAAAGAGAGATGCGAGAGAGAGGGAGAGAGAGAAGGAATAAGAGGGAGGGACGGTGGTCAGGAAGTTCCAGCCGAGTGTATTGCATTGTGCAACGAGTGCGACAGAGTACTACGCTTCCTCCTCGCTCCCTCCTCCTCCTCCTCCTGCACGCCCGTCCTCCGCCCGCGTGTCAACGCGCGCGCGCGCGCACGCGTGCACGTACGCGCATCCACGTGCGCAGTGCCGTAGTCGAGCGTATCGATGGGAGTATATCGAGTGCATTTTGTGCCGGTGGAGATTTTCCTTTGTCTCCGTCACGTGCCTGCGGCCGTAACGCCTCGCGCGATCGAACATTTACACAGGCATGAGATCACGATCACTCGGCAAGAATCTCCGGGCAGCACACAACGATTTTCAAGGAATTATCCGATGGGCGGTCAAATGAATCAGGCCATATATCGTTTCAAATGAGGAATTTGTATGCTAAAAAAAAAAAAATTACATTCCATCCCAGAAACCTGCGTTTTTCCCAGTGACACGGTTTTTCGGAGAAAAATTTCCCCACCGGTTTTCTTTTGTGCGCATTTTTGTCACTTCATAAACCTCTTGCAATTGACACGGATTAAACTCTATCGAAAGGTCGTGCACGCGCGTTGCGCGACACGTGGATCTTCGAACCACGTGAAAACTGGTTTCTTTTTTCGACGTTAGAATTGAGATCCCATTAAGGTATAGGAAACTTAGGATTATAAAGCCCAAATCTTTAAATATATATGTATAGCTTAGATACGCTTGGTGCAGGTAGGCTTTATGGTCGACGATTTTACCGTATCTTATCGATGTTCTATAATACATATTTCCCAAATTCCGGCTGAATTATCGCCAAAGTGAACGAATGAGAGATGAAGCGAACAGCTTCTGAATAGGAGTTTCTATAAAAATCGGTCCCGCTCGGCATTCGCTCGAAATTACCTTCTCGTCCGCGCGTGCACACGTACCGGATCCAGGCTGAACCCTTAAAAAGTGCGGATTGTGGCCGACGTGAGCCAAATTCTATTAAAACGTCGCGCACGCGCACGCCGGAATATCCTCGTCCGTCGGCATACGCCTGCACATGGACCTAGATCTCGGAGCGGTAACACGCGCGAGGACCCGGCGGCGCCGTTGGTGCATCGCGTCGCAGTGCACACCACGTGACGTCACCACGAGCGGCACGTGCCCCCTCCCCTGTCCGCGCCCCCCGGTGCCCTCGAATGCAGTATCGCTCGTCGGCGAGGGGGTGGGGCGGGGCAGGACGGGGGGCCAACAACGAGAGGGGGAGGTAGAGGTGCGGAGGAAGGTAGTTAAGGTCACCGTGGCCCTGACTGCACGCGCGCGAAATAATATCGGTGTGCTACCGTATATATATATATATGTATATATGTCTCTCTCTCTCTCTCTCTCTCTCTCTCTCTCTCTCTCTCTGTGTGGGTGTGTGTACGCATGAGTGTGTGTGTGTGTGTGTGTGTGTGTGTGGCGTGCGTATGCCACGGGTATGCACGCGCGCATGCATGTGTGCAACGCGCGCGGAGAACGCACGGAAGATTTATTTCTAGTTCCGCGTGCTGCCGCTTTTCTAACCAAGGTTTTGCCGGTTAGATGCACGAGTCGCACGAGTGTGTCCCAATGGCGGACCTTGACCGTCGGCACCGATATGTTCGGACGGTCGTCATACCGTCTGCTGGTCGTCGCAGATCTTCGTAGCGATATTACGGCGAAGTTTTCCGATTATCGCTCGCAATACGTAGCCTACTGCTCCCAGTCATTCGATACACTGTTACGACACGCGATGTATCTTTCCGTGACGAGGTTATTATTTCATCTCAAAATGAGCTTCCCTTCCTCGAAATCAGTAGAATTTAAAGAGAGAGGACATATTCGCGATGCTCGTCAGCATAATCCTACCTTAATTGAAGGACGTAGCTACTAGCAATGCGAGTTTAAATCCACCGGCAAATATTTCGAAGATGATAATTAGAAGTTTGAATGTTTAATTTTGTATTGCTATAAAAATATGAATGAAAAATATAATTTAAGTACTGTTTTTACTGCTTTCTCGTAGTTACATCCATAATATATTTCTATTGTCCAGGTAGAAAACAAGTGGATCCAATGTCTCTTGCGGTCGAAATTGAGAGAAAGAAAAAGGGAGAAAATCTTCAGGAAAGCTTTTCTTTCTTTTAAAAGAGGATTCTTTCCTTCCGTTCCTCTTGCCTTTTTTAAGGTTTCTTCTGGGAAGAAATTTCTTTTAGATTATTTTTTTTTTCGTTGTATTTTCTAGACACAGTTGAAAAGATTTTTTCGTCTCGATTTGTGTCGCTCACGTTATTTCATTAAAATACAAAAACAGTTTTACATAAAAACACGTTCATTCAGAGAAACGGATTTACCTGATTCTTGCTCTCTTATCTCGGATCGCTGCACAGTTACAAGATCTTAAAACAAATTTATTCAACATTTTTCGCCTTGTATCACTATTTTTATTCGTGTTTCGACATTTTCATTTCTCGGCTTCGTCTTCTTTCGCGATATTTATTAGATTCATCCATATAGCGTAAATCTTACATCGCATAACACGTTCGCGTGTTATCTCCCGGCGATATCATGCAAATTGCGGCAGTCGCGAGGCGAGAAAAGAATACTCTGACGCGTACAGCCTGAACTTGAAATATAGTGTCCGTGTATCGGGACGCATCAGCTCTCGACGCCGGTCGTGCCGGCATTTGCGTGCATGCTCCCGCGAGTTCTGGGCCGCGCCGGGTCGTATTCTGATACGTTCGTCCACCTTACGTAATACGCGTTGCGTAAACTTGACGTTAGCCGTAATGCTCGCCATACATATTTCCGCGCGCCCGGCAACAACCCACTGCGGCCGTGTGGGGAGGGATCTCCGGCGGCCTTACGGAGCGACGTAATCATACCCTTTCGTATCGCTTCCGCGCTCTCCCGGTCCGATCTTCATGATGCTCGCCATAAAAACGGATGAACTAGCGTTTAATCGCAATTGGCGTGGTTCTTCTGCCGCTGCGATAGTTAGCTTTTAATTTTTTTTTTCTTTTTTTTCGAGCGATCGGGTCTCCCGCGAAAGCAATTTTACAATGCAAAAGTGTCACGTGCCGGCGACAAGCTCGGCAATAACAATAAAAATCCGAGTCGACAAGTCGATTGCGGAGTCGTTGATAACGCCGCTAAACTAGCGGAGAATTGCGAAGAGTGAGAGAGAGAAAAATGAAATTGATTAGAAATATCCACGTGTCGAGTAGAAGCACATATTCTCCGTGCACGCTACCGTCCTCCGTTCGTGTTGTACAGATTGCAGATATTATCTGCCGCGCGTGCAGAGTCAGGGCCATTGCCTGGCAATACGAGAGATTTCTGATTATATCATTTCAAACAATATCTCTACCGTGTGTAGGATAGTTCCTGATAAAAATTAAGAGAGCGTCACCTTCTCTATTGTTACGAATTCCCGGACCTGCGTCCTCTCGCCGTTCCCACAGCTGACGTCTCTTTTCTCGGTATACGTAATAGCGTAATAATAACACGCGCGGAGATTCCGCGTGTGTCATTAGGGAGGATTTATCGTCACGGCCGGGCCTGTTTCACGGTCCGAGCTTCGCGGTTATCAGTAGTAAACGTTTTTATAACAAAATGTCAAACAGAATGATTCCGTTCGCATGATGGCGCGTAGGCATCGCATGACATAAGTCAGCGGCCATGACATCGACGTTACGTATATAGGAAACGCTCGCCGTCGCGTCGTCTTTCTTCTCTTTGTCCGCGCGCCTCGCTATTAATTCTCGCCAATATAACGCGTAATTGATTGTTTTCTCGAAACACGATAAATTATCGCGATCCCGTCTTTAGCTTCTCATATCGAAATTCGACGAATTTATTTAATTTTTTTTCATACGCGTTTGCGACATAAGGAAAATTTATAGTTATCCTTTTTATGCAACGTCGATGAATCGAGCTCGATTTTCGTCTCGAGGAAATAGAAGCGAGTTTCCGTAGCGCTTTGTAGACACTGGAAATTTCGATTGTTCGCATACTTGAACGGAATAAAGTGAATGAAATCGCGCGTCTCGGTTTGAACATTCTTATCGACATTTTAGTTTTGAGTTACCTCTGGCATTGGATTTGGCACGTTCTGCAATCTCGCTAGAGATTTTCGACTAGAAATAACATTGGAACATCTCCGTCCAAGGTCACGATCAGAAATAAAAAAGAACCGTACTGAGGAAGCAGTGTCGTGTATCATATATTGTTCCTCGGAAGGCCAGCCTCGGCTTTAAGTGCACTTTTAACAGTCCTTAATGACTACCGTTTCGACGACCTTGCTTGACGTGGTAGTCAGTTGGATAACTAGAGAATGGGCACCCTTCCCTCCGAGACCGAGTGACGAGGAGAGCCTAGCAACGAGGAACAGGACTGCGAAAGGACAGCCACTTTTCAATACGAACGAGTTCTCACTTAATCAATTCGGCAGGCCCTATATTACGCAATCCATTGGCTTCGACGAATATTGATCGTCCTCCGTTATATGCCATCCATTCGCATTCGCTTCGCGTGGCCTAAACAATTTCAAATAACAGAATCTCCTCCTTTCTCTTTACGTTAATTTCGAAATGCGTATCGATACTCATCATATTGTTACGAATCGTGGCGATCGAAGATATATATTTTTTACTCTCTCATGATGTATGCTTTCAGTGCCACTTTCAATCAAATACAGGATTGTTCTCTTAATTAATTCGGATTATTGACTCAACGAGCGCGACAGAATCCTCTCTTTCCGCGGAAGAAACGGAACTTCGCTTCGCGGAAAGTTTATTCCCGCGCGGACGCGCGACGGCGGCGCGTCCGCAAATTCGGGGATCGTTCTTATCGCACCCGACAGCTTTCGCGCGAAGAGAAACTGCAATTGTGGCGTCACACATCGGAAGTTCTCGGGGAACGGGTTGAGATAATCCCCGTGCGGCCGCGGTGCCCATATGCCGCTCGCGTACGCGAAACTTGGGATTCCACGCGCGACTCGGATTCCTACGGCGACGAGTATTAGGTAGTACTCGTCGTCGTCGTCGTCGTCGTGTGTAACGCTGGCGAAAATACAATCGACCGGTCCCCCGTAGCTGTCCCGGGATGCCGTTACCGGCCGTGCCGGTTACCGCGCTTCGTATCGAGCGCGGGACACGTATAAATAGTTCACGGAGGTCGTTAGGAGGGACGGCACATTAGGTAGGTAGGTAGGTGGAACGGAATTGTCATTCCGCCGACGGACATTCCGGACTGTCGCTGTCGACGGAGGTATGTCCCGTCGAACCGCCGCCGCCGCCGCGCCGCGCGCCGTCGCCGTGTCAAAGAGTTTCGACAAACGGGATTGACGGGTGTCTGGCGTTTATAATAAAGTTCTCGGCGCGACGGCCACGTGACGTCACGGCTGTGGTAGGCTGAAACTATCGGAGGTCTTCTTTTCGTCATACAATACGGCTCGATGACGTCATATCGATTATTTTTTCTTTTCTGCCGTCATGACGTCATAACTGAAGTGCCGATCTCTCGACAAGATAAGCAAAGATATTCCTATGAAAAAAAATTATATAATATATAAGATACAATTTAGA
This sequence comes from Wasmannia auropunctata, assembly GCF_000956235.1. NCBI lineage: Eukaryota > Metazoa > Arthropoda > Insecta > Hymenoptera > Formicidae > Wasmannia > Wasmannia auropunctata. Next base: position 1,622,094 of record NW_012026789.1, on the reverse strand, counting down.
TTCGAATTCTTTAGAAAACGTTAATATGCATGACAGTTATGATAAAATGACGATAATAATTCCATTATAAAGACCATATTGTAGAGCTTATCTGCATCTTCTTTCAAAATATCCAAATGGTGTCAAAATCCATTAATGTTATATTAATATTATATTAATCGTTAACAATACATATTGTAAAAAAATATTAACGGATGTATCAGGCGAGAATGAAAAATTTCTTTGTGTTGGTCAGTGACTGTAGCAATAACATTGACACTAGGATGCTCAATTATTTTAGCTTTCTATAGCGTCACGTCTGGAGCATTGAGCTCTTTATTGCAGTCAATGTTAGACCTGGTGTGCTCTTTCTCTTTCCCTCTCGCTCTCTCGCGTTGTTAGAACTTTTCGGCCGGGAGGAGAGTCAAGGACGCGCGCTCGCGAATTTCAGCTGGCAACCGCCGCGCCGCCGGTGGGGATGAGATACCGTGCCGCGCCGCTCGGCGTGCCGTGCCTCGCCTCTCGTTGTCCTAGGTCCTGACTGCCTTTTTTTACGCACGCCGAATCGACGATAAAAGTACATCGTCGTCGACGCCGTTCGACAGTATGGAGAGAGGGAGGGAAAAGAGGAGAAGGAAAAAGAGAGAAAGAGTGCGAGCAAGTCAGCCTTCTTCCTTATCGAACACGATCGTAACACGACGAGGCCGTATATTCGACGTGTCCTCTCACAATCAGAGAATTCGCCTCTGCTTTAATGAGAAATGACTTAATGGCACAGTCGCGTCCGAGATGAGTTTCGTTACGTCACGAAGTCATCCAATCGAGATCGTATAGTCATGAATAAACTTTTTACAGTTTTACAGTTCTTCGCATCTTATAACTGTTCAACTGAAATACGAAGTATCCACGACGTGTCCCCATTTTTTCTTTACTTCTCGAATCGCATACGGTGAAAGTTTGAGGAACGCTCCTTCATTTCCGCTCATTCCCGCGGATCCCGACGATGGATTTCGTAATTCGTTCCCGATGACTCCCGTCGATTTAGCGCGACGCGTCCCGCTATCTAATAATACACGCTTGTGACAACTATATAGATATATCGTAGCGCGACATTTATTTTAAATTCAAGGTGACGTGAATTTTATCGCGAGCGCAATCTCGGTTCGTCGTGCTTTCGATAGTCGCTTCGAGCAAGCGATAAAGAATAAAGCGCGTTTCTATAATATCTCCGCAACCGAGGCGAACGAAGGAGCTTTCGTTGTCGTTTGATCTCTTGAGAAAAGAAAAAAAAAATCATTTCCAGCCGCGTTATCGAGACGCTTTCTGCGCCCGCGCGCGTGTGTCCGTATCGACCGTATCTCCGCGTGCTCTACCTTGACCTCCAGCTGCGAAAGTATCTCGAGCAATTAAAGCGTTTAAGGGCTCCTGGTAGAACCGGTCGTCGGATGTGTGTGATCGGCGGGTGTCGCGAGCCCTCCCCCCCCCTCCACCCCATCGTACGGGATCTTCGGCGATCGGATGACACATTCTCGCCGCATATGGCGGCGAGAAAAACACTTATTGACCGTTTAGTGCTCAACGATAAACGGATAGCAACGTTATCGCGGTATTGCCCGCCGATTATCATCGCTGTCCGGCAAATAAACGCACGTGAACGTCAACGTTTCTCGAGAACAAAGAGCTCGATTCTCTCTTCTTTTTCCTCTCCGTCTTTTTTTTTCCATCCGAGATACGGAATCGCGACTAATCCCCGGGCCTAAGCTCGTCAACCCGGCCGGCTATAAGGTTTTACATAAGCCGTCGCGTTTCGACATCGGCGTAGACTGCAAGTGACTTTCTCCCGGATCGATCTTAGGTCGGAAAGTCACCTATCTCCTCGCGATTCCCCGCGAGTCCGCCAGTGAAACCGGCGTTCGTGCGATATGATCGATGGGAAAGTACGACCGATAAATACGCAACGTCACTCGGTTCTCCAGGAATTACACGAGTGCCACTTGGCTCGCCCATATAACGGCTGCAATTCTCGAAATTTTTATTAACCGCTCGACGCGGCCGAGCGCAATTGTCATTTTTACAAAATTTATCGATAAGCAGAAACAATCAGGCTGTCGGAGCTGTGCAATAGCGCGGTAAAACCGGTGGAGGTGTTTCGCACGATCGCGAGATATCTGGCAAGGCTTCTGAAATTTTTTGGAGCAGCGAGAGACGAAATGAGCGTACGGTGTATGGCTGTACAACCGGATAAGGAGGAAGAAAAGAAAGAAACCACCGGGCACACAATCAGACTTGACGCGAACGTGCGGAATGTCCGTGAGAATCGTGTTTTGCATTCGCTTCGTTTCTCGTTTCTTTCGACCGCCTTCGACACGTCGCGATCGTGTCCGATGATAAAAGAATTGCGAATAACGTCGTTCCTACGCGCGCGCTCGCGCGAACGCAAAGTACTACGTAACTGTAAACTGGTCCTAACACACAGGCCTCGCCCACTTGGTTGCTCAACTTGGGTAAGCCGAGGAGAACCGGTGTGTCTATGGCGTGGCAAGGCCGTTGACAGTGCTGGCGAATCAATCGCGTTGTCACGCTCAAGCGGCCGCGCTCGCTCGCTCGCACTCCGCTCGTGCGTGCCCAGCTGATTCGCCGCGCCGTCGCGAGAGCTGCAGCCGTTCACCGATCGTGGGTGAGAGAACAAGAGAGAGAGAGAGAGAGAGAAGGCGGGAGGGAGGAAGAAAGAGACAAGTTCAATCCTGCGAAAGTTACGTTACGCTGAAAATCACAAAGCGATTTATAATCCGGCGCGTCGAAACGCAGATGCGAATAGCACGACCGTGTCTAAAAACTGTAACAAATAATAATGCAATTTTGCGGAAGTAGGCAAAAATCGGGAAAGCGGAAACGAGAGGAGGAGACACTGTTGAACTGGCAAAATATACAAGATTCTTGAAAATGTAATTGAAGAATATTGCAAGAGGAATGAAAATTGTGCGATTAATAAAGGAAAGAATGATTTATTTTTTGAATAATTATTTATTCTGGTAATTATTTGAATCAGTAGAATAATAAAAGAGAAATTGAAAAAGTCATCTCGTGTACGTTAAAGACATTGAATTATTTTAATTCGGTTTGCAAGACAGATAACAGAAATGCCAGACGTCTTCTAAGAATTTGGATACGTATAAATCTGTGTAGATAACGCTGAATTTCGTCAACGACATGTCTCGATAATAAGAGGTTTATGATAACAAATTGCATGACAATAAGAGGAGGATACAAAAGAGAGAAAGAAACCCGCGATAATTCACGATCGACGTCTGCAAAGCAGATAGTCCTGCCCTAGGGTAAGGTTGTCCCCCGGTCGTTTTATTTAACCGGCTGGTATTGCCGATTGGCCAACTGGGACTCGTGCCCACCCACTCTCGTCGGCGCGAAGATTCGCGAAAGTAACGACCTTGACTTTGCCGGTACCGTGCCGCCGAACTTACGAATCTAACGGTCATCGAACACGTAAGCCCGGTTCAGTCCGGATTCGACGTCGAGTTTAAATCGCAATGCTGCGATCCTAGTAGTCGTTCACAAAAAAAAAGATAATTCGGTGCGAGTGCATTACCATTTCGCGATCGTTCGCGTTAACGAATACGCACACGCAGCTTCGAATGTTACAGAATGGTACTGTGTCCCAATTCGGGATAGATATCCATCTGTCGAGAAAGGAAGAACGAGGAGGAAGAAGAAGAGGAGTCTCGTGAGTGCGTGGTACGAAGACGAATGATGATTGCGAAGATGACTGTTGCGAATGAAATCACATGACGGACGAATGAACTCGCGTATGTTTTTATATGGCATCGATAAGATCGCTCTGTCGAAATCTGGTCGAAATTCAAGCACATGTAATACGTCTACGGGTTTGCATATGAATCTCTTACTTTCTCGCTGCAATCGAGACTCGAACGTAAAAACGTCGCGTCTACGAAGAAGAATTGCACAAACGGTGATGCTCGAAACGGCCTGTGCCTGTAATTACAATTGCGACACGTTTCGTGGGAGTGTTCTTATTGTGTTTAGCGTACTGGATAATGGGGTTAGCGTGCCATGGGATAAACAAAAGACTTTTTGCGCCTGTGGATATTTTTGTAATAAAATTCAGGAGACGGATAGAGAAAAAAAGGAGACGAGAGAGAGAGAGCACTGTGTCTATGTCGCATTATCATGTTTTATTGCAATAAAAATACGATTATATCTAACTGCGAAGCTCCAGAGGAGTTTGCACGGAACAAACACATCTTTAAAATATTCAGCTATATTATGTGACGTAAATACGTGCGCATTTTCTTGTGATTGTGACGTAGTATTATGGCGCGTAGACATAAACACTCGCCATTAAGTAAATAAGCGAGCGAATTGACGTATACAAAATCAACTACCTTTTATTTTGCTGGAACTTTCATTTGCCGCGTGAAACCGAAATTCAATTGTTTTCTGGCACGAATCTTCAATGTCGCGCGAGATTAATTTCAAAATAACAATTTTTTCGTCGGCTTTAAGTGTCAATTTTATTGAGTCAATTATTTATCTATATGTCCACGTGATTTCTTCGTTTTTAATCCATCTCTTATAAAAAAAAATATTGTGGTAGTAAAATCAATTGACGATAAAATAAAAAGTCACAGCCTTATACAAAAAGAAGTGATTTAAGTCGAATTTCTTTGAATAAATTTTTCATGTAGATGTCACGGTAAAAACTGGACAAAATTTAAAAACACCGCGTCTGACAATGAGATTTGAATTATATTTCTACCTTTGATGATAGGGAGATAGGAAAAGAAAAATTAATTGACCGCAGTCAGCTAACAACGCTGGTGCAACCGGACGTACACTAATTTTTACCGCGCGAGCGAGCGATAACCAGGCGGATAACCGAAAAGTTCGCTTGCTATCGCGCACCGGTTCTCATTTTACGCAATAAAATTAGTCTCTCGCGTGACCTTGAGTCGGTTATTGAACCCTCCTTGCCCGATACGCGAGCGACGCGTCGAATCAGAATATCCGAGTCGAGTTTGGAAACATCACGCACTCGCGTTTTGTCGCCTCGTCGCTGATAAGTGGACTCGAATAAACATTTCTCTCTCTCACTCTCTCTGTCTCGCTTCGCACAAGCGCATACGTGGGTCTTTAAAAAAAAAATGTAGCTTTATCGAGCCGCGCCGGCCGACACGACCAAAATCAGTGAACGGTAACGGCTTCAATCCCTTATTAGTTCGGCGCGCATTATAAGCGCAATGCACGCTAGTGCGATTACGGTGGAACGAATGTTAATCCGCGAAGCATCGGTGTGCGATATTTTCGTAATACGAATACTGACACGCGCGGAACATACGCTCAGCGTTGCGGGATTATATTATTTTTAGTTATCGAAATTCGCGCATATGCAAAAAAGGACTTTTTTTTGTTTATTTTAACATTTTACTTTCATACATTTTTAATATTTGTGTATTGCACCGAGAAACTGTTCGGCGTGCGTCCCGCGTCCGGAAACGACGGTGTAAATCGGCAAGTCGTTTCATCGTGCGCAATTAAAAATTAATGGCGGTGACTCTCGCCGGTACTTAAATCGTATTTTCAGCCGTACCGGTAGTACCCGAACGGTACTACCGGTTTTCGGCTGTAACTTCTCTCTTTCTCGCGACATGCAGGCGGGGGAGGGGTTTGAGGGGAGGGCGAGGAGGGTCCTGGTTTATTGCTTAACGAGACCCGACCGCGCCGGTATTGAATACCGTGTGTGCATAAACGACGATACACGGCCTTGGGGAAAAAAAAGCAGGACAAAATTAAACGCGTGCGGCCGGTGGATATTGGATTTTAAGTGTCCCGTGAAAGTATCTGCCCCTGTCACACGGGATTTCCCTCTTTTCTCGCGTATATATATATATATATATATATATATATATATATCTTTGCTTCTCCACGTACGTAAATTAAATCGCGCGCCTGCGAACAAATGCGATATAAAGATAATACGATTTGGGAGCCGCGTATATTCCCTGGCGCAGTCGTTCAATGTGTATATCGGCCGGAACACGCTCGGAGCCATTTTAATTGCTATTTACCCACGAGTCGTGCAAGATGCGGTTAATGATATATTCAGGGGTTGGGAGGGGCAGGCAGGGAAACTTCGTGTGAATTTTATTCCGAACGCACTGTCGATTCACGCTTATCGTTTTCACGATTGTCACATGTAACACGTCTTACTCTCACGGCTTTCTACCTTTCACCGCGTTTTCGCTGAATTCGCGATTTTTCTGAGAGACACCTTCGCAGATACTTGGCAGGTTTCAACCAGAAAACGTTTCAACCAGAGACATTTTGATATGTCAATTTTTTAAAATTATTTTTTAACAAAATACGTTAAGATACGGAGCTAATATTTTTTTTTAATTCGTTCAAATTAACAGAATACAAAGAAGTACACGAATACAACAACTTTGTGCATTCGTATCCACGGTATATATTCGAAACGATCAAACTGCAAGAAAGGATGCTTAATTTCACGGTATCATCACGGTGATAACATCTTTCAACTAATCGATACGGCCTAGGAAAATTCAAGGTGCCTCGGAGTTCGCGAGGCTCGCAAAGTGCATCGTCCTCATTCGGCGTCACCTCTCATTTTCTCCCATCGGCTCTACGTATATATATCGGCCGTGGGCTCGCTGAACGGGTGTCCTCCACCATTTCAACAAGACGCGAGCGGGGCCACGGCGCGGCGGCGGCGGCGGCGGCGGCGGCGGCGGCGGCGTCCACGCTGCAAACCGGCGACGTAAACAACGCATCTGCGCAGGCGCAGCCGTTCCTCCCGCGCCGCCGCTTCAACAGTTCGTTCGCGCCGTCCTCTTCCATCTCGCTATTTCTCTCTCACTCTCTCTTTCTCTCTCTCTCTTTCTCCTCCTTGCTCCTTATTTCTCTTCCTTCTCTCGCTCGCACGCGTGTAAGTACGATTCTCTTGCTCGTGAGCGTCGGGCGACCATCGCTTAGCAGCCTTCTCAGCGACGACGCTGACCTTCATAAAGTCCAGCGCACAATGGCCGGCCGCACAAGATCCGAACGTTGGAAACTTTCGTACGTGTCTGAAAATGTCGTTTCAGATAACCGCGCCGGGGGACGTACCCGCGAGCCAGGAGAAAGTTATGCGGTTAATTAAAGGGGGTGAGACGTTCGAGTGTACTCTCCGAATGAGAATACAAGCGCGAGCGCGCACGAATTCGAGCTTAATATGGAGCCTACCTCCTCCTTCCTTTGTGTGGCTGAACGCAGCAACAATGTTGGTATTCGCCGCTCGGTGGTTGCAACATCGCGACGGCCTATGTCGCCGGCACGTTTGTGCCGAAAGGCCTACCGGACGCCATTGTTACTTTGGGGAGAAAGAGAGAAAGATAAAGAGGCACTCGAGCACGCACTGGCGGAGTGCAAGTATCGATAAGAGGCGGAAACTGCGAACGACGCCGATTTAATCGGCACGTTTTCAATGAATGAAAAATAAATACAAATATTATAATCCTTCCTCTCTTGCCGCTCTTGTCTCTTGAAAAATTAAAAGAGAAAAAAAGATACGTTTGCTCTCTCTGGAGAAAATTTGAGAACCGTTCGGGCATCAATGTTTTTCGCTGAATTAGCAATTAACTCGTATAATAATGGCAGTGGAATTACGGTCGTTCTCAAATCGTTACGAGTTTTTTAAACGCCCGTGTCCAAAAATACCCAGCATCCCGAGGTTTATGGTGACCATTTATCTCGGAGTGACAGATAAGTATGGGCTAAGATTGTGTGTTTTCCAACTGAGTTATTCCAAAAACGAACGTAGATAATGAAGGTTGATAGTGGGCCCTGAGTAAACAAGCTTTTTCCACTTCGTCATCCGGACGCAACGAAAAGCACAGCAAATCAGATGCGTCGAACATCCTGGTGGAGTCCCGTCGTGACTCACGGGTACCCGCTGTCGTTTCCTCGTCCCCCTCCCGCGCGCATCCATGCCCCTCCGTATAGGCATTTGAAACGATTCGCCGTCTCTCTCGCCTCCGTGTGTCGACGACCTCGGTTCTTCCTTGTAAATTGCACCGAATCGCGTGCCGCGACGTGTCCCAGCTGAGCGTGCTTTTTCCAGCAGTGCGCTTGCTATTTTACGACCGCCGTCCGCGCTCGCCGGGAAAATGAAAAAAAGGGTCGGGGCTTTTGTTCGCCTTTGCGCCTCGTTTGTTACGGATCGCTACCGATCGCCGAAACTCTCTTTCTCGTCGAGCGGTCTCGTTGTCACGTGTCCTCTCGCGTGCTCCCTCCTATCTCGGAATAAATTCGCTGGCTGAAGTTTCCGAGCACTCGCGCACGCTCGTATCCTGGAACAAAGGCATCTCCGGAGCGCGCTTGCGGAGACGATTCCGCTCGTACGTTCTACTCGGCGTGACGCATCGTTACGTCGCAATGAACTGTCTTCTCCCTCGCCTCCCCGTCGAAAGCCCTCTCACAGCTTCGCAAACGGTGCACTCGTCGACGATGTGCGACGTAGCTCAGTGCAACGACGTAGCCTTTGTCGTACCTGCTGCGTCACACGTGGCTCCGCATCTCTCGCCGCGCGCGGTCAGTCCCCTCTCGCCTCCCTCTCTCTTTCTCCCCCCTCTCTTTCTCTCTCTCTCTTTTTCTCTCGACCAGATTCCTCCCTATCGTTTCCCCCGCGTCTACACGCGGCCATATTCTGAAATTTTCTGCCCCTTATTACCACATCTCGTCCCCGCCCGCCGTCGCCATCGCCATGGCTTGGCTGCGGCTGCCGCCACCGCCGCCGCCACCGCTGCCGCCGCTGCGACGCGAAAGTCCCACAACAAACCCGTAGATTTTTCTCCCGCCACCCCGTATACCCCCGTATACTTCGTGCGTGAGGCGCATCGGTGTGTTCGAAGGGTCAACGTCCGACCCTCACCACACGCCACGGATCGACGCGCATCGTACGCGCCAACACACAGAAGTCCGGTTTGTTTTGGTTTCCCGGGCGTTACCCGGACTCCCCACTTCTCTCTCCGGTGACTTCGACTCCTCTTTCTCTCTCTCTCTCTCTCTCTTTCTCTCTCTGTTTCCCTTCTTTCTCTCCTTCCTTATTCGCCTATTCCCGTGTATTCGCGCGTTCTCTCTTTCTCTTGCACTCTCTTTCTCTCTCTCCTTCCTTCCTCTCTCGCACCGCGCGATATATCCCTATGTCCGTGAAACCCATCGCCGCGTGGAACGACGCGGCGTGGTCCCAAAATGGGGATTGAGAGTCGGCAGCCGGCAGTGTGACGTCAGAATGTGTACACGGAACGGTACATCCAGAGTATCGTTATTTACTGACAATGCAACACCGGCGGCCCCTGGAAGCTTGTATTGGATACAAAAATATTTTTTCTATAAATAAGATAAAAATAAAGATCCGCACACGATCCGCAGTACGTTCCAAACTGACATCGCGATATTTATATTTTAAATAGCGTCAGGCAGGAAGAATGCAGATGATACAGATACTTTTTTTTGTTTAAATAGCAGTACTCGGCGACGTTTCTACGTTAAACAAACCGGATTGATATACGTCCGGGTTGGCGAGATACATCCGCCGCGATGCAACAGAAGAAAACGGTTTCGCATGCGAAAATCTCAGTTAGTCGTGGGAAAGGTAGTAGGACGTAGGAAAATATAGCCCTGTACGGCGCGCAACGTTTGTGCAATAGCCGTCGGCGGCTCGACGCGAGTCGACTAGTGCGGAGAAAGCGGGAGGCCGCGTGGAAAGCGGGCTGTCGTAGCGTGTAGTTTGGAATCGATTTTTGCGTCCGCGCTTGGCGGCAGCGTCGGCCGCGTATATACGCGTAACGTTCGATTCGTGAAACAACGTACACAACACGCTACCGGCGAGCCTGCAACCTGCGCGATGAACCGCGTGCAAGAACGGCCTTGGTAAATCGGCGTTCTTTGCGCGCCGCGCCGCACGGCTCGGCGGCCGTGTATAGTTGTCGCGAATTGTGATTAATCATCAATACAATCGAACATACGAAAATGGAATTGCGAGCGTAGTTCTTTCGCTCGGAAGAACCGCGCACGCACGAGCGAGTCGAGAGATCCATTCACTCTAACGAACTTCGGGGCGTTGACTTCCAGCGCATTCCTGCGGGGCGAATCACGGGTAGTCCGTTTCATCGGTCGCGTCTCTCTTTTTTGAAACGATTTAACAACGATTTTTCACGCGTCGCTTATCAAAGACTTGTGGAAACTACGACGACGCAGGAACAACACGTCTCGCCGGGATAACACGTGCGTAATTTTTGTACAACGCTCCTCTCCGGATCCTCACGCATGAAGACAGGCGAGCGAGCGAGCGAGCGAGCGCGCGCGCGCGTGTGTGTGTGTGCATATACACGTAAACGAATTCGCGAGCGAGCGAACGAGCGAGCGAGCGAGCGAGCAAGCAAGCAAGCAAGCAAGCAAGCGCTCGCGCGCGCGCGTGCCGTTGCGCAGTACGCAGAAAGTAGTGGGAGAGAGTGCGCAGGGGGAGAGGAGACGCGCGGTACTACGTTGGGTAGGGGTGGATGCCCGCCCGGTGCGCGCGCTCCGACCGGCAAGACGATGCGATGCGTGTGCATCCCCAACGGGCCGCGGCTATCTCTATCGCCGGCAACGTCGTATCGCACGCGATGCGCCCACGAAACGCCGCACCGCGCCGCGCCGTTCCGCGCCGCACCGCGCGCGGCCGTCTCTCTCGTCGCGGCAACCCCGCGCGGTTCGGCTTACTCATCCCCGCGTGTGCTGCACGGAGGAGAGCGCGCGATGATATTCGCGCGCGCACGCGAACGCGCGGGAGATGGCTTCGCGAGATCTACGTCACCGCCGCCGCGCGCCGCCGCGGGGAAGAGGATAACACCGCCGGGAGTCGGGAGTACGCCGATTTTCTTCTCGGACGTGACTGCCTCCTCGGACGTTCGACCGGGGCCGCCCTCTCCCCCCGATCGAATTTTGCGATAGCACGCTGTCTCCATTACGCGTCACGCACAACGCGTGTTACTACGACGCGACGTGCCCCCGTGCGGGTTCGATAATAAGCGCGTTTGACGATGTAATCTTGATCGTGCTTTTTCAACCGAAACCTTTTATTTTTTCGCCCTTAAAAAATACCATTGTGTTTCGAATACTTTATTACCGAACACCCTGTATACAGGACAGACAATACATGCGTGAAAATGATAAATCGCGGCTGTAATCGCACAAATTGATAGGTAATATTGATTTTGTCTACGATTTCTTCAATAATCGTGGTTGCAGTCCGACGATTATACAGACGCTTTACGATCTTAAAAAGAATATATATATTTTTGTACTTTGTACATTGTCTCTTGCGGAGGATAGAGCATCCGTGAGAGTAGATCCGGTGCCGATCCAGTGGCCGCTATCAAACACGCCGAAGATGCTCACCGGGCTGCGTGGTGCCCTCTAGACTAATGCCATCGGTATTACCGCGTCGTATCTTAAAGGTCGTAGAGGAGGGAAAGGGGAAGGAGCAGTGGAGAGAAGAACTGCTGCGAAGTTCTCCGGAGCACGCCAAACCAACGCCGAGAGGCATGGGCAAGGCAAGGCAAAGGGAGAGCGTTGCCTGCCGACCAGGCATAGAAGGTCTGTGACCTCGGCAATGGCTGAGCCGCGGCGTACGCCGTTCTGGCGTGTGTACCCGGCGTTGTACCGTTTCCAGAGATGATGTCACGTATATACGTCCACCGGGAGATCCGTCCTCGAAATCGCTTCGAAACTTCGAAACTCTTTTCCGAAACGGCACCTTCCTCGTCCGCGCCGGATCGCGTCTCTCTTTCAGTCAGAAGCGCGCCTGCGAACGCGCCTTGGCGGTCGCGCGCTATCGCGGAGGCTCCCGCGGTCGCCGGCCTTTCGCCACCCGCCACCCGGTATACCGCGCGACGCACACCGGTGTATCTCCCCGGTGTACCGTTTCGGAGCTGATGTCACTGCACTATAGCCGAAGCCCTTAAGGCCCGCCGAAGCGGGAGCCACCGCTCGCCACCGAACGACGCGATCTCGCTTATCACGCGCGCGTCTTTCAGCCGATACGCCCGCGAATGCTTATCGATATTGGTTCGTCTCTCTATCTCTCTCTCTCGCTCTCGCTCTCCCTTTGCGTCGCTGTCGTCAACCACCGCATCACCCGGTATGCCGCGTGAGAATCGAAAGAACGTTAATGGCGCATAGTAGAGCCGAGCCACGCAAAATTGAGGGAAGCGATCGACGACGGCGCGGCGCGGCGCGATTTCCGAGATCGTGTCTTAAGTGCAGTCGTTAAAGTCACTCGTAAATATTCATGCGCTCATTAGCTAGACCGTATGGCCCGGCGACGTGCTATCGCGCGAATGCGTACTTAAAGGAATTATTTTCGCCGTAGTCCGACGGCTTATTAATCCGGAATGCTTTTGAAGGGGCGTCCTTCACTACGGCGCGTTAACGAGCTCATGATTGTCTTCTTGGTTCAGACCGTTACGTTGGAAAGCGTTCGAGTCGCGTGTGTGCCAGCCGGAATGAGACGTGAGACCGTTATAGCGAATGATTAGCCATGGTGCTTATCACGGTTGTATCGACATCCCCTAAATCCGTAAACTCACAAGCCCAAATACCGATGTAACAAAAACCGACGAGATCGATTTTCGGCGTGTCTTGCCAGAAATAAACGTAGAAAGGCAACACTTTCGTGTCTTCGTTAATAAAGCATCGACGTCCGTTTTAAGGCAGCGCGTCTCGCGTTGCAGCTATATACTAAAAATACGATCAAATGATTAAAAGCTAAGACTAATCCGCGCTTGTAAATGTACTCCGAATCCCCTCTTGAGTGGACTCTCGAGCGGGGTACAATTGTCATTCTATCCGCGTTGGACGCGCACCCGGGGGGATAAGAGAGGATCCGGATGACGCTCGCGGTAATCGTCACTCAGGTAGAAGACGATTACACGCAGGTGAGGGTACGCGTTCGCGCGCGGGGGGGGGACCTGACTCTCCGCTCGCGAGAGATGCCGGTCGCGCGTCGCGTCGCGTCGCCGCGCCGTCCTTCGCGCTCAAACACGCGATCATCGCGGACCGCGTGGGCTTGTATTCCTCGCTCTCCTCGCGATCAATACCACGTGACCGTATCGTCGTGACCGGCGCGGCGCGGCGCAACGCGGGCGCCTCCGCCGCGCCGGCCGGCCGATGTAAACAAAGAAACGTGCGCGCGGCGCGGCTGCCGCTGGCTGCCGCGCGCGGCATCGATTTTCCTATTCGGCGGCTTGGCTTGGCTTGGCGTGACTCCGACAGCACACACAGGGTGCCGTCTTAAGACTCTCGGACTCTTACAGATTAGCGACGCGACGTCTCACCTACGATCATCGTGTAAGACAGCTCCCGTTTGATGATAATTGAAATATATACAAATTAAAGTAAATTGAAGTAAATAAATACGAAGGCTGTTGATACCGGAGCTTTTTGAAACTTTACAGCATATTGATGTTAAATAAACAGTAAAAAGTTTCTTTTAATAAAGTATAAACAAACGCGAAAATAAATGGATTTCATCTATTAAAGTATTAATGAAAAATATTAGAACTTGTGATTTTAATAAAACGAAAATAATACAAAATAAAAGAATAATAATAATGTAAAAGAGAAGATAAAATAATATAACATAAAAGAGAATAATAGTAATTTATTTTTGGGATAAAAATGGATTATTCTAAAAAAGTCACCGGACATGGCATTTCAATCGATGGCTGTAAACTGTCTATTCAGCTCGATGGTTAAAGCAATTTTGCTGTCAGCGTAAAACTATGCGAATTGCATCACGGTGTGCCGATTAGTTCATTAGTATCGGACAATGCAGGACAGTATGTTTGCCGTAATAAATCATAGCTGTCCATTTCCTACCCTTTTCCCTTTCGTGAAGTTCTCCCCGGACATGCGAAGTCCTGTTCCCATCGGGTCTATCATCACGTAATACACACCGCTCTCGCGTCAACGATCATTAATCGGCTATCATCTTTCTGTTTTCAGGCGAATGCGGCAGTGGTCTTCAAATGCACTTGGCCGGGTTGCATGGAAATCAAAGTTACCGTCGCGCTTATCGAGGAACATGTACGCCAGTCACATCTGGGGTAAGTGAATACCCTGGATGTAATACACCGCGTGTCTCGCACATGAGCGTAAGACGCTTAGCGAGACCGAGGCGGAAACACGCGAGCGCGAGAGGTCAAGCTGGTCCTGGCAGCCGAGAAAAGAGCTGTTGACATTAAATATTTTCCATGGGTCGAAGCGCTGACAATCGGTGCCGTTGTAGTAACGTCAGCACTGTGTGTATACCCTCGAGTGTGCAACTCTCTCTCGAGAGCGTAAAATTAACTGCCGCCTGGCTCGTAACGCATCATTTCGATATCGGGGGTTGTTGGAACAAAATGATCGTACCTATTCCGTAAGGTCAGCATAATATTTGTATAAATTGAGTCACGTCAATAATTTCCACGGTTCTCCTCTCTTCTCGCGACGCGACAGTAAATCTTTCTCCGTCGACTATTTTTCTCATCTATAAATGGATTAATCAAATATAATACCAACAATAACAATTTTATTGAATACACATATAAAAAACAGATGTAATAAAAAATTGCATGTCAACGGGCGAGATATTAGCAATAACATGATTCATAAGATTAATCTTTATGTTACTGAAGTTTTACTGCACATTAGAGTTGTACAGAATTATCTATATGTATGAAATAAAATTTTTTAAACACACAAATTTTGAGGAAAAGAATATTACTCGTATTAATAAAACTAATCAAATAAAATTAATAGTAGAAACACAGATAACCGATATAGATAATTGATATATCAAAAATAAGTATTAATAAACTCATTGGCTTGGTTCTAATAAGATAACAGTAACGCTTAGTCTAATATTGTGCGCATATTTTTATTCAAATATATGTATAGATACGTATACATATGTTTTGCGCACATTTTCACGACTCGCATAATGTTTTTTAATAAATACATAAATCCTGAAGATAATTATATGTAGAGAAAAATACATAAAAATGTGGTAAAAAATAATAAATTATAATAAAATATAATAAAGATAAATATTATTATTATAAGAAGTAACAATAAATATAATAATTAAAATGATAGAGAAGTTGATTTGAAGAGCGAGAGAGGGAGAGGAGAAAAATGAACTGAATATCAGAAAGTAACGAAATAAAATATTTTACTGCGAGAAAAAAAAACAGCCTTGAAATTTTGTTGCTCGATCAGAAGATAAGAAAACAAAAGATTGCAAGCAAATTGAAATCATTTTTCTTTTACAGTCCAAAGAAGTCCAAGGGATGCGACAGCGAGGACGATATGTCCGTTCACGAGGAGGAGTTCTATTATCAGGAAGTTGCTATGGATCACATGAGCTCACCCCCCACGATGTCTCACCGGGACATGGCAAGACCGCCGCACGAGGATCCGGAGTATCAGAAGCAGCTTCGTCTTGAGGCGACTCCTGCCGCGAGTAACTACATCGAGAACGTAATGGTCGGTGTGAGGGAACCGAGCAACGCGTTTACGATCTCGCAATCGCCGGTAGGTAATCGCGCGTTCAGGCTGTAAACCACCCGCGCCGGTGCCGGTGAAAAATACATTCCGACTAAACTTGCCCTCCATTTCGTTTTAGGGTACGCCCAATAAACACATCAAACTGTCCCCACGGCCATTGCAGGCGTGTCATCAACAGAACATGACAGCGTCCACGGGCAAGCCGTCCTCCCCGCGGCGAACTCGCAGCGATGTTAAGAAATGTCGCAAGATCTACGGTATGGATTCACGCGACCTCTGGTGCACTCAGTGCAGGTGGAAGAAAGCCTGCACCCGTTTCTGCAGCGAATAGGCCAAGCGTCCGCCCCGTTCGTACGTCCGTGGGCGGAAACCCTTGTCAAGTCGACCCCAGAGTTTGCCAATGCTACGTTGAACGTTAACACCAACTGCCAAATGCCAATCATCGTCGAAGATACGGCGTCGAGAAAAAAAAAAAACATAAGCTCCCGCATTCGGAGCGCGAGACGCGAAACCGCCAATTATCGCCGGTTGTAGCGAAAATGTGTGTCACTCCTACGAGCTACTTCACAGCGTATGCCGCGGGACTTCTCATGAAAACGTAAAATGCGAAGCTCGTAAAGCTCGTAAAAAAAGCAGCATCTCTTCCTCTTCTCTATGTCTCCCGTCGTCAAGACGGTTCATGCACGAGTATTCGAGGAGAAACATCAATCGAGAATTAATCCGTTAACGGATAGCTCTGTAGAGTCGATATTCGTGCATGATGTAACAACATCTTTCTAGTGCTCATATAGAGGAAGTTAACGATGTTAAGGATTTATCCGAACGATTTCCGCCCGTTCGTGTTTTGCACTTGGCAAACTCCGACCGGGTCCCTTAGCCGTAAAACGAGGGACTTTTCGATTAATAGATAGCGAATAATTGGCGTGCGGAGCGAGGAGAGGCGCGACCTCAGACCGTTGCACACTCTCGCTCCCTGAGACTCGCCCGACAAAGAGAACCTTTTGGTTCGGTACGAATGCGATAGCGCACTCGCACTCGAAGCGAGCATGCATGTCCTTCGAAGTGCTGATTCCCGAACCGTCTCTCTTAGGTCATTGCAATAGATCTTCCTTCTTCCGCCAAGAGCACGAAACGTTAACGTGCTCTCGGTAATGATGGAACGAAAGGCGTTAGATCGAGCCCCAGGAACGCCATTCGGCCGATCCCTGGGGAACGAGCGATATATATCGAATCTAACGGACGAAGGAAAGACCGGCGGAATCGATGTTCGGTCTGACCGATGTTCAAAATGCTAAACGAACGCAGACAAGCAAGATTGGTAAGTCTCGCGTGGAACAGAGCTGCTAATTGTGATATTGTATCTAAATTTATTGGATCTGCCGCGAATCGAGCAGGAGAGCGCAAAGGCGTGTGAAGAAATGAGAGAAGGAAAGATTGAATAAAAAAAAAAAAGAAGAAACCAAAATTTTATACACCAATTATACTGCCAGATAAATAATTCAAAAAAATTGTTGTTCAAGCCTCTCTCTCGCGCGTTAAAGAGGCACTATATGTTGCACGGCATTGCGTCGCCGTATACCGGACTTAGCCTTGTTAGCCTTCTGACGACCTAAGACCGTGTTCGCCAACAAAATGAGCTGCACGCGCGTATTGGGGTAGGGCTACGCAGTTGAATCGATCGATCTAACATTTAATGAAGATTTCGCTCCGGATCACACACACGCGCACTCATTAAACACACATGTACACTTATTATACATACATGTACATCGCGAGCGCGAGGAATGATGACATCACATTTGTATATAGTCTAATTTTACAGTCATTTCTTATACTCCTTTCTCGCTTCGGATCATTCGCGGGACGATTTATCCACTCGAATCGATTTATTTCGAAATACATTTGATCTCGATAATTTTTCTAATGTAGCGATAACGAGAATGGACTCTTGCAAATTTTATATATTGACGGAACTTGATGAAACAAACTTTGCGAGTAAGCGCTATGTCCTAAGAGGATTCAACATTAATGACTCCTGATCTTTCATCACAGTCGACTGAATTATGTTAGAAATAAAATAAAATATTCGATTATTATTTCTAACCGATCATGCAAACGCGTTTTCTCGTATACGCCAAAATATTTTTTTAGACATAAATCATATTCTGTAAAATAAATTTATAAATATATTATATACTTATTTTTTGTACGTGTATTTGTACATATTTATATATAGTTATTAATATATATGTTATTTACAAATTTATTTTAACTATACAAATTTATTTTAACTATGCATTACGCTTTGCGCGCGCTATTTTTAACATTTTTCACTTCTTACTATATTTGTTATATACTCTATCAATCTCAATATACACAATTGTCAAAATTTCGACGCAAGATGATGCAAGAAAAAAATTATGATTTATAATTTTTCATTTTTAATGTAATCCAATACGACTGCCATGAGCGATCAGGAGACATTAAGATTTTAATGCAACAAATGACAAAAGTATTTCGTATGAATTTTGACGGAAGAAAATCGGCGAGATGTTAAAAAGCGACACTCGCCAATGAAAGTTTCTTCCAATTTCCCGATCGTTGTTCGTACGTTAGTATAATTATCTTGTATATTTAATATAATTATATCCTTGTATATTATGTCTTGTATATTACGTGTTATTATCTTGTATAGCCCCTCGTTTTTTTTTTATAATTATTGAACTTAATGTATTAAGAATTAGTATATTACTGTTGTTTATTAATAATCACGACACGGGGTTTAGATTTTATTAGCATAATAAGTGTCAATTCTGTTGACGAATTGCGCTAATTTAAACTCAATGATTCGAGAGTATAACTCGGAAAAAGAGATCGATAATTCTCGTAAAAAGGTAACGGATTACCTTTGTGTTCAAAACCATAAGGCGTGATCGCGTTGTCAGTATTTCCCGACTTTTTACCAACGTCATCGTACTTTTTAAAGAAAAATCGCGGGTTTTTTTGTTTCTTAATTGCTAATGGTAACGATTGCTATTTAACGCAATGTTGTCGTCGCACAGAAAAGATTCGTTTCTTCCCAAAAAAAATTTAATGGCGAACAGCTCGTATGTCAAGAGACTATAATGGCTGATTGTATTTGTTTATCGAAAACTTGTCGCATTTTATGAATTTATGAAACCAGCACTCGCAAATGATAATCACAGTGTTCATGCGAAAGTTTAAGGTGCTGTTGAGACCTTGATTATCAAGTCAATTTTTTACATCGTGTTCATATAATCACGTAGAGGATCGTTATAAAGTATACTTGCAGCATAGAACAGCATACAATTGCAGATAGCATAGAAAGTAATTGCCGTCCATGTAGGTTCCTTACTGCTATCAAAATTGTTACGCTCGATTGTATAGGCACAATTTACCGAGGACAATACGCAAACGGAAACTGCTGAAGAGTGATACTATCACTTAATTATTAATGTGACTTTTATGCCGTAATTTTATTCTATGCAATCTGTACATATGACATTAAACAGTGCGGCGGTAACATTGAAACTTTTTAATACCGAGGAGAAATTATTTTTAAAATCTTACAAGGCTCTCATCGTGAAGTATTTAAAATATCATTTTTTAAGAACTTTATACGTTCTGTATACGATATTTTTAGTGGAATACTTTTTGAGATGTCTAATCCTTATTTATATTTAAATTTCGGCATTTCTCGGGTTTATCTTTTCATTCGTGTCTTCGAACGCTTGGCGACACGTATGGCTTCGCGTCTGACATTGGATATTTTCGAGCTGAACACATCAATTGCATCGCGATAGAGAGGTGTGTTTTATAGCTGACTGATGTATGCATTTCGACATTAAAAAAAAAACAAAAGAACATAACAGTCGTGACGCACGAATATCTAAATACGATTCGTTCGACGCAAAGACCATACATGACGCTGAGTGTACTGCAGTGCACATCGGGCGAACTTTAAGGAAAAAGCGTTGAAACGAGGTTCGATCAATTAAAACGGCGAAACGATAAATAATTTCGCGGTAGTAATAATCCAGCCCCTATAAACCGATCGTTTTAAGCTTCCGACTCCGTTAACACGGCGCGATGCGAATTCGCTACGCGAATATCTCGTGTCTGGTCGTCCCAAACACGAAACACAAACACACGAACACACGCAGCAATAAATTTCCGATGGTCTCTCAGAAATTCAGTATATGATTTATTGTTGATCCCACTCTGCACGATGACACGAAACGACGGATCGCGTGCTAGGATCGTGTGTGTCACTCGACAGAGGAGAGTGTCGACTGTCGCGTTGAAGAGAATTTTGGCGGACATATACACCTAATTCCCGCGCGGGAATGGCACTTCGCGAATGTATAAGCAAGTACAAGTTTATTATACTGTGCCATTACGTATGCCAAATGTTCTCTAATTCTACCCTTAGCTTATCGCGTGAACAACAAGCGGGAAACGAACCGAGCCCACTCCTCCGCGAGCGGGATGAAGGGCGTGGGAGGAGGGGGGGGGAGGAAGAAGAGGGAGCTCGACGACGCGAGTAAGGGAGGGTGGGAAAAAAACGACGGGCAAGGAGTTTCAAACATTCGTAACGAAAGCTTTACAGACTTAAAGATACCTCAGGTTTATTTCATATAATTACGAACGTACAGCATACACACCTCGTCGTCCCGTACGAAGCGACCGACCGGTTCGAGATTACACGTTCTCTCTTTCCTTTGCACCAAAAACGGCGTACGATCCGGCGATCCCGCCGTCCATCCGTCGCTTCGGCCCGGACGACCGACTGACGAACACCGAACGTTACAAAGTATATAATTATGTATCTCTCTCTCTCTCTCTCTCGCGCGATGTTAAATGTCAATATATATTTACTTAGTCAAAGCTCCCGCCGCGACGGGGTCGTCGCGGCGCGGTACGGGACACCGTGTAATATACAGTAGGTAGTTAGTAACACCGCGGGGCTTAATCGGCGGCCTGAAGAGATTCTCTCTCGTGAGAGTCGCGAGAGTCGTCCGGCGGTCGCCGCGGCCGCCGCGCAGCCTAAAAACCAAGATAACTCCCCGCCGGTGACGAGCAACGCGCGAGCCCATCGCCCTCCGCGGCCGTTTGATCGTTGATCGCGCCGCTCGAGACGAGGATTATTTGTCGCCGATCGATCGACAAGCGGCCGGGGCACGTTCGCGTTTGCCGTCCGGGGAACAACCGAGCGCACACCGAGTTCGAGTTCAGGATAAAAAAAAAAACACGCGTCTCTATCTCTCTCAAAGCCAGCTGCTGCAATACGTTCGCGCTGTAATCGCAAATTTCCCCGATTCAATCAGATCAGGATCGGGGCTTTCGATCGATTCGACGGGCGGGCCAGTCGTTATGCGAGCGATCGTATGGTCCGGGAAAGAACGAAGAGGGTTGTCCCATTATTTGTTGGGAGAAGGGGTGGAGGAGCGGGAAGAGGAGGAAAAGTGATTCTGTGGGTACATGACGATCGCTTCGCACGGGGGGGGGGTAGAGAAAGGGGGTAAGGAGGGAGGGTTGATTTACCATTACGGAGCTCTGTCCAGCACGTTCGCCGAGATACCGAAAGAAAGAAATTGTGTTGCGGGTTAGAAAGCTAATGGCCGGGATTATCATACCAAAACGGATCTCATATCGATTTAATGAAGTGTAATTTTTTTTTTCACACGGTATGGTACGGCCGAGCCCCACTTGCCGAGCGGCAGCGTCGCCGTACTCCAGATTGTATCGTGAAGAAAATTGTTTAGTGACGCGAACGGTAGAATCTGCTGTACGCGACTCCGGAGGGGGGAGGGGTGGCGTTCACGAGGGAGAGGTGGCTTTTTTTTTTCAAGAGATCGTAGCTCAACGGGCTTAGACTATATGCGCTCGGCCGGCCGTACAGCGCGAAGACATTATTATATTAATATTATATTATATATTATATATTATATGATTATATATATATTATTATTATTATTAATTTTTATTAATTATAATTAATAATTATTATTGCATTCATCGTCGTCGTCATCTTCATCTTAACCCTTAACACAATGATTAGCGTCACTCACAAGTGCGTTAAGTAATTGTTAAAAGCGCGAAATCTTTATTAATATTACGTTAAGTGGACCGTTAATAATATCGCCCCGCGATTAAGAGGGTAATATTTCAGGACGGATCGCGCGTTCGGAGTGATCTATATAGAAACATCGAGCAGACCATGAGATCGGAACAATCTCGCAAGACGTGCAACCAGCGACTCTATCATTCTTATAATCCGTATAATCGCTGCAAAAGAAAGCTTCTATTTATCGATAATGCGTATAATTATAAACGCTGCGATTATGTCGCATTATTTGACACTCGATTATTCTAACGTATAATGACTGAGAAAATTACGATGCAACCACGTTAATTACGTTTGAGTGTATAAATTTTATCGTTAAGTCATCGTAATAAAGGTATCTAACAAAACCGTATTACATCAAGTTATTGTTTCATCTCATCCGTATGTATGCGTATCGTCTCTCTCTCTCTTTCTCTGTAGAACACGACATTCGTATGCACAGGTAAACAGCGTGAATCTCTCATCTGAAAAAATTGTGTTCGATACGCGCGCGATTTACACATGTGTGTCGTATGAACGATACCCATTTTATATATATATTTATTTACGCCCGTAAATATACGTTTACCGTCCCACGAGAATGTGACGATAAAAAAAATCGACGAGAGCTTGGATTTGAAAAAACAAGAAAAAAGACGGAAAAAAAAGAAGGAAAATTTGTAACGACGATTCTGAGCGACTGCTAATCGTATCTTCACGGAAAGAATATAGCTTTGCTGCAGTACATAAAAATTAGGCCGATACAGATTTGAAAATAATTCGGTTGGAACCATCAAAATAATTACGTAGGCCTCAAACTCATTGCCGGAATGTCAAAGTTTTTTGCAGCATAATTGTCATCATGCTTGAACGTTCTCTGCACAATTATTTTGACGATCCAAACTATAATTATTTTCAAATTGGTATCTGGTTTAATTTTTCGTATACTTCAGCAAAACCGCTCTTTTCGTGTTGACTTTTATCCTGACGGGACGTCATGAGAGATCCTGAAAAATTAAAGTCCCGGATCCGTCGAGTTTTCCGCTGCTCTGCAGGCAGACGACGGATCCCTGATAGCGCAAATGATCCAGATGATACATTGGCGCGTTTTTTGCGGTAACTTTCAGCGTTTCTGTCTTTCCCACCCCCCTCCCGGACATTCCGCGCTGCGGAGTCTCGCGGTAGTGCTCTCTTGCTCAATGCACACACCCACACGACGAATTTGCGTCCGTCCGTCCGGGCGCAGATATCACCAAAAGGTAGTTCACGTTCTCGTCGTCGCCGGTCGTCGGATATATATATCTCGGGTGCTCGCGCGATATATAATGGGACATAATCGCAGCTTCATTCTGTCGTCGCGTAAATCTTTACACTAGGTAACTGTACGTAGCGTATAGCCGACTCGAACACCCGTTTTACGCGAGAAAATATTTCAAACGCAACCGAACCGCGGTATAGCTTGATAATCCCAGGCGGAACCGCATATATAGGATTTTACGATTGGCCCGGAATTAGGTCATTTACTGCGGCTACCGAGTTTTCGATATCGGCCCCCAGCAGTCAGTGTCCCAACATTGAATGATAATTTAGACCCAAGAACAGCAAATAATAACGGTGACAAAAATGACAAACGAATATAGAAGTCTGTGTCATGAAATTTCTGTGAAATTAAAAATAATAGGTGACACACAGATTATTTTTGCATATGAAAAAAACTAGATATAAATTTAAAAAAATATTTACTGTTTATACTTTTAATACCTTTACTGCAATTATCGGTATAAAATTGTATATTTGCTAATAGACATATGGCCCACTATAATATTACATTGGCTATAACACTGATCCATTATCGTACGCCGTGTTATCACGAAAGTAAATATAGACATTCGATTATTCGCCCGGTAATAGCCCAGTATTGTATGACAGATTCCTGGCCAATATGATTAACCGCCGTAGATCGGCCAAGCGTTAGCTCTATTGTAATGTCCGATCATCCTATATATATGGGGCGTCTGCCCGGGATCTATATCCCTGTGCGCGTAGTCTAAACGGCGAAATTCGCCGTGCGAATCGCGGTTCGCAGATTGCAAAATCTTTCGTAGACGATTTCTATATGCAATTTACAAGAGGAGGCGCGCAACCACACAAAAGGCACGCGGGCGCAGCCGAGATCGTTCGCCACTCGTCAAATGCATATCTTGCAGATGTTGGGTCTCGCTATACTGAAATCAAACGCGTCCCGAGGCGCGCCGCTCCTCGGGGGCGTGAACCGCGGCATCGCGACCGTGCTTTTACAACGGCGATGCCCGTTCACGGGAGATCACTGTACTGCCGAAATCTTTGTATTTTATCCGTTCGTTCGAAATTTTCCTGTCCCTGTTGAGCGTCGTCTGTTTTGCGAGTCGTGCGCGCACGGTAATCGACGCGCGCGCGGGGCGCGTCAACGAAGCGCAACCCGGACGCCGCGTTATTATACGACGAGCGATAACTCTCGTGCATTCGCATTGCGTGCGAATTGCGTGCGCGCGCTGACTCGACTACGGAAGGATAGAATCGTGTTTGTCGTGTAGCGTCGAGAAAGACGGACTCCGACGTCGAGCGGAGTCCTAATTTAGGAGGAGTCGTTCCAAAATGCCTGTCCCTTGCAAGCTAGCGTCTGTCTCGCGACGGACTTAAATGCCGTCGTTTCGTTTAAGAACCTAAGTAGCGTCTCTCAGCATGTTAACCGAAATACCGTGTAGGGAAAAATAAAAGTAGAAAAAAAAAGGAAGAAGATTGTAAAACGCTGTAAATTGCCTTCTGCGGAAAATAAAACTGGCATTCTCCGGCGCGTTTAAGATTTAAGCCGGTATAGCGTAGGTTATCACCGTAGCCGGCCGTAGGGCCGGGGAACCGCATAATCGCACCGCCGTTTACTGAAAAATAGAGAAAACGTATGTACACACAGCTAAAGGCGTGAAATCCGTGTATATAAACGCAAAGTAGTGTATTGCGGTGTAAAGTGATCGCGCAACCTTAGAGAAACCCCAGATTTGATATTTTTTTCGCCGTACACATGCATATATATATATATAAAATATATTATATATATATATATATATATATATATATATTTGAGTGCGTATATGTACGCCTCGCCGCAATACGCGCAGCACACGCGCGGATTAATGGTTATTAATTAATTAATTAATAACTATTAATTTTTAGGATCATGACACGGAAAATTTGCAGAGATTCGTGTCGCGCAAACGAACTTCCGATCTTTCCTTTATAGCAAATTTACAACATCGATTTCGAAATGATTTCGAAAGGGGAGATCGATATAATCTTCCAAAATTCTAAAAAGAATCTGATTTGGAGCGAAGGATACAAAGCAGCGCATTTACATGTTCAAAGCGATAAAAGAACAGATAAAAAGACTTGAAAAAAAAATTTCTTTAGACTTTAGAGTACAACACTGGAATTTCGCGAATCGGGAGTCTTATATCTTGCGGTACGAATCTCGCGTCCAATTTTCCTCAGCGCAATTGTTATATCTTTTGCGAAAATTACAAGTTACGTCGCTGGTAGCACTTTATGCCTCCACTACGCATACTCGTATCGTGACAATAGAATATTTGCCGCCGATGAAACGTTAAATTTGCTCACACTCTTTATTTGCCGACGATCAGTTTGCTGAGTCTTGTGGTCCAACTTTCGGCGACGAGCGTCTAAGATTTCCAATGAGCACATATACACAAAAAAAGGACGGCTTTCTCGTCCGCTCGTCTCGGAGGCGGGCGAATATTCTGGACTTATAGATGACGATTATAGTTTCGTTCGAAACTCGAGCAAAAGAAAGAAAAGAAGATATATACTTTGTATTTTTCCGGAGAAATTGTCCCTTTGTCTATATGCTATAAGAATCATTATCGCAAAAAAAACTTTTTCGTAATAAAATCTATGCGAAGGTCAGCACGAGTATTTGAATCCGACCGTCTCCTGGCCACCGCCGTCAGCGGCGAGATTTGCCGCTACGGTGGAAGCGAAATCGACGCGAAAAAACCGAATTCTCTTGCGACTCTTGCAACCGACATTCCCGCTCCCGTACATCCCGTGTCACACACTTTTTGCGTAGAATATGTAGAATTATCATGATTTCCATGCAAAATTCACGCAGGATGAAACGCCAAGATCACACGTCGGGACACAAAGTCCTTAAACATATCGCGAATCGTCGAATCTCGTTGAACTTTCTCATGCACCGATCATTCTCTTTCGCGAAAAAGGAAGAATTTATAATAGATATTCGCGACTTATTACTCGCGATATCTTAAGTGTATCTTTAAATATCCACTTTTCATTTAAATTTCAGACATTACTGCGCTTGTGAAAATATAAGATAATCTCCCTATTTGAGGTCAATATACATATAACGATAATTCAAGGATCTTTTTTAAAACACAAAACACGATCAAATTTTCTACTCGTACATGCCAAATGTTCTATATTTGTACAAAATAGAGACGCTTACTTTTTGTAGACTAGCGCGTGAATAATTGAAGAAGCGTGCTGCAGAATATTTCATAGCTGTATAGTTCGAAATTTTGTAGGAATGAACAAAGCAATAGACTCTATACTACCGATTTTGCGATTCCCGGTATTTCGAGGATATAATTCAGAGATCTCAAATGAGGATACACGCTATTCAAAAGAGCAATATATATAACTGTCGTTTTTAATTGTCACGTGAAGTGGATTTGTCCGTTTATGCTAGGACCAAATGCATGAGAGGGTTAACGACGCGTGTAATAAAGCTTAATGTGCATTGAAAATTTATTTTTTTTTTCGTGTCGTTGGCCGACGCAAACATTGCCGTCATTCTGAGTAAAAATATTATTTTACTTAATATATGTACGTCATATTCTTCATTAAAGAAGGAAACTCATATTTGTCATGTACGTTATTTTTTAAATGTATATCATAAGTACAATATTTTTAGTTTTTCACACATACACACATACACACACACACACACACACCGAGCGTTTTCCTTAAGTTTCTGTTGATATCCGATGTGTAACATCAGCGCATGTGATTCACGCAAAAGCTTATTCTTTATGCAAATATGTACTGCCTTACACATGCATCTATATGTCAATCGAAACAATACAAAAGTTTACACGGTAAAAATGTCAATAGCTTTTTAGGCGTCTTTACGACACCTTTTAAACTTTTGTGTTGTTTGTAAAGAGAGATTTAGAAAAAAAAAAAAACAGTCAGTCACAT
This sequence comes from Wasmannia auropunctata, assembly GCF_000956235.1. Taxonomy (NCBI): domain Eukaryota; kingdom Metazoa; phylum Arthropoda; class Insecta; order Hymenoptera; family Formicidae; genus Wasmannia; species Wasmannia auropunctata. Next base: position 1,595,093 of record NW_012026789.1, on the reverse strand, counting down.
TAAAAATTAAAAGAACATGTAATATACATCTATAGATTGAAAAGTTATACAAGATGTAATGTCATCACACATATATCTTGCTTCTGCGATTCTCTGTAAACTGCATAATGACGCCCATTCCTAATCGCTTTAAGAAATAATTATTGGACGGATTAACAGCAGCTTTGACGTCTCGCTTAGCGCAAGAAAAATGTCGCGATGAATTAATATAAAGTGAAAAGAAAGGAAAGATTTTAACGAGAAAGGATTAAGACGGGATGAATTGAATGTCCAAGAGTGTCGTGCGTTTAAGGAAATATGCGTTTAGAAAGTTAACATAGTTATACGACTCAGAAATAAAGGAGAATATATTATATTATAAAAATATTTAAAATTATGAATTTTCTTTCTGAGATTGATTTTTGTTTTGAGATTTGTTGACGGTTGATATTATATTAGGTACTTGAAAAAATTAACTCGATATTATGCTTTTATTCTCATTAATTTAATTCACGATTAACGAGAATCTTGACTCGAGCATTAATTCTATCTCTTTGAAACGCAAAGGCGAGTAATCGGCTGTAAAAAAACTCTCGTTTTTCTGTAAACAAATAGATATCGATATTTAATGACAAATAAGAAATTGCAAACTATCAGAGCGCTAATCGAATTACTGTATAAGCCTGAAATCATTATTGCTACAAATATGCATATTAAAAGTATAAATATATCAACCTAGGGCGTAGTGGACAGTAAAGTAGTTAAATATATATTGTTGACGACGACGATGACGACAACGACGATGACGCGATGACGATGATGAAGAGAGATAATAATAACAGACATATAATTAATATTTTATTGAACCTTATATTTTACTAATTATTATATATATTATACACACACACATAAAACTATATCGATACGATTATGTATAAATGCTACATACGTATAGAATATATGTTATTACAAATTCTTCTGTACATTCACTTGTTATTTTTATTTTCCTATATTTGAAACAATTTTGAATATTTTTCAATCCTATTAATTAAATTACTTGACACTGCATATTATTTTAGATCCTTTTAAGCAGATTTTTTATAAACAGATTATTGATTCATGAATCACTATTGTGAGAAATGAGAATTTAAATTATTTTATCACAGGCAATTATCAAACTATTTTAGTGCTTATAAATAATTTTGACAATGATTAATTAATTATAATATTTATAATAAAACAATTATAATTATATTAATATTTTATAATTAATTTTTCTAATATGTCTCAGAAATAGTTTAACATACATTTAATATTATATATTAAAGATATATAAATAATACAAATATGTAATAGATAACATATAAGACAATATAATAAATATATAATAAGAAAATATTTTTAAATTTTATACGTTTAGGGATTTTTATATTTTTTTTTTAGATTGCCAACATTGGATTAAAATGGTCTCTTTGAATTGGCTCCAAAATGGCGGCACCAATCAGAAAACGAGCATGGATTTCTCCCTCCTGGAGGACGGGATGACGCATACGCAAGACAGGCAGTTTCCCCACTGTCGCGTTGCGTATACTCGATGGTACTTCTTTCGTCTGATGTCATGTATCGCGCTGTCAAAATTTCGTGTCGTGCGTTCGACTCGTGGTACTCGTTACGATAAACGTGTTATATGTTAACGTCAATCAGACCCGGTAGAGATGGTGAATGTAGATACTATACGAAAGAATTATCCACTGCACTGGCTTGTCTGGCATAACAGCCATGTAGAACTCGACAAGGAACTGTCCACAAATCAGGTTTGCGCAGACCTGCTGTTTAACAGGCTCATCTCATTTGATATTAATTAACTTCCGCCGTTTACGCCGCACACGGGACACGTACACGTGATTACACGCCAATTGTGCGTTTTATTTGCCGTTTTTTCGCTCCGCGAATTTCGTCCTCCAGGTATTACGTGTTAACAACTTTTTTGCTATCAGCAGCGATAACGAGTCTTCTCCACGTAATTGATATAATATTGAACGATAATTGCGTAATTATTCGATGTAGACAATTAACGCGGTATTGTATATACGTGCATTCGTTCTGCGGCAGTGACGCGTTTGTCATTTCAAAGTATTTTCAGTGCATCCTTTTTTTTGTACTGATTTTTTTTGTTATAATTATTATGATTCAGCATTTTTATCAGATGCCCCACTCACACACAAAAGCCTCTCAAGTCAGCCAGTAGCATACATTTAATGATAAATATGTATAGAGCTGATAAATTATATAACAAAAGTAACATTCACCAACAGACATGAAAGTGCTTGAAACAAAAAGGTTAAAAGTGATTTTATATTGCAGCATCTATATTTATAAATGAGAGACAGATAGTATTTATATAAAAAAATCTATAGATATGCATGTTGGAAAGAGAAAGAAAAATGTGAGATCAAATATTATTATGACAGAATTAATGTTCTCCTTTTGTTAATAACAGTAGTCTTGTTTATGAAATAGAAAAAACAAGTAAAAGGATATAATAAAAATATGTTGTCAGTTTTGTGTCATCAAAACAAGAATCTCTTCTATTAACTAATTATTTCTTGATGTGAATTTATAAATTAATTCTAAAAAATATGTTAAAACTTTACATTTATAATACGCAGTGTACAGATGACATTATTAAGTATAATTTGGAAAGCAATTTATGTGATTTAATCTTTGCATGCTATATTATCCATGAAATTATATCTTAATTATATAGACCTTTAAATTTATGCTTGCACAGTTGACTCGGGCTTATAGTAGTAATGCGGGTTAAAAACGTCTGAAGCCTTTCATAAAAAAAGAGAGAAACCTTATACATGTGTGTATCTTAGATATGTGGATTTGCGGCTCCTGATATACTGCTGAAGCAGAGTCCAATCTACATACTTCATAATACATATAAGGGATACACTTAAAATCCTATTTTAATTATATAACAAATGCAAAGTAAATATATGCTGAGAGGAGAAACTAGATGCAATATTGCCACAACAATTGTCTTACAATTAGCTAATATAAATTGTAATATTTAAATATTTTCTAGCATGACCTAGAAAAGCATGACAATCGAGGAAGGACACCATTGATGTTAGCGGTAACCTTGGGCCATATAGATTCCGCTGTAGTGCTGTTACAACATGAGGCCAATGTTAATACAGAGAACACTCAAGGATGGACTGGTAATTTCTCTTTGTACTTTGTTCGCCTGTGATCTGTCTGGACTGTTTATCTTTTCGATAGTTTCATTTGTTTCATTATAAATTAAACAATCAGTTTAATTTATTTCGATGTAGTGGTTCAAGAAGCAGTTGGTACAGGAAATCCTGAATTACTGCAATTGGTACTTGCTAGGAGAGATTACCAGAGGTATTGCAATCGGGTGGCCGGTATACCAGAACTACTTCATAAACTCAAACAGGTCAGTTTTATGTAATAACTAATAATATATCATTAATTCAGTACATTCATAGTTCTCACATATGCAGTCTCTTCTATTGAATATGAAATTCTTTCCTGCAAGTTCTATGAACTAATATTAACCCGTGTGTTTCTCTTGTGTGGAATATTACGCTAATGATATAGACTTTTTCATACTCTTCATTATTAATCCGAGTCCTAGTAATAGAAATCCTTTTCAGGCGCCTGATTTTTATGTAGAAATGAAATGGGAGTTTACAAGTTGGGGTAAGAAACAGAGGATTCAATGACATCTGCTTTTATTTATAATCTTCAAGATCTTCAAGTTTAATTTATATAATTTGGATCTAACTGCAATTTATACACTTATCTAATTTATTTGAATAAAACATGTGGTTAACTGTTATTATTTCTGTTGACCAGTTCCTCTTGTATCTCGGATGTGCCCAAGCGATACATATAAGGTTTATAAACAAGGTAGTAATGTGAGGATTGATACTACATTATTAGGCTTTGATCATGCAAATTGGCAACGTGGTAATCGAAGCTATGTCTTCAAAGGACAAAGTAAGTAGATATCTTTAATAAATATTAATCCTGTTAATGTCCGTGCATGAGTATCGTATAACTTAACATTTTTTTAAAAATTGTAATTGATCATTATGTTTTGGGAATGTCAATTATTTGTTTATTACTAAATTTCATATGTTAATGCAAGCTGCATCAAAACCACCTATGGCAATTAGATGTGTTCAGTTTGGATGGTCATCACACAGATGATACAATCCCAACATTTAATGTCATGCATTGCATTGTCAAAAATTTAATGAAAAACATTTTCATATGCATAAGCACAAAAGAATTTTCTTAACACTAATACTACATACTTTTTATTATATTCTGATTTCTCATAGTTTTCTCTTTTTCATTATTTGTTCCCGTTAATTTATATAAAACTGAATAAATTGACAACTAAACAATATGAGACAAGATATTATTTTTATATTATACACAAATATGTATAATAAATGTATATATAATAGTTATCTAATGTACATATAATATGATATAATATCAGCTTTTTATTGAAATAATTCAGTATAATAAACAGTTTATAAACTTTGACATTTTTGTAGATGATGGGGCAACGATGATGGAAGTGGATCATGAAACGAGAAAAGTTTATGTTGAACATATGAAACTTATAGAAAATGATAATATACAACTATTAGAACCATCTGAAGAAGGTGTGATAGCCCGACTTACTAATCCTATAGTTACAACATATATAGATACAGATAAAATTAGTTTTGAACGGTAACTATTTGTCACTGTAATATTTACAATAATGACATATTTATATGTATACTTTGTATTTATTTCAACAATATTGTTTATGTTGAATTAGGAATAAAGCAGGTCTATGGGGATGGCGTTCTGATAAAAGCGAAGTAATAAATGGTCATGAGTGCAAGGTGTTTAGCGCAAGCAATGTAGAATTAATAACTAAAACCCGATTAGAGCACTTATCTGAAGCAGATAAAGCAAGGGCTCGAGCACCAAGAACACCTCTACAGTCATTTCTTGGCATTGCAGAACAGCAGCAGGAGAGTTGCAGCACTGTCGCTGCTAGTGTAATTTTCCTTTTTATAATTAATCGATAATGCATGTAAAATATAATTCTAATCAAGCTGTGTATATATTTTAGGAAGAATTTAATAGTGTAGGCAATTCTTCTAACATAACTGCTGAGGAATACTTTGACCCAGCTGTAGATTTAAATGGAAGAGATATAGGTAGACCAAAAGAAGTGAATACAAAAATACAAAAATTTAAGGTATTATATATATTTTTTTGCTTGAAAATTGTGCATTATATATTATATTGTATACTAATTATGGCAATTTCTTCACATTCAGGCAACTTTATGGTTAAGTGAGGATTATCCATTAAGTCTTCAAGAACAAATCATGCCAATTGTAGATTTGATGGCTATATCTAGTTCACATTTCGCAAAATTAAAAGATTTTATTCAAATGCAACTTCCAGCTGGTTTTCCTGTTAAAATTGGTAAGATGTTAATTTCAATATAATATGTTTCGATCTGAAATGTCTATACATATTGCATACAAAACATGCTAAAATAATCGATTCTTTCGTAGAAATCCCATTGTTCCACATTCTTAATGCGAGAATAACATTTGGAAATATATTTGGCTTAGATCAAGAGGTACCGCATGTAGATCATTTACAAGAAACTAATCGTGTAACTTGCTTAGTGGACGATATTTGTTTCGAAACACCTAGTGGATATACCAAATTAGGTAAACTTTTTGTCCTATATACACGCATATATGTATATTCTACAACGAATATATACAATTTGTTTAATCCACGTTGGTTGAATGTAGGTGCGGAAGTTAGGACACAATTCAGTATTGAAGAAGAGGACGATTTACTGCAGTTTGCTATCCAGCAAAGTCTCTTAGAAGCTGGTAGTGAACGAGATGAGGTATTGCCTTTTTTCTTTATATTTTGTTTTTATCGAAATATCATATATTACATGTATAGTGTATATTCCCCTTTGTTTTACATGAAAAATGTTTTACACAGGTTGATATATGGGAAGCACTAAGAGCGCAAAAACCATCTAGGCCAACTACACCTAATATGACCACCGAAGAAGAAAGGCAGCTTCAGAGGTATGTGATAAACATTAAAGAGAATGTTATCGATGTTCTGTTTTCAGTTAATTTTATCATTGATAAAATTTTATTATTAATTTTGCATGTATTTTTGTGCTACACACAATTTATGTTCAGACAGGTGGGTAATTCTAATGCAAATATCAATTTCGGGTTAATTATTCACACAGTAGAAATTACTTAATTTAAATTAATATAAACATTCAATGTTTACATTATAAAGTATGATAAAAAGCGTATTTAAAATGCTTTAGAAAGTGTTGTCGAGATAAATGTGTGTTGTTAATATAAATTAAATTTGTCAATATATTTGTCATATCGCTCAAATAATTTTTCTTTTTCAACGTAGGGCGATTCAGGCTAGTTTAGTGCTATATCAAGAGACAGCTGGATCGATGGAAGGCACTGCGAATTCAACGGGTATAAATGAAAACGAAGATAGCGATTCTCTCGAAGACACTGCAGAACAATTGAGACTAGCGTTGAAGCTTTCCGAGCAGCAACAAATAGAAGAGGAGCAACAACGGTTGTTGGAAGAAGAAACGTTTCGTCACGTGCTGGAACTATCTTTGACGGACAAGTAAACTTCCAAAGTGTAATAGTGATAAAAAAAAAAAAACAAATTTACTACACAGTATACTTCCAGAAAAGTGAAAACTTTCGCAGTCTCGTCAAGAAACGAGACCGTACGAAAAATCATTTCCTACATTTCATAGATTGCAAAGTGCATTACGGAGTAATAATGTTGCTTAAGATGAACAGTTGTTATTGAAGTATGTAGTTAACGCAAGTCAAAAGATGGAAATAGTATAGTAGTAGTTAAGCAAATGAATAATTTAAATTACGTTATTTATTTCTTAGCTACATTTTATATGAGACGAAATTCTTCAATACTATAGAAATATCAGCAAGCATGTAACGAAGTCTTGAAAATTACAGCTCTTTAAAAAAAGATGCAGTCACAATCGACAAACAATCAAATAGTGTTTGTGTAAATCCTATTAATTGAAAGTAAATAATGTAAGTTACGACTGTTGATATCTAGAATAAATGGCATGTAATTCTCAAGCCTTCAAAAATTATTCGTCTGGTCCTTTCTCCTTGGTCTCTACTTCTATAAATTTATAAGTGCATATTAACGATTGCAATTAGGATGAAACAGAAAGATAACCAGAACCTTTAATCAAATCAAACATTTTTACAAAAAAAAAAAAAAGATCTCTTCATATCTACAATAACATAATTCTATATAGTATTTTAATGCAATGGCATGTAATGAACTATTAGGAATATATAAGAAGCATTTATAAATATTCAGCCCTCCTTCCAAAATTTTTCATAAAAAATAAAATGATGTAAAATTAGTGCAAAGATTAACAGTATATTATTTATTATTTTAGATAAGTAAAGTTTATTTTTGTATGTTATTTTGTTGATATTTTAATAGAGAATCAGATATATTTATATATATTTAATATATATATAGAATTTGATATAAAATATTATTTATGCACTTAAAAGAAGAAATTAATTATGTTCCATTATTTTTATTGAAAGAAAAATAATTACAATTTTCTTTTGTATTACATTAGATAATTTATTATCAGAATATTGTTAAAACATGATTTCCCCTCTCTGGGCATTATCAATAAAAAAAATGCATTCATATAAGACATGTATAATCACTTCTGCATATACGCATTCACTCACCAATGTGAAGATGTAGAAAAAAAAATAGCAAATAAGAAGTTATTCCCTGATGAGATAATAAAAATTACCAGAATTATTGGCGACGGAAGAACCGGCAGTCATTAGACTGCCACATTTCTGCTATTCAAACTCCGATTGTGCCCTGAAATACAATTAAAAAAATCGTAAGCATTATAATTTATCGAAGAAAAATCTATATCAACATCTTTCACACAAACTTTGTAAAAATGGTGCCAAGTATACTAGCACTCTGTGAATAACGTTGCTCGTTTTTATGCGCTTGCTGATGCCATTTTTTGCGTATAGCATTCCATCGTTCAGAATGCTCCTTCATTAATTGCTCTCGCGTTTTGAGAATTTGTCCCTCCTGTAATTACGTTACATACAATTTGTATCTGTTACAATAACAGTTAACACAAAAATTGTGTACAGTATACATCTTTCTTATTTGTAAAACTTCAATAACAGTAGCAACGAATTGTTTTAACAAGTCTTTAATGAGCTTCTTATATAAACCGTGGTATACATGTAGGATGAAAGTTGGGATTAAACTTAAGACCTGCCGACTATAAATCAATTGCTTCTACATGGAGTCACGAATCACGAATTGTTTCAACATAAAATTAAATGTCACATCTGTCGAAATTATTGATTACTCACGTAATCTAAGTTCAAATCATCTTTCTCTCCAAGTATAGGGGATGGAATGCGATTCCTTGGTATGGCTTCTACACGAGGCAAAGGAGGTGGCAAGTAATGGACATCATTTATTTCACCATCAGCACCAATTAAATTTTCTGCCATGCTAACCTCGTTAATTATTTCTGGACTTGGACTACGTACTCTATTCACAAATTAATGTATTTATTTTAGTTTTGCATAGATATATAAAATTGTGTGCAACAGGAAAAGAAATTAAAAGCACTTCTACAATGATTTAATTCAATCACGATTAATCACTATAAGCATATCTTTTTTTATTACAGGTTTTTTTAATTTAAAAGAAGAAACGCAAAAAGTATATTGCAGTATAATTAGGAAATATAATAATACTATAACTGCCGTAACACAAAAAATTCTACAGTATAATAAAATATTCTAAAATAAAACAATCACCTTAAACTTTAATATAATAAGCAAATATGAATATATCAATAAAATAAACAATATCGTCACAATTTTACTCACTTAGGGACCAAATGAGGATTCCTTGGTTGATTGGCCATCCAGGCACGACATATCGGATACAATGGTGTGTCTTCTTGAAATTGGGCTAAATCAACACTGCGATCGAACAATTTCATCACATATGTATGATGAAACGCTGTGTCAGGTTGCAAGGGCCGGCGACGTCTGACTTTCCGTGGCTGAGAGAGATTCATAGATTTCGTCCTAAATGTCATAATTATTGAAAAATTAGTTCGTCTCAAATAGGCAATGCCATATAATTATGAAAGTTGAAATTTACATTTTTTTCATGGGATGTTTGTAATCCGAAATGGGACTGTCGTCTGATTCCGCCGATGAGCCGGTGTCGCTATGCTGTAACAATTCTCGAAGAGCACCCTTCAAACGATCTCTCGCTACGAGAACATCATTGTCTCCTGTATAAACAAAATAATATTTAATATATTAACATAACTTGCAATAACTTGCTTCTTTGCATCTTTTGTTACCTATTTCGTCTTTTATCTCTACTTTTATCCGTCCGGGTACTATTGGTGGCGGTTGAATATTTCTTTTCTTTCCCATCTAATCACCAAAGTTGTAAATTAATCTATTCTAATGTCAATATATGTTTATTTAAGTATCGAGCTACGTACAAACTACTAATAAATTTGCTAACGTAACAATGATTTATTAATTTGCTAATGATTAATTTATCAATAACAAATTTATATAGAAAATTTAGAAAAAAAATTACCTTTAACGACACTTGAGCTACATAGAAGAATTATTGAACAGTTGACGTATTAAATTTAAATTCATCAGTACTTCGGTTCAGGCTCGTTCAGCACGGGAAACGTATTTTTTTTTAAATATCTGTAACGAATTGTTAAATATTAGTAATAGCTTGTATTGTAAAAAAATGTTATTAAGATATTAGAACGCAAACCTCAATTCTTACTTTTTCCTACAATTACATTTGGGAAATGACACAACCGTTTGCACAACCGTTCAATCGCATATCACTTCCATATATTTGTAGCACTAAATTTAGCTCTGTTAAAACGGTTTTTCGAAGTAAACCATGATAGCCTCACTCTCGAATGTATTCTGTAATCCTAACCTGCACGAATGTCGCTATCGCTGTTCACATCTGCGCATTGGCGGTTGCGACGTATGATCAGACATTGGGTAGAAAAAAGATGAACGATACGAAAAGTTCAGCTACATTGTACTTTCTGTACTTCGAGTGAAATATACGTGCGATGTGTGTACTGCATCAGCTGCATGGTGTATACAGCACTGTCATGACGAAGTTATCACTTACAAGATGCTTTTGCCGCAGAGACAGAAAGAAATGATCATTACACTAGAATGTATTGTGTCAAATAATTGAGCCAAACGAGTAATATACACGTTGAACGTATTTGTGGACTGTGACATGGTTGTGACACTGTAGGACTCTTGACAGAATGCTCTGGAAACTATCTGCTGAGATTTTTATATTTTGCATCGTAGCAGATATTTCTCTTGCTTCTGTTCATTCCAAGCGTAATGACAGCTACGAATGTAGACTGGGATCGAACACTCCTTACAGATGCGTAGCTAATTACGATGAATCGCCGTTGGAGTATCCAGGTATACACATACCGCGTTACCATGCATTAATCACCTTCCATGCGAGCATACATGGAGCTGCTAATAACGTGCGCTTATATCACTGCTTGATTTACAGATTGTGTGGAGAAAAAGATTTGGTTGATCTTTCGCCATGGAACTCGATATCCAGGCAAGAAGTACATACCTCGTATGATAGACGACTTGCCCGAGTTGCAGCACGTGATACTAAGAAATTATGAGAACGGAGCGACAAGTCTGTCGGCCGACGACGCGGCTCTGCTTAAGAAATGGAAACTGTCGTTCGTCCAGGGGAACATGATGAAATTGGCATTGGAAGGGGAGAACGAAATGATCGATCTCGGAGAGAGGTACCAGGCGAGATTTCCATCCTTGATGCCAGAGGCTTTCGACAATCAGACATACAAAGTATGTACGGCAAAATATCCGAATGCATTACCCAGATAGCACACGGAGTCCAAAACAATTCATTCGTCTATTCATCACTTTATGTCATCAATTCTGAATTTATTTTTAGGTGCAAAAAGAATCCTTTTTCAGAATTTTTAGAAAAAGAA
>NW_012026789.1:1579895-1583849 GCF_000956235.1 Wasmannia auropunctata | reverse complement strand
CATATAATGCACTGTATGTTTCAGAAATTGCACATTTAATGTACATAACGTGTGCTTTTGAAACTGCTTTAAATCAGAGTGCAGTGTCTCCTTGGTGTAAAATATTTTCATTAAATGATTTCAAGGTGAGATTTAAAATAATTTTTTTTATACAGATGGAAAGATTTAATCGCGCATTCAATTCTAAATTTATTTTACAGGTCTTTGAATATATAGAAGATTTAGAATTGTATTGGATCGACGGATATGGCTATTCATTAACTTACGAGCAAGCGTGCGCAGTCTTAAAAGACATGTTTGACTCCTTCGGGTATGCACATTTATATATACATACATTGCAATAATAAATCTAATATAAAGTCTTGTATTTTCAATATAAATGTCAGTATAAATTCTTGCATTTTCTCACACTGCAATCTTTTATTGGATTATAAAATCAAGAAAATGCATAAATCTTTTTTATCATAGATTTAAATTAAAGAAAACACTTCAACCAATACTGTTTTTAATTTTAGAAATTTGCAGAATCAAATATTGTCTAATTGTAAATATCTTCGCAAATTAAATATAATTAAATTGTTAACGCAGTATATTAAAAGAATGTTATTTCTCAGATCCAAAAAAGGGGCGATGACTACAGCTTATTTTACACATTCCGGCACGATTTTGAAATTAATAGCCTTACTCGGACTAGCCAAAGATGCGCATCCTTTGACGCACGATTCCTTCATATTACGCAAAAAGGAAGACAAAAGAGCTTGGAGGAGCAGTATTATTGACACGTTTGCATCTAACATGGCATTCGTCTTGTACGAGTATGTGCCCTTTTCCAAATGAAATCATACATATGCGTATACTGTCATATACATATAATTATCTAATTATTCTCTTTTTAGTTGCGAATATTACGGGCCCAGTGTTTTATTCATGCTTCAGGAACGACCGCTATATTTGCCAGGCTGTCCGAAAGATAGGCCATGTCCATTAGATACTATGAGGGCGATTTATCCAGATCGCAATGAAGAATGCCAGTTTGATGCTATGTGCCATACAACAAAACAAGACAATTGACGCCAAAAAAATATTTTTGCAGTAACGCCATATACGTATGCGTTCTTCTATTTGTTTACATATCTAAATAAAAATACGTGACAATTTAGTTTTCGAAAAAAGATATTTTTCTAAGAAAAGTTCGACTGAAACGTACCTGGTTCGTTTTTTTGATGAATTCAGAATCTGTTTTTTAAAATGTACAGTAAAAGAGATCGAGATTTATTTTTGTGTATATCTCTATGTACATAATTATTAATAAAGGATTCAATCATCACATTAGGTTTCTTTTTATTTATATACAGTGATAAATGTTTCTAGTATCAAGTGGAATTAAATGAAATTTTTTTTCCGCATGCAGTAATATACTCGTCCATAGAAATAATAGGAATAAATTGATATAAAATATATATTGAATAATGAATAACGATTCAATCTAAATCTATATGACTAAATGATTACAAGAAAGAAACGATGCAAATGAGCAAGTTTTTATGTAAAATTGTTGAAAGCATCTAAGCTTTTACAATAAAATACTTCGACGAGGCAAGTTATAAATATTGCATTTAGCCTTTCTCTCTCGCTTTACTACATCGTTTGAAAATATTTATATCTAGTGATGGAAAATTTTTTACATCGTTCTTTTTTTAACGCTAATTTGCTGGTGAAAATATTCTCTTTCTCTTTTTCGTGTATATACATTATTCTATAGTCATTCTAAAATCTCTCTTAGTATTATATTTTAAACTTGTATTATATACATATTACAGAAAAATAATCTTATTTAAAATAGAGCACTTAATAGTTAAAATCTACAAAAGTTTACGATCCTTGTGTAAAATTGTTGTGAAAAAGAAGGCACGATATATGTTGTAAGAATTAGATTTACATCGGCTTTTGAGACAGCTCGGTTGTTTTTAACAATTTTACATAGAGACTCGATAATTAATCTAATCGCGTACCTTTCTTATAACTTTAAAAAATCTCTTAAATCTTAAAGGACACTGTCTTCTAATGAATTATTTATATCGTTTCTGTCATCGCCTATCATGTCCTGCAATAAAACACATAACATAGTTATAAAATAATAATTGGTACTGAATATAGTATCAACATAATATATGTAGATATAATATTACCTGCAGCACTTCAACAAGTGCTTTTGTCTCATCCAACATTTCTTTGTAAATACGTTTTTCTTCCTCTAACTTTTTGACACGTTCTGCGAGTTCTTTATTTTCTTCTAAAGCATCCTTAAGTGCTACTCGTCTTCTTTCGGCCAGGACTTGCCAGTAATTTTCACTAGGACCGGCTAAATCTGAAAGAAATATTTTAAAATAGAAAATAGATATTTTTTACACAGTCTAGTATTCAAACATACACGTAAAAAAAAAGAAAATAAGAATATTTTAAAAATGTACTTGTGCATGTTAAATCCTCAACTTCAATTTCCCTCTTTTCCTCTGATACAGTTTGAACAGCCTTGTTATTAATTGTCACATTTATTTGTTTTTTTACATCTTTCTCTTTTTTCTTTTTTGTAGATACATTCCTAAAATATACATAGATTTAGTGCATTCAACCTTTTCCATAAAATATTTTCATCTTTCAAATAATTTTATAAGAAATAACTTCTCCATGTATTCTAATCAGGCATCTCAAGGATATAAATGTAATTATAAATATTTTCTGCAATTTCTTTACAATCAAACGAAAACACAGAAGTGGAAATGAGAAGACTTACTTTTTTGATTTTGTTTCTTTTGCTTGTTGAGTAGATTTGATCATTCTATCAGCACCAACCAAAGTTTCTTTATCAGTAGCCGAGGGTTGTAGTTCATGTAAAGATTTTCTAACTTTATCCTGCTTTAATAAAAGAAATAATTATGATATACTTGTAGACTATTTCATTAATATATTTTATTAATTTAGATATTTTTTGCTTCTATTTTTTAAACATATCTGAAATTATTTTTTATAGATTTTGTTTGCAGTATATTATTTTTTTCCAAGAAAAATATGTAATATTATGTACAATAATGAACAGTGGTATTTTAAATTTATTATTATTAAATATGAACTTTTTAATGCAACAAATTATGTATAGTAATAAACAAAAATACAGTGAATTTATAATAAATTATGCAAAATATTCTCTATATTAGATATATTTTCAATCCAAGGCAAAATGCAATACAATTTTCTATGATAATAATTAACTGTATATGATTTATTGAACACACACACAGCTATTTTTTATTAACAAAATTAAACCGAAATCTAGTATTCTGGAAGTTTTTATACTAATGATTTTCTGCTTAAAATTTCCTCTCGACATTTATTGTAAACACAATTGAACAAGAAACGACCTTCCGATCGTGTGTACTTGGAGAAATATATACTCGAGAATTAAATAAGTTATAAAAACATTCTTTTCTATTTCTTGTCGTTATTGGTCGAACGAAGATATTTATACAGCAAAATCATATATTGTAACATCACTTTTCTCGAGAGTTTCGCGTGAAAAGAGAAATAAATGCTATCCGTACTTATACAAACACTAACCTCAGAAGCAATCGTTTCAGCACTAATAACCGGTTTCATCCTACAAGGTAATTATCCACAAAGGTAATTATTCAAGATTTGAAGAGGAACGTAGCGCTCAATTGGCTTACAAAAAGACAGCTCATATATATATTTTTCACGAATAATACGGCGTCGCGATGCGAATACTATCTTTTGAACGAAGTTTCAGTTACACATAACTTTCTGATTGGTAATCATGCGGTTCTCGAAAGCAGAGAGAAGCGTGAGAGAGGCCACGCCGGCTTTTTGGGTGGACCGACGATTCTCCTCCGTACACTAGCGCCCCACGTCCACGTTTTCAAAAAAGGAACTACGTAC
>NW_012026789.1:1468846-1579376 GCF_000956235.1 Wasmannia auropunctata | reverse complement strand
TCGTCGTCGGAATGATTGCTGGTAATTCGAAGCAAACGATGTAATTCCCGTCCGCGCGCGTGAATCTAACCTATTCGCTTCAGCTGATTCAGCTCGCTCCTCTCGTCTCGGGCACTGAGCAGTCGCCGTTGTTCGTTAAGTGCGACGATTCATCATCACACAATGTCAACAATTCGATTTTCGGCTCTTCAGTTCGCAACTCGCAACACCCCGGCTCCGAGGTCCGGGCTAACATCTCTCGAAGAAAATAACTACATAAATATGTCGACTTGTTACGTAATTTGTTTTGACAGATCGATCAGAGATCCATGCCGCCAGAGAGAAGCGGCCACTAGCGCTCCACGTCCACGTTTTCAAAAAAGGAACTATGTACCACGTCTATCTTATAACATTGTCGATCAAATTATAGCATTAGAATGTGGTTCGTGTCCGTGCTAATCGTGTCTTATGTATATGCCACATCCTTCTTTCTTTTTCTTTCTATTTCTCGCAAAACTTCATATTACATAAATTAATTATATATATTTTTTAAATTAAAGATTTTAATACAAATACATATTAAAATTTTAATACAAATACATATTAAATGTTATATGTTAAAGCTGATATCTGCATATACAAAGTTAGTATACAATCGTCGTAATTAATATATATCGCCACTTTCCGGATATCGCGAAAGTTGTAATTAATTAATGATAAGATTGTTAAATATCTCGCGCCTATTTAAACGATAGCGTTTCGGAGTTCGCGATCGGAACGTTAATGTAATTATAATTAATCATAAAATTGTTAAATATATCGTCTATTTAAACGATAGCGACATATATTTTAAAATCGAGTGAAATTTAATTAATAGTATATTTTAAGAGAAGATTTTTTTTTCAATTTTTTACTAAATGTTCTTCCATGATTTCAAATAATTTATGTCAGTCGATAACATCGGCATTCTGCAATTATCAATAGTTCAGTGAGAGTGTCGTGTCTGTATATGTGTGTGTTCCTCGTCGGTGATGTTTGTAAACTGTAGGAAACGTCAAAGGAAGCGTCCGGGAGCGTCGTACGATAATATGCAGATGAGAATTGCATGATTCATTGCTTGATTATTATCACAGAAAAATGGTTCGCACCGACTGGGACCGAATACTATCCGTAAATGCTTCGTCTTTAACAGACGAAGAAATCGAGGATCTTTTTCCCGCAGTGGTCCGATGTGACGTGGACGAGATCGCCGACACACACGGTCTGCGGACGCTCGTGCGATTATCACAAGAAATGTTGACATATAAAGATAATCAAGTAGGGAAATTATCTCTTATTACATATTCACTTATTAAATGTTTGATATGCTATTACTATATCGTTGTAAATATTAGATTTTTTGTTATGATAATAACTTGATAACTTCATATTTGTTTTTATTAAAAAGAAAAGTTTGCGTAGAAGTAAATTTTTCTCGTTAACATGTTGCGTTTAAAATAATTCTATTAATATTAGGTCGAGGCTTTGCTTCTTGAGTGTGGCGAATTGAAAGAAACGATAGCTTCCCTACGTCCAGAGACTGCCAAACGAAAGATCAAAGGTAGTATATATATCGTTAAGTTTGTATAAAAAAATTTCACATTTTTATATATATAATTTCATAACTTGCAGAATCTTATTTAAAAAAACAATTTCATACATATATATGTACACATATGTATGCATATATATGAGATTGGTTCTTTAAATAAGATTCTGCAAGTTATGAAATAAAATCATTTTCATCGATAATTTGTATGCCTTCTATTCTTAAATATTATTTACATGATGATTATGTTGACAGATCGTGGTATGGTTTCAATAAAACAAGAAAATGATAGTTTTACCAAAGTAAGTTTCTTTTATTATCTATATAGAGTATATCAGTTTGTTTAATATTTTGTGCAGTAATCTAATTTTGTTTAAAAGGATACAGATTTAAGGAAATATTCAGACACACAAGGCAAAAGTGAAAAAATTAAAACACTTATGGCAGAGCTAGAGGTAAAACGTTTTATTGTACATAAAATTTGTTTACACGAGAAAAATAATAGTAAATTTTATTTAGTTTTTTTTTGTTCTTTATTTTTTAGACTTTGGACAAAGAGAATGAGATTCTTAAGGAGCAGCTAACAACATTGAAAGATGAAATGGAGGATGCAACAGAAAAAATGAATGAAATGACAGAAGAGCTTCGTTCAGCTCAAGTAAAAACTGTGGAATACAAAGGTATGTACATATATGAATAATATATATATATTTTTTATGTAATGAATTTGGTGTTTGAATAAATGCCTAAATGTCACCACAGAAAAGATATTGAAATTGGAGCAAGAAAATACAGCTTTGATTATTCAAATTGAGGATGTAACAGCGCTACAAGTAGACAGAGACAAAATGTTGGATGAATTTGGTATAGCTATTGATGCTAGAATATCTGAGTGGAAGGTATTAAATAAATTTGATATAATGTTCATAGAATTTTAGAAAATGTGTATACATGAATTTGTTTATGTTATATAAGGGCGTACTGGATGAGAAAGATGCAGAGATAACACGTTTGAAGGAAAGCTTGTCACACTCTTTAATGCAATCGATTACATCGGCCAAAGAAGAAAATAAAACACAGATTGTCCATCTAAATGACGAAATCGCTCGAAGGGATACGGTTATCGCTGAATTGCAAACTAAACTTTCTGAAGCAGTTGTCGAGATAAATGAGAGTGCTGCACTTATAGAAAAATTAAAAGGAGAGGCACACGAGTAAGCAATATTTTTTTTTATTTGTTCTACTTATAATGTTTTTAATTATTTATTTTTGAAAGTTATTAATTTATTTTGTAGATCTGTAAAAAGTGACAAACGGAAAGAACAAAAAAGTTTGTTGAAAAAAATACAAATTGCAAATGAAAAGATCTCTAATTTGGAAAATGCATTGTCACAAGCGCAGGATGATGCCAAATCACAGAGTAGTAAAGTCAGGCATTTATATTTTTATATCTAATTTATAAAAAAACTATATGCACAGAGTTACTGCCTTTAATTTTAAACTATAAATCTCGTGTAATTTAAATCGCTGATTTTTTAAATTAAAAGTATATTGAAATTTTTCTTATATGCTGTCTATAATTTTTATTTTTGCTATTAAATATTTTATAATCATTCAAGAGAACTAAATTTAATTAAAAATTAACTATATATATATATATATATATATATATATATAAATATGTACTAAAAATGGCAATAATTCTAAAATACTCTATATATACTTGCTAAATAATATGTTAAATAAATTCTTATTTTTTTTTATAGTTATGCGAGGTATTATCTACGTTGAAAGAATATGAAGATGGAAATCAGGCTTTATCTAAGGCATTAAACGAAATTAAAGAATTGAAAATTAAAATTGATCACAAAAATGAACATATTGAAGATTTAACCAATGTGATTAATAAATTGGAGATGTTAAATTCATATCAAGAAATGGAGATCTTAACTCTTAGGTAAAATTTTTCAAAGTATTAATTAACACTCCTTATGTCCCCCTCCCCTCCTCCCTGAAAGAAATATAACATTATTTTTGCATGTCATAACAGAGAGAAATTAGGACTTCCAGAAGATGAGTCGATATCGATTAAAAGTATTGTAGCAAAACGTAAAGAGGAATCAAAGAAAATGGAAAAACTTATTCAGCAGAATAAAAGCCTCGTAGAGGAAAATTTAGAATTAAAATCAGATGTAAGATTATTTATGAAAAAATTAATGTATAGACACTTGTGTATAAAATACACATGTGTCTTTTCTATTTGAGGTATATAATTTGTAATATAAAAGAATGCTGTTTTAAAAAAATTTTTACTTTTTGTAGATAAGAATGTTAAAATATAAATTGAGTAAGTCTGAGAAAATATTAGATATTTCA
The DNA here is from genome assembly GCF_000956235.1 of Wasmannia auropunctata. Lineage (NCBI taxonomy): Eukaryota > Metazoa > Arthropoda > Insecta > Hymenoptera > Formicidae > Wasmannia > Wasmannia auropunctata. The sequence continues at coordinate 1,575,433 of NW_012026789.1, read as the reverse complement.
GACAGCTTAGGTGATTCTAGTAATCAGTTTTTACATTCGACTAAATTAGTGGAATCGGAAAATATGCAAATATCTTCCAAAATTGATATTTCTGAAGTTAACCGAAATATTCAGATACTTATAGAAGAAAATGAGGCACTTAGAACGGGCATGCATGAAATTATGGACAGTATACGCAATCAAGATGGTGAATTTTCGCTAACTTTAACGGTACTTTATAGTATTGCACACATTTCCATTTCTGACACCATGATATTTTCTTCTGCTTTTTTTACTTTCTATTTAATATAATATATAAAAGATTAATATAATTCTTTGCTAAATCTGCTTAGTTTTTTACATTTTCTAATAATATTTGTTTTGAGTAGATACAGAACATTTCTATTCTTGTGCTTTTAATAATTGCTTTAAGAGAGAAAGTTAATATCTGCACATTTCGTGTTTTAGGTAAGAGTGAAGTGGAAATACAGTCCAGCACATTGGAACGATTATTGGAAGCTTTGGATGTTAGGCATTTAGCTGGTTGGTATCATCCAGCTATGAGATTGCAGGAACATCTTAATGTTGTACAGGGTAGTAATGCTGAATTAAGATCACAACTTAAATTGTTAAGGTATTTTTTGAATTTTGTTATTAAAATAATATTTTATATTATGAACAATAAAATGATTGATATTATCTGTTATCTTGATTATAATTTATAAATCGTCACGATACGTTTTACAGAAAAGAATTGCAAAGGAAGGATAATATTTTGCAAGATTTAGCAGCAAATAAGGATATAGATTTTGAAAAATTTTACGAGAAACATGGTGAAGATGAGGTGATAACAATGTATCTTGCAGAAATGAAAGCTTTGCAAACGGCATATAAAAATGAAACAGATGAATGGGAGAAGCAGAAAGACTTGCTGATTCAAGAAAGTAATGAGTTAAAAGATGAGATAGATGGTCTTAGAAAGCAATTGGAGATTTATAAGAAAAATTGGCAGATTATAGAAAATGGAGATGACGAAGCTCAAAAAGCCTTTGCAGCAAAAACGAGAGAATTTGTGGATGCTGCTAATGAAAGAGTAGTTATGAACAGGAAAAATGTTAGCCTTCAACAATTGCTTAATAAGGAAACTAACAGATTGTACGAATACCAAAAAGAGATAATTAAAAAAGAGGGTGATTTTAATAGAGCACTCACTGAGGCAAACAAATACAGTAAAACGTTGTTATCAGAGCTTTCACTCTTGCAGAGTAATTTATCTAATTCCGTGAGCGTAATAGTGCATAACGAATTGAAAGAGAAATATGAAGAATTGAATATGCGTCATCACGCTTTGTTAGAAACTGCGATGATATCTCCAAATTTCAATGAAATGTCGTCATTGAAAGCAGAAATAGAGGCAATAAGACAGGAGAAAATTCAACTTATTCAGGATTCGCGGAAAGCGGATGATTGCGTGAGCGACGATAGTTTACAACAAAAATTGAAAGAGATAGAAGCCAAGGAGTCGATTGAGAGGCAACGAGCTGATCAAATGGCTAGATTACTCGAAATATCACAAACACAGTTAACAAAGTACGAAGATAACGTTAAACAACTTTCTGTTTCTAATTCTGAGTTGCAAGAGAGATTGATTGAGGTACACAAGACACTGTCTAAAAATATAATGCTGCAGGAAACTGTACAAATGGATGATAACCGTATACATGAACTACAAAACGAAAAAACGAAACTTTTTGTGGAGAATCAAAGTCTGAAAAAAATGCTACAAATTTCTGAAGAGGAGGCTCGATTGCAGTATTCGCTGAATTCACTACAAACACTGGAATTAGATAGTCTGAGGCATCAAATATTGGATTTGCAAGCTGTGAGTGAAGATAAGGCCACTATCTCGAGACTTGATTTTGAGCTTACGAGTAAGAAAATATCAGAAATGGAATTATCTGCTCAGAAAACACGACTGCAGAATGAGTTGTCTTGCGTGCGACAAGAGCTTGATAATTCAAAAAAGAGATACGAGGAAATGCGTGGTTACGTACAAGATTATCGGAAACAGTGTGACAATCGTTGCAAGTAAAATCAAAAATTACATTTAGACATTATTTTGTGTACAAGAGAATATATAAATGGTGTTATATACGTAATTATATATGTTACAGGTATTATACAGATATCATATACTTTTTACAATGTCAATACGCGGGATCAACTTCCATAAGTACTTTAGAGAAAGTAATTACATTGGCTGCAAAATTAAAAACAGATCGTCAAAATATCGATGCAGAAATGCAAAAGACAAAAAAGTGTCATGAGGATATTAAATACGAACAGCAATATCTATCAGCTCGCCTTGAAATTGTGGAACGTCTAAAAGATATGCTAGAGCAACAAATTGGCGCTGGCAGCGTTCAAAATATAATGGAACATTATGCCGAAACTTCACAGCAAACCCTAAGTGTAAGTCTGAAAATATCTATGTCATAACAATGTAAAAATTTGAATAAAATTTGATTAAAATAATATTAAGTTTAGTGCAGCAATAAATATATTTTGCATATATTTAAAATGCTTTTTAAGTTACTATTTTTTAACTTTTACAATGCATCTTAATCATAAAATTTAATTTTTATTAAATTTATATTTTACTTGATACATAATTATACTATTTTATTAGAATAATAAAATTATTTTTGTAACATTTTTATGTTGCCTGCAGATTAAATTTTTTTTTATTTAATAAAAATTTCTATTTTATTTAGGATTTTAAATACAAAAGAAGAATAACTCATTTGGAGCATGAACTCCAAATTGCTAACAGCAAATTCAATGAATACGAGTCAGTAATAAACAGCATGGAACAAGATATGTTAAATATTCAGAGAGCTTGGTGTCCATTACAAGAACAACAGGCTCGCATTAATCAAATTACATCAAATTTGGAGGCAAAATCCATTCAAGTAACGATGGAAACTCAAGTAGTTAGTGTCCAAACGGATCCCTATATTTGCTGCTTAAGTAAAAAAACAGAGGAAGCTACTAAAGAAACCGATAAGGAAACCGTAGTTTCTAAAGATAGTAAAGAATATAGTAAATCAAGTGAAATTACAGAAAAGACATTCCGTGAAGTGGGAAGTAATACAGAAGAAACTGCCAGCTCGATTCTTAACGAGCAACTAGATCAAACACTGAAACTCGCATCGGAACGCTCCGCGATGCTTGTCAAGTGTCAATCACAATTAACCGAGTATAAAGCGAAAGTGGATGCGCTGAATAAAGCGATAGCGGAAAAAGATTCGCAGTATCAATCAAAAATCGCCACTCTGAACAAAGCGATCGAGGAAAGAGATTCACAGTATCAAGTCGAAGTTGACACTCTGAACAAAGCGATTGAGGAGAAAGATTCGTATCTTGCTCAAAAGCAGGATGTACTTGACGAATTAATGACCCAACCGCAAGTTGCGAATACCGATAGCGCTGACAAGTTGGCTTTGAAGTCGACGATAAATAGTTTACAGAAGTTAATTCAACAAAAAGAAGAAACTATCCTAAGATACCAAAATTTGTTGAAAGAAGACAGGGACGAACATAGTCGAGCAGCGAGTCGTTTTCAGGATGAGATTAAGAATTTGCACGATCATATATTAGCTATGCAAGGTAAAATCCGAAAGAGTGAAGATTCGGTTGTAACTATAAAAAACGTTGTTGAAAAAACGTCGACGTTCGATGGAATTACAACGAGAAGCAGCGCTATGCAGGAAGAAGAAATTGCGAGGCTGCATGAGAAAGTATCTACTCTCGAAGCGGAATTAAATATCAGCAAAGAACTGAGCGAACGTTGGCATCAATTAGCAGACGAAAGACTGATGCATATGGATCGTATGAGAGAAAGGTTTGTTTGAATGTAAAACCTTGTTTTTTTTAAATCTAATTAAAGTTAATTGAATGTTGATATGACGAGATATATTGCAATATAAAAGATTAATAAAATAATAAACTTACATAGCGAATGATTTTTGTATGACACATTAGAGATAATTAATGTTTTCTTTTCGTAGATTAGAGCAGCAGCATAAAAATGAATTGGAGAGCTATCGTGGCGAATTAAATAAGTGGCAATCTGAGGCTGACGTACTTAGACAACAATTATCTGAGAATCGCATGTTACTCACAAAAGGAAATATTTCCCTGATGAAAGAGCTGCAAGATAAGGATGACAAAATACACGAGTTAACTCTTGCTTGTCAGCAACTGCAGGTGCGTTATAATTTTATTAATTTATTAACTACATTTTGTTAATTTACTGGATTATATTCAGTCTACTTACCTCTATTTTTTACTGCGTAGAATGAAGTTGAATTAATAGAATCTGCAAACCGATCTCAACAAATGATAGTTTATACTCGAGGTGATATGAAAGCACACGAAACCGCGCACAGTAGTCACCGCGATCAAACGCAACAACAAAATCAAGTGGACGTTTTACGTCGACAGATTCAGTCTTTAATGGAAAAAGAGAAAATGTATAAGTACGAAATAACCGATTTGAAGCAGCAACTTAGTCGCAGGTAAGTTTTTAAGTAAAACATTTTTATTGACCTTTTCTTTTTTATGATATTTATAGGTTAATGATACTTTATGCTTGATTTATTCCAGATACATGGCAATAAAAACTCAGGAGAAGAAGATATCGCAACGTGAAACGCAGCTTGAGCGCAAAGTAACAGCTTTGGAGGAAGAGTTGCATAAAACAAAAACTCAGTTAGATCGTGAATACTTGGCACAAGGAGCTAAGAGGGCTAAGGTATGTGAGAAAATACTGCTATTTTATGTTACCGTGCTTAATACATTTCTCTTTTAACAGACCGCAGAGGAACTTTCGTTGTGGGAGAAACAGAAAAAGTGGCAGCAGACGGCAGAAAAATTAAAGGAAAAGCTTAAAGGGAAGACTGATGAGTATGAGAAATTGCTTGCAAATTATGAAAAGCTCCGATCTGTCGTTTCGTGTATGGAACGAGAAAAATGGTATTTGAGAAGCAAGCTCAAATTTGAGGGCGATACTTTATCTGGTACTTTATCAGGAAGACCCATTTCAAATATCCAGCGTAACACAGTGGAAGAACAACTGGAGAAAGAATGTCGGATATTGAGAGATCGTGTTAAGGAATTAACTGATCGCCTAGAAAAGGAGAGCAACGAACACTTAATGTTAGAAATAGCGGAATTAAAACGGCATAACGCAGCTTTGGAGGCAGTTTCTCAGGTTAGTATCCTCGTTATGCTTTATTTTTACTGCAAATGCACAATTTTTTGTAATGCTTTATTCAATGCTATCTTACAGGGTAATACATGTGTAATTAGTCAGCTTGAGAAGTTAGAAATGGCTAAAGATGTTCTTGAAAAGATGAATATTAAGTTAGAAAGTGAAAACTTTGAGTTACGACTTGCATTAGAGAGAGCGAATTCGGATACGCCGGGATTGCGAGAAAAAGTCGATCATTTGGAAAAGTACGGTTTCCATATATTATATATTTTCATATGCTACGAGAATAGATAGCGATAAATAATTAATATTATTGTTTGCATTGTTGTTATTACAGATACATAAAATTGTTAAAAGCAGAAAAATCTTCCGATTCCACTCCTAGATCGTCAGAAAAAGAACTGCCAGAGTCAAGCAATAAAAAACCTATTTTCGAAATGGAAAAAACGATATTCACATTGAAACGAATTATCGAGAAACTTCAGGCAGAAAATAAAAGATTGAAACTTAATTCCAAGAAAAATCATTTTATAGCCAATCAAGTAAATGTACAATCTCTTATTCGATATTGTGTAATGTTTCTCTTCTTTTGTATATTATCATACATGTTATTAAATCTAGGGAAAAAATATCGAAGGAGGTTTATTCCAAAGACAATACGAGGAATCACAGAAACGTGTGGTAAGTCTGGAGGCAGATTTACGATTGGCTGAACAAAGAGTAGCAATGTTAGAAGAAGCTCAGAAGGAAGATGACAATGGAGATTTCCGAATCTTAAAGCAACAGTTGATGCACAAATCCGAGCTTTTAGATAAGATGAAGCAGTTATTGACACGGGCTGCCATTAATGAGAAGACTCTGCGGCAACGCGTAAGAATTTAAATAATTCGATATTTAAAAGGTACCATCGAGAAATAATCTGTATTTTAATTTTGTTATTGTTATATTTTTAGGTGCAACAGCTGGAATCGAAGCAAACCCTGTCAACAATTCCCGAGTGTTATGTGACTCCACCTACGCCACAATAATGAATGTTTTGGAAATAAACTATTCATGGATTTGCAATGAAAAAAAAAAACACTTTTATTGAGACATAAGTACATATATTTATATTTATGTTTTTTTCAATTAAACATGCTTGTGAAGCCTTCTTTTCATTTCCCACGTAGTTATATACGTTTCTTTCTATAGTGTAATAATTTTATAATAATTTCATTTCGCATACATAGCAATTACATCAGTTTTTGCACATGCAGATATACAACGTTTATCATAAATATTGATACAATGGTGTTCCAAAATATCATAATTTTTTAACTTACAAATTCTTGACATAATCAGTTAACAAATTTTTCTTATCGATACCTTTACTTATTCCGTACTACTACGTGTATAACAAAAAAGTAAATTATTACAATTATTAAATGTGAATTTAATTAATTTATACGTTCTTAAAGCCTTCACGAGTATTCTCTTTAAAAGTGCCAGATTTACGGGTTTTTTCCTGTATGGCATTAAGAATGAACCAAGACACGGAGAAAACCCGTAAATCTGTTAGTACTTTTAAATATGAATTTTGTTGATCGCAAGATAATTGAATGACCTTATTGATTTTTTAAAATATATATCTCGTTGTTATATTCTCAGTCTTTTACACTATCGTTCATAAATAATTCACTTATAGATATAATTAGTAATTTATTTAAATATTTAGAACCTGTAATAAAAAAAATATGTATAAAAATTTTAAAATTTCTGTTTCTTCTTTTGTCGTGCGTTTCAACATATTAATTAATACTATTTTCAATACCTAGGATATATACATATATATATTAAAAAAATCAGTGTAAAATTAATTCATTAGTTTTATCATTTCTAAACGCATACCAAATATTTCATTGGGGCTCCAATTTTAAATAATTACTACGAAACGCTACGTTGATCAGCGTAGCAAAATTTCGAGACATGACATCATTTCGCGTCGCGGCGATCGCAGAGTCGCATTCGAGCTTTATTTATTTCGATTTCTATGTTCGATTGTCAGAACGTAATTGAACGAATTACTTGCGCCAGAAGTTATCGTAAATGTTTTCCATAAAATATTTACGAATATTTGTCATATACGTGTTGAATACCTCGTATAGTTAATATTATATTACACTATCTGATTTCAGCGAGCCGCTTTCACGTGTCCGAAGATCGACAGAAGTTTTCTTCCAGTTTCGCTTTATTTTCTCAACTGAAGCACAATTGTGGCGCTAGATACACGTATGTGCCTTTATTTTTTGAATTAATTATATTCCTTTTTGCAAAAATTTTTGATAACATCTGATTTACTATCTCGAGTTTTATTTCTATATTATAATATAGAATTATAATTGCCGCAACTTGAAGCAGGATTTATAGTTATTTTTTGATAAATGTGACTTTTCATTCATATACGCGTGCATTATACGCACACACGTGCATAAATAAATTCTAATTGATTACCCAGCGAAAAAACTAAAAAAATGTAAGTATGATCGCCCATTTGCAGTTTGCGCGTTTCGATACTTCGAGAATCGAACGGTCGCTTCCTCTTCGATGAATCTCGAAGTGCGGCCAGTTGTGGTAAACATGGCGCAGCGGCGGTAGAGTCGCGTTCAAATCGTCGTGTATTTCGGTATTTCTCGCGTAATTCTCGTGTATTGCTCGCGATTGTTCAAAAGAGGATCGTTGCCATTTAAAGGGAATCTCGCGCGTGAAAAGTTATCGCGAATGTTTTCCGCCGAACTGTCGGATATTCGTCGGAACGCATGAAACACAGTCGTACACAGTGCCGTGTGTATGTAAACATACAGTTACTCGCGTTATCGCCAAGACCGGCTTCGACGATTTGTTTCTACAATATTCCGCATATCCGCAACAGATCGAAATCCTCGTATACTTCATGCCGTTGTTCGCTCGAAATAGTGCAACGAAAGTGCATCACATGCGGTCATATGCGATTGTCGTCATTTTATAGGTATATATAATCATTCTATCAACTGCGTTTCTTGCATTCTTGACGTATTAAAGATACTACTTCCGAATCGCAATTACATACAAGAATTTTCGGTTAAGTTTCAATAAGCACGCTGTGCAAAAGATAAATATATGCTGCTGTGCGAGCAGTGCGAGAGAAATCATATAATTTTTTAAATCTTCATATCTCTGCAAAGGTAGCGATGTTGTACATAATTTTTTCTTATGCATGTTCTATATTTCTGTCAAGTTTGTTAAATAATAGCGCAGTAATAATTTTAATTAATATAGAAATATAACTTTATATAATACTAAGCCTGAGTCGATAAACGTGATACATTGCGTTACCGACAATCGGCTACATATACTGAAGTTTTCCAATTCTCACTGCTGATTTTACTTCTGGATCAAATTAATTTCCTGATGTAATCCTTGATTTTTCGTACAATTTTTCAAGCAATTACCAGTTTTTTTTTATCTAAATAACTAAATATTTTCTGTAGGTAGTATCATATTTAGCGATGTATTTACGTACTAACCTAAAATCTGATATATTGAAAAAAAATATACACGTATATAATAGTATAAATATCTTTAATATCCGAATTCGGTTGGACACTAATGCACATTATTTGGCAAAATACATACTGGATTTTGTCAGATGCTATGCAAAGTCGTGCTTCTCGTTCAAACAATTCATTGCACAATAGTGCTTTTAATTCATGTACATCAATACAACCGAAAATTCGATATAAATATATTAACATAAATTTTAATAATAAAGCTTAAGAGCATCGAATTATTAAACTGCTTTGGCAATTGATATTACGTACTATATTCAGTTTGGAACTGCGTTTTAAAGATTGACTGCGGCGCGCAGGAGAATTATAAAATTTATAAAAAAAAATATTATTTAGCATCAAAATCCGATTTATACCGTGTTGGCGGTTTCTCATTTTAGTTATTTTAATCATAAAACTTGATATATCAATTTAGATTTTCAAGTTAACTTATTATATTTCAGAACATATATAATAATACTCAGATAGCACAGATTCAAAAAGAATTCAGTCGTATGTCATCAATTCTGAATTAATTTTCAAATGCAAAAAGAATTCTCTTTCTAGAAGTTATGAAGAAGAATTCTTTTTTGCACCTGAAAATAAATTATTAATAACATACAAATGAATTCTTTTTGAATTTTCTGTGCTATTTGGATATACAAGGCTGTTATCCTTCGTAAAAAAAGAACTAATGCAGTGATAACACTACTACATTTCAGGGATCATTATAGGGATTGAATCGTAGATTACGGTAACATAATTTTGCAAATTGAAACTTCATAAAAATTGTAAATGTTATTCAATAATATTAATTATGACCACAGTGCAAAAATTACTTTAAAAAAAGAAAATCAGATGTTTTACAATGACAAAAGATTTATAAAATTAGAAACTTGGACGCTTTAATAGCATTTCATTTATTTTACGTTTAATAGATGAAATATTAAAAATTAGTTAATTGATATTTTTGTACAAAGATATCGATTTTCCGTTTATCAATTTAGTAGATAGCTTGCAATCCAAATATTGAAAAATTCAAATATTTTATTTTAAAATTAATTCATATTTTTCTACTTTTGAATTATATTAATTCATTCGACGCTGAATTAATATTTGAACATATGCAGTAACCGTGCCTTCACAACTTTTATGATGAAGATTGTGAACATGCACACACCTTATCGCGGTTATGATATAACCGTATAAATAGCGGTAAAAATAATTTACGTCAAAATTCGCATTTTCCTACGGTATACAATTTGCGTGGCTTAATATTATAATGCAAAGGTGAAAATAGAAGAAAGAGTCGAGGAGATTTCTATCGATTCTGAGGATTAATAATCGTTTTCGGGCTTTTGAAGGAAAGGACGAATGGAGTCCTCGTCCTCGCAGTCCGGAATCGTCTTTCCCTTATATTTCACACAAAAATTCGCGCATTTGTCTCCGTTGAAATACGGTCCGAACATCCTTTGGCATTGAGCGCAGTTTCGTAAACAAACACCTATACAAAGCCGGTTTGTACAAACTAAATATATATCATCTCGGCAACGATTTTTAATCAATGGCGTAAACATAACGTAGAGATTTACTTACCAACATTTTTCTCGGCATCAATGGATGCCGTAAAGCAGAGAACGAAAATCATGACAAGCAGTACGATGATTCGGCTTGACATGACTGAAACAAATGTAAGCATTAACTCTTTAACTGCGAAAGGATTAACAATAGAACATTGTAGGTTCGTCCAGCAATTATATCGAGATACTGGCAGTAAAAAAACAAGTTAAGTTCTCGATGAATAATCGATTAATGTTTGTGGCAGAGAGTCAATAACATTGTTATTTTGTGCTGATTAATGTGGAAATAGTAAATCTAGCCTGCACGATATATTTCAATGGTTTTTAATAGCAAAATTATTAATATTAAAAATTTTTTGAATATTAATAATATATGACTTGCCTCACAGCCAAAGAGGTATGCTTTAAAGACCTATATTATGAAAAAATTTTGATATTCCATACAAATATTGTCCTATTTTACATTTTTATTACATTATATATTGTAAAATCGTTGCTTATATTATATTATGAGCGTGAAACCTTGTACAGATATAAAAAAAGCAGTGTTGCGTAGAGTCAATAGAAAGGAAAGTAACAGTCTGAATATAAGTGATGTCTTACAACACTTGTACGATGGTATATTAAAACTACATTATGGATTCTATTCCAGCTGTCGACTGAATATGTCGGCTGAATATTAATAATCCGTGATCTAAATCACAGATCTTTAGTTAATGATTTAAGTCATGCATTACCGTTCTGGATCGCGCGTACAATGTCTACCGTTTTCGAGAGATATGATAAAGTAAATATATATTAAATGCTAATGAATTGCTCTTACTAATACTCAATATATTTATCTCTTCTTCTTTGCCTTGTGGAGCTTTATAGGGAAATAATAAAATATCAGTCTATTTATCTCTTCTTCATTTATTCTTTTCGAAATCAAATTAAGATTCGAGGCTGTAAAAATCAAAGAAAGAAGAGTTGATCGACCGCGAGGCTTTGGCGAAAGGCAGAAGGACGGGAGTGGCGGAAGTCGGAGAATTTTCTATCTGTATTGCAACCCTGCCCATTTGTATAACTTATCGCAAGGAAAAAGTACTCCGAAAAGTACAAAAAACGCGAAAAATTTTTTCTCCAGTACTTGTACGTCGTGCATTTCCTGTTTGCAATTAGCGTTCGCTCGGAAGGAAGGACAGAGAGGGAGACGACCGCAGTCGAACTCGATAAACTTTCAGGGATAACTCGGGATATTAATGATCTGTTTCTCTCTCTCTCTCTGTCTTAGCCAATAAAAAGAATAAAAAACTCGTAAGCACGTGTGTTCACATACCGTACGCGATGCGCGATACGTTTGATACCGTGAGTTCGCGGATGTCATCGGCATGCGATAATCCGGATGCGACGTTGGTCGGGTGTTATAGCGCAATTACCCCTTTGATCACACGGAAAACAATGCGTAGACGTGCTGTCTGCCGCGACACGTCGTCGTCGTGACGCCGACACCGAAGGCTCTTCATTAGTTCTTTCTTCATGCCTCGTGCCTCAAGAGAGGCACGCATCGTCACGAGAGCAGCGCGTCGTCACCACTTTTTAATATGTACGGTCATTTATAACCGGAATCTCTTCATCGCGCTTCCGCGTTCGTCTTAACGGCCACATTGTGCACGCATAAACATAATAAATATGGATGGAAGGTATCTTGGCTTTCCGTGATGTCGTCAGTCTCCCTCTCTCTTGATTTCTTTCTCTTTCTCTCTCTCTCTCTCTCTCTCTCTCTCTCTCTTTCCGTCTCCCCCTCTTTTACACCAGGAAGCACTTGAGAATCCAAGACCAAGGATCACGCGGACAGCGTTCGATATCGACGTTAACGCACGTTACACGAACAATAATGTTGACCGATTGGGGCAACCGATCGACCGGCGATCGCGGTGGATCTCTTTAATACGTGACGAACAGATTGACGTGAATTTCAGCGAAAAGTTTTCTCTTATCATTCGCGAAAAAGAAGAGACTAATTGTTAAACAATACTTAAGAGTATATAATTTTCAAACTTTTACCTGATCAGTACGGCAGCTTGAGAAGGTGAAGCTGTTGGAATTGTTAAAGGCTGACAAATGACACTGAACGGACTTCGCCGGTCTTATATATCCGTAAACGCGCCGGATTCAACCCTCGCGCTAGGGAAACCCCCGCTGCTTATCTTTCTTTAATTCGATCTCTTCAATTTCCTGCACTCAACGTATCGCAATAGTCTATGCGCTTTTACGAAAGGAGCTACGTGTTTTGTACGATTGCAATCAGAAATACTGTTGAATTTGATATACTTTTTTTATAAACATGCATTTTTACTTGTAGCTCACGATTCATCGTGACTTGAATCTAAGATAAAATTTTAACACATGCTATCGCATTTGGTTTATGTGATATTTGTTTTTGAAAATAACTCGTAATATTTTATAAATACGTATAATTTACACAACGTATCGCAATAGCCTATGCGCTTTTACGAAGGAGCTACGTGTTTTGTACTATTGCAATCAGAAATACTGTTGAATTTGATATACTTTTTTTTATGAATTTGCATTTTTATTTGTAGCTCACGATTCATTATGACTTGAATTTAAGATAAAATTTTAACACATGCTATCGCATTTGTTTTATGTGATATTTTTTAAAATAACTCGTAATATTTTATAAATACGTATAATTTACACAACGTATCGCAATAATCTATGCGCTTTTACGAAGGAGCTACGTGTTTTGTACAATTGCAATCAGAAATACTGTTGAATTTGATCTACTTTTTTTATAAACATGCATTTTTACTTGTAGCTCACGATTCATCGTGACTTGAATCTAAGATAAAATTCACGATTCATCGTGACTTGAATCTAAGATAAAATTTTAACACATGCTATCGCATTTGCTTTATGTGATATTTTTTGAAAATAATTCGTAATATTTTATAAATACGTATTATAAAATTTACACAACATGAGTGAAACAACTACTAAAAGTTTTGCTAAAAATTTTATGTTTAATCTTTTCTTAGCAAGTTTAAACTTTTATTGTAATTTTTGAACATATGAAAGTAGCAAGTTTATATATTTTTTTATTAAAAAACATTAAATAGTAGAAGACATCAATAGTAAAAGTTTTTGTTTGCCTAAAATATTGTGCATACTGTAAACTAATTTTGTTTTATTTTGTCTTTTCTAATTAATTGTTACATTAATTTTTTTGCTGTAACTTTATATAATTAAACATATATATTTTTATTATTTTTTAAATACTGTTCTATAATTATTTATAATTATAGAACAATATTTAAAAAATTTATTAATCTAAATAATATTTGTATATTTTTAATTTTTTAATTTAACTTAAATCAGTTAAAATATAGATACAAACTGAGAGTATTATTACAGAATATATATTATCTGTATTATTTCTATATATTTAATTTGTAAATAGTAATTTCTTTAGTAACAATTGTGTATTACAACAATACATACTATTATAACAATAAAATAGATATTGTCATATAACAATTAATTTAATTACAATAACACTTATAATTAAATGCTTATTCTATTTAACTTTGGACAAACATAACGAGAATATAAGTTTAATGTATAACATGATTTTATTTATGCCTTAAGCTTTTTCTTTTGAGTTTTCTGTCTCCTCTTCGTTGTTCTCATTTCTTTTACGAGGCGATTCATATTCCAAACTCCAAAAGTTGTTATATTTGATCGGTATTGCTTCACCCTTTTCAATCATTTTGTTAAGATTGTCATCTAATCTAGAGAATTGATCCTTCTTGTGTAAGATTCTTGATAACGTTTTATGAATATTTTCTCTATTTCTCGATTCCTCTCTTTGTCTATCTTCTTCGGCCGTCGAGTTATCTTGCAATTGGCGTAAAACATCCTTGGTAAAGTAACGAGACAAGAAATCGTTTTCCCTGTCGACCCGATCGGACGATTCTTTATCGTTGTCCTTTTCAAAAATATGCTTAAAGAAATCTTTGTCGTCGTAAGGATAATAATCCTCATTATTTATGTCGCTCTCTTTCCCTTCCTGTTTCGCATAAGAATCAGCCACCTCTTCTCTGTCGTTCGCTTTACCTCTGTCGTCGGAAACGATCCTATCATTATTGTAGTAATTTTCGTTCTTCGCGAAATAATCTCGCGTTTGTTCTTTTGGATCCGTGGCGTACGTCTTGAGCTCTTCAGATTCCTCGGTGCGATTTTCCTTATGTTCTTTTGGATCCGTGGCGTATATTTCGACCTCTTCGGACCTCTTGGTACGATCGGGGTTTTCCTTGTAGTCATATTCCGATTCTTTATCGCTGTACTTTTCAAAGGTATACTTGAAGAAATCTTTATCGTCATAAGGATAATAATCTTTATCGGTTGCCTCACTTTCCTTCGCTTCCGCCTTCGCGTACGAGTCAATTTCCTCTTTCGCCTTGCCTGTGTCGTCGAAAGCGTAATCGTCGCGGAAATTTTCGTTCTTCGTGAAATAATCGTGCGATTGCTCCTTTGGATCCGTGGCGTACGCCTCCTCGGACTCCTCGGTGCGGTCGGGATCTTCCTTACGATCGTACTTCTCGCTAAAGGTAGCCTGTATGCTTTCCAATATAGGATCGTTTTTAAAGAATTCTTCCCAATTAATCGGCTTTTTAAATTCCTCAAAGTCAACGAAGCCCGAGCTTTCATTTTCCTCGGATGATGCGGATTCCGCGGAACGGTGAACGTCGTCCGTAACATCCTCCGTATTATTGCGCAACTTGGTGTCCTCGACATCATATCTGTCGACGCATTCGGCGGAATCTTCGCTTTCCGTGCAACTTGAACGCGAGTTGTTCGTGTTCAATGCAGTCCCCGGCTCGTCCGTACTTTCGGTCTGTACTACTTTAATTTCAGCACTTGGGGATTTTGAGGAGAAGTCACCGGCGTCGCGGAGCCGTTCGGGACCGTAATCGTAATCGCTATCGTCGTACTCTTTGTATCTCGCCGCGGTTGCGCTCCGGTTGCCTTTATCTAAACTGTCCTCCTGTTGGTCGGTATAATCTGGCACTTCCACATAGGGTATCTTCAAAGGATCGTAGTCCGGAGTCGTGCCTGTCGAATAACTTTCTGCGCGTCCCGCTCGATCTTTCTCTCGCAACGGTTTGTCGACAGCGCTTTCGGTTGGCGAGAACGACGAGGTAGCGAAACTCTCTTCAGAAGAATACGGCGGTCCCGGTTCGGTGATGATTTCCTGCGATGAATTACGCGCTTCGTCGGTATACGCCGTCGAATTATCCGAAGACGAATAATCAACATTTTTAACTTTATCGGGGAGTTTATTCAAGTCGTCCACTTCGGAGGCGCTGTTTACGAGTGACGATAAGATCGGATTGTTATTCAATTTTGCTATGTTTACAACTGGAATTTTCTCAGGTTTCCATTCGGTCTTATTCGCCACGGCCCAAAAGCCCGATATGTAAGGACCAGGATCTTCTGACAATATCTTTTCGTTTATTGCTTGCACCTGCTTGTCTTCGTCGTAATTGATCGTTCCTTCTTGAGCGCACAGTGCAGGAGTTGTAGCCGCGTTATGTCTCGAGATATTCGCGTTTCGTTTAGAACGGGCGTTACTGTTCGCATGAGTCGCGTTGATTATATCCCAGATACGTTTGTAAAATTCTCGTTCCGGTTTAGCATTTGTCACTTGCAATTTATCTTCCTGCAAGGCTGCAATTCGGTCTTTGCATGTGGAGTTATCTTTCAAGGGATTGTAATCACTGATAATCTCGGAATGAGGACGAGTACCGTTAATATACTCCCAAATACGCTTATAAAATACAGTACTTGGTAATCCTGCGTTATTCACTGTTTTAAGCTCAGCCGCATTTTCATTTCGCCGCCGTTTTCTCGTTGGAACTTTGTTCTTTGTTCGTTGTTTTCGATAATCGGATTTCGGATAACGAGACTTTTTACTTGAAACAAAAGTTTTTTCCTGTCGAGCACGTCGCGAATGTTTAGTTACAGGAGAATTATTTCCCGATTCGTAAGACGAACGTTTTGAACGTTTCTTGCCAATTATTTTCTGAACCTTTTTTGCCGCTTCTAACATTTGCGCACTATTTTGCCGTTTCTGTCGAATGGCCTCGACAACTGTTGTAATCTTGATGATTTCCAAATCAGGAGACAGATCAACATTTTTATTTTGGTTATTTATGAGAGGGAATGTCGGTGGCATAATTTGTTTAGTTAGAAATTTTTCTTGTTGCTGAGATATTTTCTGAGGCATTTTTAAGCGTTGCATGAATTTTTTCCACCTAGGAGAATACAGCCAAGGTTTGCTCGATTTCTTTTTTAAACTTGCTGCATCTTTTTCTATGGATTTTAATTTACGATTGAATTTGTTAATATATATTTGTTGTAATGTGGATTTAATCTCAGATGCAGCTTGCGCAGATTTCACGGTATCCTGGAAATAATCGAATAACAATTAGCGATATTAAATAAACGTTGTAACATTACATTAAATTTCAAATCAAAAGTATTTTAATTATTAATAATTTCAATAATGTTACAAAAACCAAGTGTTCTAGGGACATAATAATATATAATTATTTCACATGCCGTAATGATATCTTATTATATAAAATAATTAGCAACAATGTCATTTGCATATATCAGAAATATATTTAGAGAGGGCACTTATAAGGAAGATGTACTTACATTTAAAATTTGTGAAAGCGGTGAGGAGCAAATGAACATATCACAGTCCCATATCTTGCATATAATCACAGATATAGATTAAGCTGTACCCGTGCATTGTATACTACCGTGTAACAAATCGTGCCATTATACATATACTATACAATAAACCTAATTTCAACAGATCGTCAAACGCGTGCAATACCTTTGTGAGCTTCTCTCTACCAACTCACGTGTAATTTCTGCTCGGAACAGATTGAGAATAATATAGACAAATAAGTGGAGGCTTATTAAATGGCATTCTTATCAAATTGACTTTATTTGTCGATTGTAATTATGTACAAAGTACAATATAAGTGGTAACTATGTCATTACAGTGGCGCAGAAAATATACGTCTCGATCATATGTAGATATTCGTTCAACGAGTAATAAGCAAGAGGCATCAACTCCGTGCAAATTTCTGAGCCACTGCGTGTGAATATTTACATTTTGCTTATTACAATAATACTTGAAGCACAATAATTAATCATCGTACAAAAATATATCATACATTTTTCATTAATATATTTGATCCCACGTGTTGTGGGATTGTCAGTGTACTATTGACTGAATAAATATTATATTTTATTCCACTTTGATTAAGCAAACGTACATGTGCTTTCACACTTGGCAAACATTGCATTAACGCGTTAAAAAAGGAAAAACTGTCATTCTTAAGAGACTTTCACACGCAGCTGTATATAAATTACATACGTTAAAGTTACACGGGGAGAATTTTATTTTAAAATTTGTCTAAAAATTCCCTAAAAATCATGTTAGTCGTATAGACAACATAGTATTTCGACGAATTTTATGTAATTTTTACTATTTTCTTTAATATATACTACAACAAATTTATTATAGTGCACTGCAGTAAAAAAAACTGAGAAAATATAATGACATAAATTTGTCGAAATACTATGTTGTCTCACGATTAACATGACTTTCAGGGTAAATTTTAAAAGGAAATTCTCTCCGTGTACTACTAATAATAAGTCTAAAGCAGCAATAGAAAAGTAAAGTTTGATCATCAATAAGCTCAGTCATGGTTACTGCGATAGAGATATTCCGCGAAACGTTATTTGAATTTTCACATTTCACATTTTACGAAAGAGAACTCTCTGTTGTAAACGAGTACTTCATTGTAGACATTATACTGTAGAGAAAGGCATCTGAATTATACATATCATTATCAAGCCTGATCATCAAGAGAGATTCTCCGTTAAGTAATAGGACATGTACGCACGTATATACCGTTATACATCCCGCTGTACGTACAGGCGTCGATCGACTCGTGTCTCCCACGTTCGTGATGCACCTTTAGACCTCAAAGCGCAGCAATGACGTATATGGCGGCAGATACTTAACGATCAGGCGCTTTCGTCCCCCGCGGTGCACTGCGCTTATTTTCTCGAGAAGCCCAGATACGAAGCAATGCCGTTAATATTCTCAAAGAAGATTCGATAAGCTTGCTGCCTGTCGTAGTGCTCCTGCACCATTGCCGGTTTCACCGGACGCTCCTCCACCCATCGCTATAGTACAATAGGTAATTGTAGGTACTGATATGGTGCATGGCAGTCGGCGGGGAAATGTGGAGTTAGAACGATAATGTATACGATCGCCCGTTCGGCAACAAGCGATTATCTGAGTCTGAGAGCTGTGTATGTCCGAGCACACGATACTTTACCTTTTATTAGTACTAAGTACTGGGGGGTGGGGGAGGGGGTGAATGTAGACTAGGAATGCAAGATGATGTAGAAGAAAGGGATAACAAACGAAACTGAATTTCACATGTCGCTTAATTCCAATATCAAACTTGTGCTACATAGGAAAGGATTATTTAAAAGCGCTGAGAGTATAAAATTATTAAAAAAAAAAAACCGAATGTTTCCTCGTCTACATCGGGATTTGCATTTCTAGCGAATAATGTCTGATTGTAAATATAATATGGAGTTTATTTTTGATGGGTGATCTGCATGACAGAACATGTATAAAACGAAATGTATAAAAACAGAACGGTGATAAAAAAAATTTTATTGTTCGAAGTGTTATATTTAAAAGGATGGCACTTACATAATTTTGTGTATAATAGCTGGGCAGGATAAGAATTCGAATAAGAAGATATAAAAATTGTTGAAATTACAGAAAAATACACCATTCGCAACTGTAATCGAATACATAGTCAAACGATCGCGCTTTGCATTAAATAGACCGGAAAAATTTTTATGTTCAACAATATATCTTTACTTTAAAAGGCACAGAATATGGAGTAGATCATTTTTAATGTTATGATCGAGAGATATCAAGAGATACTTACTCCACGGAGAAATATAAGTATATTGAAAAGACTAGATAATAGATATATATTAAGCACTGCTAAGTGTTATAGGAATCCGCGATGCTGAAGAGATGGCGATAGCATGGTTACGTGCAAGGAATGATTTGACTTGATTGTAATTTACTATATACAAAGAGTGTATTGTAGTTATAGTAATGTTTGATCGGACGTAATGTCATCAAAAGTAAAATAATTAAAGCGGCGGATGAAATTATTTTAAATATATCAAAAAAATTGTGTCATATTAATGAAAATCTGAATAAAATACTAAATGCAATTGATACGTGACTTAAAATAACATAGACTACAACAAAATTTTACAAGAAACATTTAGATATTTGAATAAAATTATTTGCGGATTGAAGTGCAGCTTTTGCACTTCAACAATATTAATTGCTATAAGTATATATTTATTAAATAACTCTAGAATAAAATAAAATAATAAAGCAAAATTTTGAAGCTCATACGTGAGAGAAAATTCAATTACAAATCTGTGCAATCTGCATTCAGACTGTAATATTACACAGTTATAAATAACTTTCGTACACAAGAGAAGATCAATGTCAAAACTTGTCGCATAAATAGCATTCTGTATTTCGAATAGTGAGTCTGTTATGTGTAAAACTCTTGTTGCTTTCTGTATGAGAGTGTACATGAAACGCATGATGCATTTTCACTAGGAGAAGCTAGGAGAAATAGGTATGTACATTCTGTTGATTACTGTGGAAGCTAAAGGTGTCCTGTAACTTTGCCAAGGGTCGAGAGTCGATATCACGCGCGTTATCCTCGATTAATCCATCGATATCCAAATTGAAGCTTACAATGATTGCATCAACACATTTACGAGTTATTATCAAAAAAAAAAAAAGGAATCATAGTTTATGATATTATGAACCACTCGAAACACGGCGACTCAAGTATGATCGACACTGGTCAACTCTGTATTTCATCGCACTATGTGTTTTAATCAATTCGACTTAAGCATGACTTATATCGTCTAACATTGCTCTACTTCAACACGTGCGTGCCTACGGAGTGTGATCTTGTGTTATAGTGCCTAAGGGTTGGGCTTCTTGGCTCGTGGCTCGGTTGGTTACGTGGTGGTGTTCGTCTAAGGGCACTCTGTTTATGTCTATTGGTGAAACAGATCCTCCTTTATTTCCCCAACTGCCCGTACGGGTCTGCTAGATTACTCACGTATTGTGCGGCGTGACTCGTCGCCGGGAATTCGGCCCATTTCGACAAGTCGATGCCGGGTAGAATACCGCTGCGACATGGAACTCGAGGATTTCTGTTACGACAATTAGAAATACATTATATACATTTTAGTTATTTTTAAAAAGCAATTTTTCTAAAATTTTTTTAGGCTAAAGTAAAAATTGAAATAAAGTATAGAAAATTAGTTGATTAGTATAATGGATAAAGTAAATGTATAGTAAACTGTAGACAATATGCCTATAGTAATAATATTTTTTGTATTATAGACTCCATTTATTTGCAATAAATGGAATACAAAGTTATGTTTGTTTTTAATTTTTTGATATTTTATTCAGTAAATCATTATTTATCGTTATTTCGTAAATTGTGTCCACTTACATTTCGTGATCGGGAAGGACCATCGGATAGATTTGTACCGTATCGATGAGATCGGTGTTATCGCAGATCAATCTGGCGAGCTTCGATTTCCGAATTTCGTTCAGTTGTTCTAGAAAAGTGAAAGCAAAAGCGCGACTTTAGAAGGCACCGCTTCGTTACATACATATATCGAATGGCTGTCGCGAGTCCTTGGCTCGCCGCAGCTCCTATCGGGAAGAGAATTCGAAAGGGTCTTTACCGAGAGTGAAGGACGACGGCTGGTTCGGCAGCTCGTACCAGAATCTGTCGCCACGACGCGAATGACTGAACTGCGTGGCAATCACGCAGGCGAAGGTTGGCCCGAGCATACTACCCGGAAGCGGTCTTTCGGATACGCCGCCCGACCATAAATCGACGTCCGCGGGATGTCTGAAAAAGAGCGCGGAGATAAAGCCGTTATTTCCGAATGCGATATTTTTAGCACGATCGGTCCGCTGACTGAATAATGAGATGCAAAACTTGATCGATCGGCCTTTCGGCACCTTCGAAGGTTCCGCTGCCGGCTTTTACAGACGTGGAAATACTCACTCGAAAATAGTGCTGTATCGCCTGACGGTTTCGTTCGGCATGGAACCGAACAATTCGTCGAAGGTGTTCGCTTCGGGAAGGCCGCAGTACTTTCTACAATTATAAAATCACAAAATTATACATATTATTCATATGCTATTAAAAGTTTGTTCTCGCTGATGTATTTGAATTTGAAAATTCGTTGTGCGTGGCTCGAGGAGCGTGACTGAATTCTCCGTTGATTTTATTATCAACTTTATTTCTATGTGTGTGGTTATTCTTCCGTTCCACTTGTCTATACTTGTTGAATGTCGCAATTGACTATACAGAGGATTATCATTGCGAAACACAGATATCGCTCTAACTACAGTTTTATTAATCAAGTTTATTAATAGTATGCTTAACTGTAACTCACCTGAACTCCATATAACTTGGAATACCAAATTCGCGGCCGCGTTGCATGTTAAAGGATACTAAATCCAATCCGAATTTTGCTCCAGCTTTTTTAAAGAGATGATTCGTCACCTGTAAAAAATGAATCGTATAATACGGGATAACCGTCTATTTATAGATTTTATTTATAGGCTAATCATTGCCTTACTTCTTGCGTTATAGAATCGTCCATAGCCTGAGCGACTTGATTCATCAAGCCCATGAAATATTCGTCGAATACACCAGCTCGATACAAATCATAGGGACGTCTTATCAAATCTGAGAGTCTCTTTGAAGCTATAAAGATAAACATAGATAATTTGAAATCAGATTTTAAGAAAAGAAAAATTAAATATACTAACGAAAAGTCGATTAAATCCGTCTTATTATTTATAACATTAAATATTTTAATGAAAAAATTTTAAAATAAACTTCAGAATTTATTTAGAGTAATTGATGAAATTTTATTATTTATTTAAAATTTAAAATTTAGAAAAGAAAAGGCTTTATTTAGAAAAAAAGAAAGAATTTATAATCAAGAGAAATGATTTTTGTTATAATTTGCTTGTGCAATGTGATCTCGTTGTGCAATTATTATATATTGTCGCTTTACCAATAAATTTGTGAGCTTTGCTCCATCGTTCTACAGCCGTGGGCAATAGTGAATGACCGAATCTAAAGGCAGCAGCGGCGAAAGCGTCTATTACGCCTGGATTTATGCTCGGATCATATCCATCCCAGTATTTCTATGGAAAATTGATATTTTAACGCGGTTATTATCGTTTATCAAAGGCTGTCCAATGAACAGCAAAAAATAGACAGGGGACATATATAGTTAGATCTCAATTATCTCAATAATGTACACATATGTATACGCACATAGTTATTAAAAACGTTTATTTGTGCATTTAAAAAAACGAATTACTTGTTTATTAACGACTCTTTGAAGTTATCTTTATTTTGCTCAAAATAAATTATGTCTTTACACATGATTTATGCGTAAATATTCATGTATTTTGTTTCAATTTATTTCAGTGTCATTCAGCTCAACTTACTTCCTTCTCAAGAAGAAGTCCGAATTTCTCCATGACATCTTTGCCGAGTAATATCGGGAGGAACTCGTTATAAGTGATGTGTTGGATTTCCGCGATGACGATGCGCCTGGCTTCCTGGAAGAGAATCTCATCGTCCCAGTGCGGATTCACGTTGGCTAGTTCTTTGGCGAGCCGGTTATGCTCCCGCGCCAGTAAAGTGTGCATGCAGGTAAGTACCAGCTGTTCATTTACACGAATCTCACCTATAAGTAACAGAGGTGACCGATAAATCAATATCAATTCTGAGATTCTGAAAGAATGATTAGTTTTCGCGATTGAGCAAACGCGATACTTTTACAAAAAGAATCGGATAGTTTTGCAGTTCCTAAGACGCTTTAATAAGCTTGTGAATTATTAAAGAACACAAAGACTTAAGACATAATAATTTATTGAATTATGTAAAATGTTAAGATGCAACTGTGATGCAACGGTATAAGCCAGACAATGCCCCTTAATGACGAGAGTCTAAACACAAAGAGAATACTCTTTTGTAATATATCCCGACAATCGAAGTATGTATTAGAAGTACATAAAGCAATTCAGTTGGAAAGTATCGGAAGTACATAAAGAATATAATCGCGTTATCGCACGGGTATCTACATTTATGGACTTGTATTGGCCTTGATTTGATTTGTTATAGTACTCCGCTGCATAATGCATTTCGTATTATGACAATCCATTCCACAGAAAGAGCTCATGAGTTATGATTTTCGTTAGACGTAGCGTAGCTAATTTATTAATTTATTAGCCATTATTCCGGGCAACTCTAATTAGTTCAGAAGATTTAAATAGAGATGACTGTATGTGATAAAGTTTCCAAGAGTATAATACCTTCACCATCGAAGCGTGTTGTCGCATTCTTGTATTAATAACGAAGATAGAAACAAGAAATTTTCATATCTGTCTATCTTGTGTGAATAATAAATTACATAATTTAATTTATAATGAGCCAATGCACGGAATTAAAAGGTAAAAAAATATTTGTAACCTTACCGGTTATCGTATAAACCTTTGTTTCAAGCAAGTAGAAAATAACACGTATTGCAGCGCGCGTGCGACTTTTTATAATATTTCTATGACTTTATAAAAGTTGACGTCCTTGCGTCGCAGCCATTCCCTTTCTCACCCGTATCGTATCGATTGGCGTGCTGATAATCGTGCAAGTACAGTATCTACTGGTGATAGCAAAAGCGAGCATTAAGCTGATTACCATACCATCCGAAATTCCGAAAAAAACTTAAATAATAACAGTCAATCTCGAGCACCAATTGATTTTTTCGTAACGTGCGATTAACGTAAGTACAGGGTACGGGTAATACTGCCGCCGAATGCTCGCACGATGGACGTGCGGGAGATTTATGGTTTAGCGCACCGTGATTCCACGGGTCCCGGTATCTCGGATGATTTATGGAATCGGCGCGCGCGATAAGTGCATACAATTATCGCGCCGCGATCGGATTGTTTTGTCTCACGAAATCGGCGATCGGATTCACTGTGCATATCGCTGGAAAGTTACGCGGGTGATCGACGAATTGACGTGGGAAAATGACTCCCGGGCGGGTAAATGGGGGAGACACGGGGGAATGCTAGGGCAAAATCGATCGGGGCGGTCGATCGCGGCCATCTCAAAAGAGAGAGAGCGATAGGCACTTATTGTTAGTAAACGGCGCGGCGCCGCGAGAAGGCAGTAAACGAGCGTGACTTACCGCTCCATTGTTCTTGTACCATCGAACGCAGAAAAATCGCCAGAAATTAGAATAGTTACATTAGCGCGGCTACATTCGACCCAGGCTGACTCGTGCATCGTACGCTCATTGTGAATTCAAATGGAATACAGTCGGGCTAATAGCCCGCGCTCTGTGTTGCGTTTAAAAGCTACATTTACCACTTTGCGAAAGTCATGCTTTTCTAAAGCAAGCGATTGATTTGTCACGACTGCGATCTATGACCATGCAAGAACGCAACAGTGCAACAATGCGTAGTAAGGAAAAAATACTATTACAAAGGGTTTCTTAAACCGACTAAATATTTTGTTTATCATAGATTCTGACAATTTTAGAGCAAGCATGACAAGATATATAATTTTTAATAACTTAACGATTAAATTAAATTTTGGTAAAATATTTTTATAAAATATTAAATCTCTATTATCATTTATATATTCCGATTCTTTACGTTTTATGTTAAGTGTTCGATTTTTAAATATTCTAATAATAATTAAGTAAGTCCGCAGCTTTGATGTTAAAATAACGTTTTAAACTAAAGCTTAATATTTAATTGGTTTAAAAAATATTTATTACCAGCTTCGAAGCAATACATCGATTGGTTCGGCCGAGTACATCCTTCGTCCGGTATATCTAACTTCAGCGGTAATAGGTCTTTAAGGCCATACTCTGAAAAGACCGGATTCATCCGTAATAATCCGCCATAGCCTGTCCGGAGTTTTCTGAAAAGCGAAATAAAAGCATATGAAAATTTTAAGAATACCACGTACAAATGACAATATTAATATGAATAGCCTGTTCCTCTCTTAAGCTTTTGCTTTATTTCTTTAATATTTCTAAAATATTCCCAAAATTATTTGAGATATTAAAACAAATAATTTTTAGAGAAGTTAGATAAACACGAAGTTAGGTAGAGAAGTTAGTATACGTGTTATTTATATAGACGTAAAAGGGGCATATGTGTAGCAGCCTGTGACGTCATAAGGGAATGTGAAGTCCACGAGGATTGAGCAATCGCGAGGTTCGTAGATCGCATCACCGCGCGAACATGGTAGAAAGTGCGAAGAACACGGGGGCACGTGCCCGTGTGTTGGAAAATGCAGAACAACGCAATGCTGATTTATTGTCCCTGGTGTCGTAACAGAGGCACACATATGTACCGTTTTGAGGCGGAACGAAATTCGCTTCGCCAAGTGCACATGCAGGGATCCATAAAAGGCGAAAACCGACTTACTCACCCTTAGAGACTAACCGGTCACTGTTAATACAATTTTTTGTGCTATTATTTACTGTGATAAATTATAAATAGATGTAATAGACTCATTTTCCCATATGTGTAAACGCATTTATACATGGGATGTTCTATTACTTTATTTTTAAATATTTTTTTTTAATTTGCAAATTTTGATGAATACATTTATACTTGTTGCACCGAGACAAAATTGACTTTAATTCGTCCAATTGGATCGATAACGCGATAAATCGTCATATGAGCGTTTGAGAATAATAATTTCGTGTTATTATCGAATGGAATGCAAATTATATTGCGGTTTACCTAGCAAAAGCTTCCGTGATGCCGTAAACCGTATTACCATCCAGTACACCCGTGAGAAGATTGAAAGGCACTCGGGAACCGAGGCGGCAACCAGGTCGGACGGCAGGAAAAGCGCGGACGAAGTCCATGCATTGCACATTGAACAGCCTGTAGAAATAATCGTCCTCCGGTATGAGGATCTCGTTGCAGTAGGGATTCTTCAGGTGTGGCGGCCGTTTGCAGCACTCTTCCGGGTCGTTTCGGTTCAGGGGGTCTGCAAACACGATGATAGCAGAACAGATACGTAATGATAGCAGTAAGCGATAGTATTCCGATCACGCACGCGTAATCCATAGTCCCCGACGTGCCGGGGAATATCAGTATTCGCGATTGAATGGAACATTACGAGCGTCGACTGTTTTTCCCGGCTCTCTGTCGCAATCTCGCTCGTATTGGACCGAGGTAGAATCGACATTGTCTATTAATTATCCTCTCATATGAGAATACGTTTGTGAGATCGTCTGCGGGGTATATATAGCCGGATTGCACATTCTGAATTATTGTTCCTTTCGAGAACAATCCGATAATTGGCGTGGAGTATCGCGAGTTATTTCAGAGTGGCGCGATCACAAGTCAAAGGGGCTCGCCAATTCTGATTGACACATCGGCGGCGAACGATCCCGAGTCGGTGAGCGCCCGCTCGGAAACGTCACTGGTCGTACACGTGGTCGGTTTATCCGGGCGATGTGATCGTTCGCTTTCTCTCGTAGTCACCTTCCTTTCGATGCACATATACGGCAAGTGTTTAACGTGGAAGGGCCTATGAGTGACCTACGATGCGTATGTATCAAATATCTCGGTACAGAGACGCAACTTAAGCGATCAGTCCGCCGACGATGGAGAGGTTCGCTTTCTAATTTCTATTCTAGTTGCATGATTGAATCACCGGGTTTTGATCATTACGGCATATACGAGCCCATAGAAAAATCATTTATATTTTTTTTATTGTTGCTTTCTCTAAAATTTGTTATATATCACAGTTGGCTATTAGACGTTGCGGTAATTTTTATCCTTTATTTTTTTTATTTATTAATTTAGATATGTTTTTTTTAAAGAAAAACAGAAAATTTTGTTAAAACGAATGGGTAATTGAAATCTTTCATAATTAGTCATTGCATTTATTTTCTCGAAGAATCATATGTAATCTTGCATTTATTTTCCTACTGTTGCGTGAGATAAATCAATTTTTTTTCATTATTTAAAATAGCATAAATTTAAATAAACATTTATTTATTTATTTGATTATATGAATACGTTTTCGTATGTTTTTCTAATTAATGAGATCAATTTTAAGAAAATCTTATTATCAATCGAGGTGAGGTGATCGCTTTTGCGGACGTTAAAATCACCGATAGTCGCGGCGGAAAAATTTGTCATGTTTGTCGCGTTCTAATCACGCTGTAGAATTTGAATGTACCTAAAGGTGTGGCGGTCAAAGTGTAATCGTGATCCATGAATTGTCCCCACGCGATCACCATAACTGTGCCGGCGTGATCGTGGTAACCTTCGTCCGGGTGCATGGTGCGTGATACGACTCGGGACAATGGTAGATCACGACCCGTTATGGATATTCTTGGCGCCGACAGGCCGTCCGCGAATTGAGGGCTCATCAATCTGCAAGAGATAACGACCAAGTACTCGACGGCGTCGCGTCGTGTTCCGCGTTGCCGAAAAAAAAAAAGAAACGGTCCGAGAGGCGAAAAAAATCACAGTTATTACCTCGCGAAAGGCGACAGAGAGGACCCCCAAGTTGGATTCTCCAAATTCGTGCAGAGGCCATCGAATCGCCGGTACTTGCCTGGTCTGCATTCTACGTTGCTGAGAAAGGCGGGACAAACCTCGCGGATCAGCGTCTTCGACGTGTCGATCAACGGTAGACTCGTCTGGATCTCCTCGTAGGTCAATCCGTACCTGAAGCGTCGATGATTAGAAAGTAAAATCAAGGAAACGCGATCGGGAACTTCCCAAAGGGGGAAAGTTCGTCGGCAGAGAAAGAGAAAAAGAGAGAGAGAGATTGCAGAGGCTCATAACAGAGGAGACTTACGTTTGCGCGAGATTCGTGGTAATGTCGAGAAGCAGCTCGCCGACCGTCGCCAGATCCTCCGGTCGCCACATCTCCGACTTTGGTCTCGCGACGTCTACGGGGCGATTACGTGTGTGTGAGCGACGGTTATACGAGAAAGCCGCGTGAAACGAAGCAAAAACATAGCGAATATACGAGAGACGTGCGTAAGTAGACGGCCGGCGTATCGTCCGTTATGGTTTTATATACGAACGACGTTACGCGGGAATGACACTCCGGTACGTCGTGTTGATCATTGTCGACAATAAATTATGAACGTCGCGCAATTAATTCACGTAATGAAATTTAATGTACTCACTAATGCGCTTCCTCGCCTCGACGTAAGCATGATTTACGGCGTCGTACGTGATGCAGGTTTGGGTTCCTCCCGCGGTGGGGCTGCGGATAGCGAAAGAATAAGGATGAAAGTTGACACGTGCTCGATCTTCGAGTGCGGATATTATTATACAGCCCTCTCGCCTCGTCCCCCCCTCCTCCCCCCTCCTTCCTTCTGCACCCCACCGTATTAATTATCGTCGCAGCCTACTTTCGTGAGAAGCCGTGAGACTTCGAGAGAGTCTCTCGAGCGAGAGAATTCGCTCGTGCAGATTACGCACGTAGAGCGTCTGTATGCGCGGATATTTCGTATCAAGGTAATCCGAAACTATCCTAGACGTGCTCTCCTATGCGAGTGAATTGACTTTCATATCCTGTTTCCGCCGTGAAATATACTGACATTGAGACGTGCCGCTCGTGGCTGCGCCGTCGAAGGTTGAGCCAGCTATTCTGCGCGTTTCTCTATGCCGACATTGCACTCTCATACACACAGGCTTCCGCCTTTGATTCTTCTACCTTTATCCTCATTTCTTCATTTTGACCGTGTCAATCGCAAATTGTATGTTTAGATTAAAACCATTACTATTTTTTACCTATTCTTTTATCAATTTTTCTTATTTGCTTATTCTTCGAAATTAACATAAATTTTGTTTTGGAATTTTATACATCTTGAGAGGACACGGATATAAATTTTGAAATTTGAATCATTGTAAAATAAACATGTTATTTCAATATTTTAAATACTTATGCTATCTTTTTTTATCTACGCGTTTTATCTAGTTTGTAAACTCGACATATTTTTGAAATCGCTCTATAATTAAATTCCACATTCGTTCATAGAATATAACGTTTAGCATAATGGGATTTCCATGCATTTAATCTCGAGACACTGACTCATGAAACTACTGGAGTTTACTCAAGCCGTCCCTCTGAAAACCGATCCAAGTAGTACGAATCGCTAATTCAAGTGCGCTTGAGGCGCAAAATCGGGAAGACGTACGCGAGAGAGGCAGCTTCCCGCGTCTAATTGCGGTCGAGTGTTTCGACCGTTGTGCCGCAACCGGCGTAATAATAACGAAAGCACTCTATAATGGTGTCGTGCATCGACGCACTTACCATAACTGGTCCGAGCGACGGCAATAGCCCCATTCCCCGCCGCCCGGTGATAAATGCGAATTGCGCCAGCCCCTTTTTTTCTGATACACATAAATTATATTTCAGCTCACGGCATTCGTACTTTAATTCGCTACGTTTAATAATCACGTTGTCGCGGCCGCGACACGCGAAATATCCACGGTGTTCGAAAACGCGGCCCGTCCCCCAACGCCGATATACGATCGTTTCGTGCGTCGCGCTACGCCTCGGTTTCGGTGGCTATCGATGATTGATGAGGTAACATTCTCGCATATTGTATTCGCTCCTGTATTCTCCCGTCCCGCGAGTGATCCTTTCGAAACATTGTCAATAATCACTTTCGCAGCCCGACAGCACGCGCTATTTCGACCTCCGGCTCGGCCGTATCGTTTCGCCGTGCAATTGCGATCTCGACGTCTCGTTATGTCGTGTCCTCGGGCACCTGCTTGACATTCCACGAGTGTTGCCTCCACCTCTTAAAAGTAGCTGCGTGACATCGCTAACCGGGCGCGGCGTTACGACGCCACGCCGGCTACCTAAACGGTCGTTGCCGATCACGCGACTCGGCTGACTATGTTTACTTCTGATTACTTTAGTAACTGCATATCTGGCTATTAAACCCGCTAAATATAGACGACCTATATTTGCGTCAGATTTCAATTATTTTAAGTATCTATATTATTTTAAAGATTTTGACTAATTAAAATTTGAATTATTAATTATTTTTTGTATTTTGTTATAATTTCTATAAAACTTTAAAGAAACAATTGATAATTAGAACTTCAATTAATCGATTTCAATTCTTTACAATTAAAAAAATAATAGTTTTAATTTTAATGAGAAGCATCTTTAAAAAATTAACTTTTAAAATAAACTGCACTTATGTGAACTATATTAATTAACAGAAAGGTGCTGAAGACTTATGTTTTACATAAAATTATTAACGCGCATAAATGACTAGTTGTTTGTCATGAGAACAATGTTTACCAAAGAGTCTGCAAAAGTTCTTTAAGATATCTTTCTAAACTGTAGAATTGCATTTTAATAACATTACGAGACATTATATTAAATTTTATAACGACACAATTATGACAAACTCTTAATAATGCGACTCGCGTATTGTTGAAGCAATCGTGCTTGTCGACGATTGCTTCGCGTGCAATTAAGGACGGATAATATACTCGGCGTGCAATTCCAATTAGTTCTCTTCTAGCGCTAAAGCGAGGCCCCGTTTCGGCTTGTACCGACATAATCTTCGGCAATCCGAGTATTTAAAGCGATTTTATTGCAACGCGGTCGCCTTGTGTTTCATTAGTGGCGCGCTTCAAAAGGCTCAATTAGCGGTGGTAAGATTCCCGTGCATACGAGCTTAGTCCATGCCGCCGTTCGTGATCTGGAATGCACGAACCGACGATTTCAGACCGGTCGAATCTCGTAACTCTGCTTCAAAAATCTCAATCAATCATTATTAATTACTGCAAGACCAGCGCATTGCGTTCTTTATAACGGTCGTAAATTATAACAAGAGATACAGTGAGACGACGCGAGATAAATCTCAATTTTGGCATCCGAATGTCAGCCGTATTTCGAAAAATTTTTTCCTCACAATTTTTTTATAAATTATAAATTATATAAACAATTGCGACCGCGTGGTTGCCTTCATAACCGTGTTTCTCCAGCATCTCGGCCGCACAACCTGAATTCGATTCTTAAGGACACTTTACTGGAGCATTCGAACGATAAACGCCGTCTCGTCGGTCGCTTGACGCAAAGAACGGCAGTTAATCACGGGTTTCAACGCGGTTACGCGTCTGAACGCGGGGATTATTGCTGCGGCTGTCTGTTCGGTAAATACGACGATTCTCTACACGAGACGATGAATGGACGCAGCACGCGGTTTACTGCGATACGTAACGGTCACTTTCGTTGCGCGACGCGTTTACGGCTCAATACCATAAATGCCGATTTCCAGCTGGCAATGGCCGCTTTTAAAAAGCCCGATAGACAGCGTTTGAATTTTACGACCGTAAAAAGCAATATAATCTGTACAAAATTATCTTACGTAGACACGCGGAAATATACTGCAGTCTGAAATATATCTATAGTAGAATATTGTATGTGCGGCCGCATAGTGAATGGAATCCAACAGTAAAATCGATAAGGTCGCATTAGAATCCGCTAGTCCTGCGGGAACAGGATGATAGTGAAAGTCCTGGCCGTGTGACCAAAGTTCCCGCTTTCTCTAATCCTCTAGAATGCCAGGTGAGGACTCACTTCGTTACGTAAACGCACTTCCATGCGGTTGGCAAACGCGATTTATAATCGTACATTTCCTAGTCCGTTACACTGTG
This sequence comes from Wasmannia auropunctata, assembly GCF_000956235.1. Lineage (NCBI taxonomy): Eukaryota > Metazoa > Arthropoda > Insecta > Hymenoptera > Formicidae > Wasmannia > Wasmannia auropunctata. Next base: position 1,543,084 of record NW_012026789.1, on the reverse strand, counting down.
TGTCCTTAGAACCGACGTTCTAGCTGATAAGACATTTTTATTTAATTTTTATTTGCTTTTATGGTACTCTCGTAATCGGCAGCGCGGTAAAAGGCAGCATTTTGCTTGAGCGATATTAACGGTGACCATCAGTAACCGCAGGCAATCTTGGATAATAATCAAATTGATATATTAAGATGGAACGATAGATACTCGTTACAGCCGTCTCAATGCAACTGATTTCAATCACACTCCTTGTTAATGACAAACATTGGAATGTCTTAGAGAAAGTGTTACTTTCGACAGACTTTTAAAGGATTACCATGATTATCATTAAATATAATGTGATTATATTTAAATATTAAATTTCAGTGATCGTACAAAAGTTACATTTTTTGCAAGATGACATGAATATCCTAAATGATAGATTATTTGAAATAATTTAATTAACAAATAATTTAATAAATAATATTAATAAAATAGATTATTAAATAGATAGATAATATTAATTAAATAGATTATTGTGATTATCATTTTTAATTATTTGTGCAGTATACTTAAAGTTAAAAGAAAATGCCGAAGAAACTTTGTATTATCGAAACTTGTAGTACTAAAAATTTATAATACTTATTCCTATCTTCTACACTTACTTGTACCTTTAAATAATAGTATCTTAATAATACCTGCAAATCCAAAAGGTGTGTAAAATTTAATAATGTTCATCTATTACGGATATAATTAATTTGATTTACATACAAGGCTATTTTGTATTTATGCTCTATTCCGACAAAAAAATATTCAAAGTTACATAATTAATTTTGTTAATATTGCTCATAATATTGTCATATTTCTTATATTATACGATAAACTTCGAGGTTAATTTCAAAATTAGTTGAAATGAATAAAGAAATTGGGAAATTTAAATTAATTTTTTGGGAGAAAAGTAAAACTAGTATCTGTATAAAATATTCTCTGACCATGAATATATAGCCAATAAAAATTAGCCTACTTGTGTTAACAATGAGATGTGAAAATTCACATGGCAGTAATTTTATAGTTTGCGAAAGTTTATATCAGTCACTTGGAAGGTACAACTTCAGATCTTGATTTCGCGTTGACTTTCGCTAAATTAAGATCGCTATCGTCGCGCGGACTTATATTTCGGTCTTAATGTGGGCACTTACAACGATCCGCGAAGTAAATTATAGGTGTAGTCATAAACGCTGGTTCTTCCACGAGCGTCCAGGATCAAGGCGCACTCCTCTCCGTTTACATAAGAGTCGAGAGGTTGATACTGTAGCCCGTTACAGTGCGCCGTTTCTAACAGCAGCAGCAATCCGATTATCGCGGATCGCGTCCGCGTTATCGCGAATCTGCAACATTCCAGCACAAACGATTATCTATCTCACATCAAAGAACATTGTGGCGCGTTCGAACAAAGTACTGCTCAGTTTGAGGTTGCCTTAAATCACGGTCAGGTTTGCACGGATTTTTACAAATCTGATAGCTCGGAGATTTACTCCTACATAGAAAAATTGATAATATGATCATATTGAAGCAATAAAACTGCGATCTTTAATTTAAAATATAATTTTTTTATTTTGTAACTCTATTATAAAAATGGTTGTAATGGTAATGAGTATGAGTAACTACGTAAAGTTGGCAAATGAAATTTATTATATAATTATATCATTGAGTTTGAAAAGTTAATTGAAGTAATCAATCATGTATTTAACTACGACAATTTCCGCATATTTCCTGCAAATGATCATGCTGTTCATATGGAATCTAATATGTATACTATAGCACAGTTCCGTATCTTTTTCTCCTTTTTTAGAAAATTATTAGTAACTAATAATGGATAATAAAAATTATACTTCTTAGAGAAATATATGGATAAAAGCAAATATTAAAAATATTTTTTGTGAATTATTTTTAATGAGTTATCTTGCATTATCTTTGTCATTAATATAATCACATTTTTTAATTTTATGTCTATAATATAGTGAATAGTCTGAATGTCATAATTAATATCATAATTAATACTAAGCGAGTAATTAGGACATTTGCTTCGATATACATTGAAAGGATATCAGATTAACGTAATTATTTCGGTTCAGCTGGTTAGATTACCTTATAAGCCTGGACGGAAATATAATTTTGATAAAGAGAATATGATTATCAAATATTTGATATAATAGAATATGTTTTTGATGTAATAGTCATAAAACGCGTTATGCGCTGTTGAAAATATTTTTTAATCCTTCGTTCTACATGAAAATAACTTTTTGTCTAAAATATATTGTCAAGTTTAATAAAAAATATATTAATATTTAATATAAATTTAAATTTATTTTTGTATTTACATAACAAAATAATAAGTAAAATAATGAAATCAAACGCAAGCTTTATAATGACTATTCATTGGAAACAAGAACAATGCATTGGAAAACATTTTTATAATTTTAAGTTCAATGAAAAATTAAACATAATGAAAACAATGAAAAATAGAAAATCGCATTTTTTTAAAGAATTATTCTGTACATCGTAACGAGGTCACATATAATATATCATGATAGCTTAGGATGAATTCTCCTTGGACATTTTGCTTGACAGCTTGATAATATCTGTTACATCGTACGTGCAACGGATGAATTTAAGCACGGTGCATTCGGTGTATTCTCGAGCGGAGCGGACATGTGCAAAAGTCGAAGCTCTCTTCCGTACTCATTATCCATTCTTTTAGCATAAGAGACGCGTCGCAAACGCCTCCAGTTCGTCCATGGAAAGTTAGTCTTACATTTTGTATTCTCACGCTTTGCGATACATTTGCATATGTAAACGTGCAATTGACACACATACAAAATTGTGCTTGTATTCTTGCTAGCGGATATCACGTTACATCTGACTTTTGAGTTTTATATAAGAAAGAAAATTTTCTTCCTGACTAATCTCATTATTTAATGAATTTTTTGTAATATACATTTAAATTCCAACTTTAAATGTTAGTCAACCTTGTTGAGTTGCCGTCGCCGAGAATGTATTACCTATGAAAATTATATTTTAGCATAAAGAGAAGTTACGTTAAAAGAAAAAAAAAATACAGAACGCATAGTTGTAGGGCTTCCACCACCTTGAACTTTTTAGCAAAGCCTACTCCAAGATTAATTGTTGTATCGTACATCCATGTTCCATTCACCAACGCTTGTCGTGAAATTACATTAATTTGCGGTACAAATTGGCACGTTTGAAATGGCTGACAGGTATTCGCGCTCGCCTTGTAGTCTACCGACGATGAAAGTGCCTCTCGTTCCACATAATGATTAGATAATACTCGATCGACATTTAAAGCTATTCGGATTCTCTTCTGTGTTTTCTGGTTATCTCGGGTATGTCGCATGCGACTCACGGATGCAACGCAACTCGATAAACCGGTCTTCGCATATTCGGCAACCTTAGACCATAACAATTAATCAGTCGCCTTTAATGGAAATTACTTGCACTTCGGTGACTCGCAATTGATATAATTTGTCGGCATGTGTTCTTTATTTAATGTAACTTATATTAAATCTTTTTACTTTAATATACTTTACTATAATGAGTTACATGAGTGAAAGTACATTTCTGTGTTTATCTGTCTATCTGCTGTTACATTGAAATAAATATACATTAAGATATCAATTTCAGTTCTAATTAAATATATAGTTAAAATAAAATTTAATTTTAAAGTTTAAAGTAATTAAAGTTTTAATTTATCTATGATATACATGATTTGCCGAGTTGGCTTCTAAAAAGTGGAAGAAGGGAAAAGATGTATTGGCCATTTATGCTTTACATGGCCATATTCTCGTTTTATAGAAAGAAACGTTTAATGCGAATTAACGATTTACTCCTTTCACGGTATTAAACGTCTTATGAAATCGAAAGATTGGAGAAATTGCTTTTCGTGATCATTGAATGGATCATGGCTCATTAACTAAGTAGCTTGTCAATTTATTGTTAATTGTCTTCTTGCGGAAACGTCAATGTTATCCGGATTACGGGTGATTCAGATTGATATTCTGCGTACGTAATCGCGTGAAATTCAATCGAACGGCGCGGCGTGCGAAACTGTGTAGTGGTCAGGAAGCGTACGAAAAGTGAAAATTCGTCAAAAAAATCAGCCGCAAAATGAACAATACCGCAAGAGAATTGTTCCTTGTTGTTACGTAAGACTTTACCTTCTAACGTGTTGATAGAATATATCTAAAGATGTTGCATCTATGTTATATTATATATACATAAAAAAATAAAATCATATGCAACACGTTTCGTTACATACATATTCTGTTATATATAGGGTAAAGAAGCGTAATTTGATCATATAGCATAATTTTCAACAACATTTTTTGAGCGCTGCAATTCGCACTAGACAGTTGTCATTTATGTCATTAAATTGTATTAGCTCACTTTTGATGAGACATAGAGCTGAATAGTGTAAACGTGTTAATTTTTGTTAATTTTTGTTAATTTTTTTTCCTTAAATTGACCAAATTACGCTATATTCCCCTACATAAAAAAATGGATTATATGCAACGCGTTTCGTTACATACATATTCTGAATTGCATGATGTAATTACGCTGTAAATGACTTTCATTCTACGAGCAAAGACATATTGACTGGTTTCTTTTGGTGAACGGATTGTAATTAAACTTAACCTACATATGTCTCACGTGGACCTAAGAAAATTATAGACATCACGATTGCTGAATTTAATACAATAATTACTTTTAAATTGTTTTGTAAATATTATAATCCTTTTTTTTATTACTTTTATTTACTCTATATATGGCAGTATTGAATTAAATCGGTCAACCATTAGTTGACATAAGACTGTGATTATCTCACAGTGTATGTATATTCATAAAAAAGTAACTTGTTACAAAAAAATTTAGATTGTAAAAATGCTTGATTAAATCTTTATAAATTACACAAGAAATGATTTTATATAGATATGATATATCTAATATAAGAATGAATATGAAAGAAGAAAATTTCTCTGATTATAATAAGGGATGGAGCATGATTATTCAAAGAATCCAACGGCGTGTTATGCAATTGGCTAAATTGATATAAGTGGAATTATCCCAAACAGTGATATCGGAAGGTTGTAATGAAAGCTTTCGTTTACACGTTAATCGACTATCATCGTTGTGCACCGACTACATAATCGTGCCGCGCAGCATCACGGTTAGATACAATAATTGCCATTAAGTAGGCGGACAGTGATCGACCGTTTCTCAAGTGTTTGCAAATCCCCACAAACTTATAAACGCGCGTACCTTATTTGACAATTAAAAAGCCGAATGATTTACTAGCTCGGTGAAAGGATTCGAAAGCGGGTAAAAGTAACGCGATGCTTGCAGAAGGTCGAGTTTAGATTACGAGACATCTGTCTGATCTTTATTTTACGCCGCGCTAAGCTCCAGCTGATCGCGCGCTTGTCATCTCGCGTGACGACGCATTTCCTTTAAGGAATAAATCGTGTAAATCACAATGACTGAGACAAAATTCTCCCCGGGTCGATCGAAATAAAGCACCGATTTTGCTTTCTCGGTACGTCACGCAGGGATTCGCCTTTCACCTTTCGCGGCGGGCCTCGTGCGATGATAATAGACTGCACAAGAGTCACGTGCATTTTCTGCGAGACATCGCCCCCCATTTGTATGCTCCGGCCCAGTTCTCATAATTACTCGCATTTATTTTTCCAAGCTATCCGTCTTTCTCAGGAAGCCTCTTCTTTCTCACGTTAAAGAAGCTCGCGCGAGATTAGAAAATTCGATAAACAACTATAACAGCCATTTATTAATTTTTGCAAATCGCCACGGACATCTTAATTTTGATAAAGCAATCTTGAAATAGTTTAATCTGTAATGTTTATATATTAATTTATATACACATATTATAGTATTTTTTAAACTTACAATTAGTCTTATCGCAGATGTGTGATATAAGATATGTTGAAAAATGTTGATTTCTATTAAGTTTAAAAAAATCAAAAATTAATTTTATTTAGCAGTATCAATTTATAGTACCTATATATGTATATACGTATAATACAAAAAAAGGGAGATAAATTAGTCACCCCCAACTTCGACAGCGTAACTTTCGTAACATTTTGACATGTATCCTTGATCCATTTTATGTCAAAAGGCAGAAAAGTCGATATATATGGAATTATATGTTATATAAAAAATGTTTTATAATTTTTATTTAATTTAGAAGCTAATCATATACTGTGTCTTTATCGCGAAGTAATATACACGCTGTTATTTGCGATATTATAAATGCGCGCGGTAAAATTTTAAAGAGTAAGTTGATTCTTCTTCTATTTTCTGGCCATTATAAGAGATCTACTATTTGCCGCGAAATTTTTTAACAAATAAACTTTTATTAGCAATGTAGAATATAAGCTGAAATATGTGATAAATATGTGAATAGACAGATTTTTTCAGATTCTAATTTAATCATATTATGACATTAATAACAATTGACGAATTATCATCTGTCAATCTTCTTGTCACGAAGTCACAAAAAATGTAAATAAAAGTCTTAAAATTGTCTGGCAACGCCCTATCTTGGCAACGGCCCTACGATAGTTTGGCGCGCCTCGATACAGTTTAGAATTCTCTCAGTTTAGAATTTCTTGATTCGCGATTCCAGGAATGCACACTCACCCGTTGTGCATTCTTCCACCGCGCGCTCCACGTTGCTGACGATTCACGGCGATCGAGGAGCGACGACACGGTTGCCGTCGAGGGTTGCAATTGTCAATTTGCACGTTTCCTCGGTGCACTCTTTAACACACGCGACACGCGACGGAGGACGAATGATCGGATGCCGGCGACTTTTCTGTCGGCGAAATGTCTTTGCGCGCGTTCGGGAGACCGCGCTAAGGTAATCACCACCGCGCGTGCCTATTCCTCGACCGAATCTGTACGAATTGTGTACGTGCAACGAACCAGGCCACTTCTCTATTTGCCGGATAGAATCCAGCAGACAGCGGTCGGTCACCACCACGGTCCTACTCCTGCGGTGGTTGCTTTTAGAGCGACTCGCACTGATCGACTACGTTAATACGGTGCTCGCGATTCGTGTCCTGCCGCATAGTTCTTTATGAAAGCGCAGAGTGTGCACCGTCCTGGTGGTGGAAAGCTCCCTAAAAGCGCGGAACTGATTCGCGCTGACTCGTGGAAAGGAAACGAGAAGAAGGGAGCGGGAGCCGGGGGAGGGAGAATTGAGAGGAGACGAGAGAGGGGTGGAGGAAAGTTATTTTATCTTACGTTATGTACTCGCCAGGTGAACGAGAAAGAAACACCGAGAGAGGAGTTAGCGGCGAACGTGATGAAGAAGGAGAAGGCGGAGGAGGTGTAGCTCCCGTCCACGTCTTACTTTCCTTTCTCTAAACGAGCCGGCACGGCTGCTGCCCTCGATTCGAGACATCGATTGTGTCTCCCGCCGGTCTCCGAAATACGCGCCGCCGAAAGTGCCGCTCGCTCCGACTCCGACAATGGATGCTTTCTTTCTTCGTTACCTTTCGATTACACTTTCGAGGAGAACGACGCCCGCTGTCGCCGTGGCGGAATCGTTCCACGCGACGTCGATCGAAGGTCTTGCAGGGTAATCGATAATTACGGGATACATCGCGTGAACTTGCGAAAGACAAACTTCGTAAATTGATTCATTATTATAAAAAAAAAGTTTGCAAGATTATTATTTTATTTTTGAAGTATTTGATAGTATAGTTCTCCTCAAGTTTAAACGGATGAATTATAGTTCGTCTGTTACTATCATCATTCACTTTATCTGCATATAAATCAACTTGTGTAACCTCTCGGACAAAGTAGTTTGATGCACTGCAGCTTACACGAATGCGGATTGCAGCATTCTTTATAGCACATTTCCTTTAGTAATAGTAAATAAAGTAACGGTATGGTTTGTAACATTACCTAGATTAAACTTGTTCTTTTATAACACCCGCTGGTTTCTTAAGGTCATAGTCTACTGTCATTCACGTTAGGCTTGATAGTCTGTTCACACTCAGCTCTTCTAAATCTTTGAGTTCAAGAAATATTCAGCCTAGAAATTTGTATCTTTTACGAGCTGGTGCTGATTAACGATATAAAATATATGTTGTATATTGTTCTCTTCTTCCTCTTCGCATAGCTGTCGTTCTTTTTTGCTCAGCTAATTGAGGATTGTAAATAAATGAGCTGCTACGTGATCTTTTAAAATAAATTCTAATTATTATAGTGTTCTTCCTATTCATTGTCAGAAGTCCGGTTGTTCTATTTGGCAAGAGTCGTCTCATTAGCTTGCATCGTCGGCAACCCTCAGCTAACTTGGTGCTCCAGGCAGTCTTTGATGATTCTCTTTTGCCTGAAAATACCACAGTCCGATCATCTGGGTCTATTTTAGTTTCAATCTTAACCAGCCTATCAATCTTCTCATTAAAAATTTCCTGATAATCTATTCCTTTACCGCAGTCGCGAAATTGTAAACGAAGATGCGCGGCACATATTTAATCTTGCTCAACTTTGTACTCGTTATGCAAGTTATCCGCAGAACATTTAGTTCTATTATATAAATTATGAAAGTTATACTAGATATAATCTTTCCAGATACTATAATTGATTGCATAATTGATTTATGTATATCTGCTGGCCCGCGAGGAGTCTGAGTGAAGGATCCGTAATTTACGAGGCTTCGTTTACATGGTGATAATTAGTTCACACGCTGCTTCACGTCTTTTTATAAATTCAGACATAATCACGTGGTCGATAATGTTCGGTTGTCAGTTTAGCGGCCAGCATGATACGATAACGCAATACCGTTGAGAAAGCGCTTTGTGTATACTTCGCCTGGCCGTGAAATCGGTTTTGTTCTGCGATGGTTAATTGACTTTTTTCACGACGGCGAGAAATTAAAATATCGCGAAAAATTGTGATATCGCTATAAACCAGATGACACGAAATTACACCACTTACAATTGCTTAATTGCACGCTTTTTGTTGTCGAAATATCGAAAGGCGAATCCAATCAATCGATCTATAAAGTACACTTGGAAACGTTGATTATAAGAAAGTATAAACAACTTACGAATAAAAAATTATTATTAAAACATGATTCTCTATATTTACTCTTATTTTTATATTGAAAATTAAATTTTTGTCATTAGTTACATCACGTTTAAAACTATATATGATTATTTGTTGCAATTGTCAGCTTTCGCTCTTTGTTTTTTTTGAATTATTTAGATTAGTAAGTTACAATATATACAAAATAAAAATTTTAGGACATTCAATTGAGGAGTACTCCAATTTAATGTTAAATAATATAAATGACAAACGTAAAATTATTCGGAAGACTTAATATTTATTATTATCTATTCCTTTATGTTACGTTCTCTGTTTTACAAAATATGTTCGATCTGTTTTTTATCCACCTTTCACTTTTCTTTTCATGGCTGAAAGTTTTGCCATCGTATATGGAGCACATTCCGGGACGATAGTACTTACGAAAGAGAGATGTTTAGAACGTATCGCCTGGAGCGACATATCTACCTTCTTTCTATAATAAAGAGGCTCCGTGTATGTATGGCTATAAATACATCCTTCTTTGTGAAAAAAATATTGAAATTAATACATTACGATCAATTTACAGCTTGTGTTATGAAATCCTTCCACTTAAAACTGTGAACAAGTTAAAAAATAATTGCGTTTCCGGGTTGTAATAAACTATCATTAAATTTATTCTCCTGTCATTTACTTGGTTTAGTAATAGCATAATAAATGAAGTGAAAAGATTCATTTTAAAATGGACACCCTATACCGTAGCGCAAAACTGGTCAATTAAGCTTGCACGATAAATCGTACATGGGCTCAATCATATATAATTGAGTCTCGAATCGATAAGAATTGAATTGTCTTAATAGTGCACGAGAAAATCGAACGGGTAGCTCCAGTTTCCTTTTCCTGATCCGTTTAATATCGTTTCTGCAATCTCGCGAATAAATAATTCAACTAGAACGTTAACTAGTGTCCTTTCGATTGCACATATTATATGTGCACAAGAAAAAACGTGAATAAATAAACGTTTATAAAAAAGAGATTGAATGTAATAAACAATTTTTAGAAAGAGACATTCTCTTTAAAAAAATGTTAAAATTGCTCAATCTGATTGCAACTTTACGTAATACTTAAGTTTTAATTTTTTAAATTACTAGGTATTTAGTCTCAATTGACAATTCAACATTTTGTAATATATATAAAAGAAAAACTGTTGTCGGAAATCTCATTTAAAAATCTCTTTCTTCGCAATTTTTTGTCTCTCGTACGCGATAATTTTCTAATTATTGCATACCAATTTCACGATTATTCAATTCAGCCGGTCTGATAAATATGTACTTCGCGTGTGATTACCTGGATGAAAAAACCTAATCTGTAATTGCCGCGTTACTAACTGTAAGGTTGAGAGGTCTCATGGATAGAAAAACGGACGCGGGCATACTTAATAAGCAAGCCTACTCACGCGACGAAATCTCACAAGCGCGCCACTAGCAGATTTATACGCTCCTTTAACGGGATGAAGAGAACAATTAAATGATTGGCGCAACTTGCGGCGTTCCCGCGGCTAATAAGCGAGAGCCGCGACCGATTGGACACCTTTTGAGAGAGAAAGAATTTACGGTACGTTGACTCCCCTCGCGCGCGCGCGAATAATGTATGGATATGGAACGAGACGTAAAGTTTGACATGCCGCCTTTAGTTCGACAGACTTGTTTTTACGTAACTTGGCGCTGGCGATTTTTGTCGATAAGCACCGGGACCGAAAATGTCAGATTCGTCGGTAAACACGCTTCAATAGCCACGGGAAATAGAGTAAGAAGGATCTGATGACAAAATCGCGCGATTCAAGGATACAAAAAACGAGCTTAATCATTGCAAGTCGTGCATAAGTCGTGCAATTTGCATGCGTTTTTAGGAATATATTAAAGACTCTATTTCGATCGCTTAACATCCGAGAGATGCATTCGATTTCTTTCCTTGCACGAATTAAAAAAAGACCCGAAATACAAATATACAAATATAAAAACTAAAAATAAAATAATTGCTTAACTTTAAACTAATTAAACGTAAAAAAACTAAATCTTTTTTTATTTGACGCTTTACTTAAACTCATGCATATATTTTACGACTGATCTGATTATTCCAACGAGAATCTGAATATTGCCACGAGGCATTAAAATAAAAACGGAGTATTTAGTGCACATTCCGCGCATGTTGCGTCAGTGACTTTAAAGTGTTACGTCTTTTACAACGAATTTCTTTCTCATTCTTTCTCATTCTTTTTGTGAACCAAGAGAAGCTTATACTCCTTGCTCCGCTATCCTTTTCGACGATTACAATATGAGAACAAGGTTGATCCGCATCACATCAACAAAGAAATTCGGATACTTGACGTGTGCATTTTTCGATTGAGATGTTGCGCGTGTGGTCGGTAATTTTAAATGACAGAAAGCCACACTTTATTAAACGCCCGACGTGCGCGGGAATTTGCATGATCACAGGGTGACGAGGTATTCTCGGGTGGCCTCGCCTTTCCTTCCTCGCGAACGTCATATTGATTTCGGCCTTTAATTTCGAAATTTGCAAGATATGTATACATACGTATAATACCTGTGTAATTGCGTACAATGTAGCAGAGTACAACGCGCCGGCAATGAATCGCCATGTTCTGAATTCTATTAAAAAGCCGTTGTACAACATTTATTTGATCTCGCAATCTGAGGGATTTTTACATTAAAAAAAAAGCGAACGAAAAAGTATGTTAGTAAAATTGACGAATTGTAAAGATGATATAAATATACTTATATGATATCGTAATGTATACCTCTTACGTAATATCGTGATGCATATCTCTTATGTAATATTAAGATGTATCTTCCTAAGAAGGTTTCTCAAGAAATTGATCGATGTGTAAGCGATAGAGTCTGTGTCGGCAGATAAAAAAAATTGTTACGGTTGTTCTCATAATGACGTGCATACATTTCTTACACAGTGACAAAAATTAGAGAGAAAAAATATTTGGGATCACTTGAATTTACTTGAAATATATGTAACTGCGACCTTCTCTGAGGGCAATCAAAAAGAAAATACTTTCTCCGTTACGTTGGAAAGCAGACGAACAATTTCAGATGTCACGAGGTCATTGAATGGGCAATCACACGTACTGCGAAGCTAATATTTTAGATTTCATGCCACGTGTTATTTTGCACGAGTTCAAGTGTCTCCAAACTCGTAAGAGAAGAGTTTATTACGCGAATTTACAATTGAATTAATAATAAATTAAACAATAATTATTGGGAAGAATATGATATAATTTTTCGTATGGCTAACTTCAAGTGACAGATTTTGCTAAAGTTATAAAAAATGTATAAAAAATGGTATATACATTAAAGTATATAAGTTTCGGTTAATTCAAGATTGACCCTTGCATAATTTTGTCTCGCGGGTTCGCGAAGGAACAACGGATATGCGGCTACGTTAAATCGGTATTACAATATTCCCGAAGATCGTGCGAAGAAACACATCACGGACAGGATGTTTTATTACTATCGTTGCACATAATCGCGCTTATTTCTACATTGATCGCGCGGAGCGCCACTCGTGATTCCTCACAGGCGAAACGAAATTGCCCTGAACACACGATGCAACTCTCCGTTGTGTTACAGCAACTTTAGATACACCGCACGAACGTCAGGCGTTCTTCTGGCCGGTATTGGCAATTTTCTGGCCGAACGTTTTTACGGTTTCGTACGCGGGTAATAAGGAATCGTTACCGATCCTGATGGCACATGAATGAGACGCGGTCTGCCTTCGTTGAACTCGACGTCACTCATCATTTCGTAATGGGTTATCGCACTTTCATGTCTTCGTCATTGAAGCTGTATTGCTTTATTCCGTCGAAAAAGCAGTTCGAGCTTGTAATGCTTTACGTAATGACGTAACAGGTAAATCCTGATTGGATATTTCTCTGACGACCACTCCCTCGTAGTTTTTCATATACCGAATATTTATTTTTTTATTTTTTTATACATATCGCTCTGTTAACAAAAAATGACATAAGTAAAAAAATTATAATTTTGAAGATAATGAAAGAGGAAATTGAACCTAAAGTCTTTAGGCTCGATTTCTTTCTATTATTTCAAAAATACTAATATTTTACTTGTGTCACTTTTACCATTAATGGAACTATATTTTAAATATTTTACAATATTTTTGGAAATATAAAGGACAAAATATATTTAATTAGATTTTTAATAATCTTAAAATGCTTGTTATTATCAAGTATTATAATGGATTAAAAAGTCTATATAAATATATAAATATTAATTGTTACACAATTTTAATCTATAACAATTAGGAAACATTTTTCTTTGAATAAATTTGTAAAATGAACCAATAATTATGTAATAATTAAAAGAAATAGGAATAAAAAAGTTTGCGTAACATTATGTTCTTACAAGAACGTGCAAAAGATCAAATATTTATTAAGTAATATGCTCTTTTTGAAAATTGATTTCCTGATTGATAGACAGTGTGATTTGTGAAGAGACTATCGCAAATGAATAAAAGGATACAAAAGAAATAAAAAAAGCTTTCCTTTCATTATTGATTGTGAGATATTGTTCCATTGGAATAGCAGCGCCACTCACATTACGAATTCAGATCATTGACTACACCGATGCACCGCTACGAATTATCTGAGTGTATTCATCCGCAAAAATCTACTATATGAGGCGATGAGAGAAGTGAAATGATTATTTATATTGTTGGAACGATTATTTATACAAACGTACAATGCCTAGTAGAACGAAGCAGAAAATTTGTGCAACAAAGAGGGCTGTTACAAACGGCACTACCTTAAACGATCCTCACGTCAAAGAGAACCATCGAATGATAAATTATCCATCATTGAGTAATGTTATTGCCGCTTGAGGCCATATTTCGCTGATTTGATCAATTGATTCGAAACGAGGGAGTCGAAAGTTTCGCTATACGCATATATATGCATGTAGTCTGCACGCACGAAGTTCGTTTTTCTTGTGGAGATAAAAAAAAGTAAAAACGAATAAAAACTAACAAAACATTATATAAAATGTTTATTTGAAAAGTACAAGTCTCCAATCTCTCGAAAGTTTAGTTAAGACGAATACATTGCGTCAATTTGTACGAGGTTCGTTATCTTAAGAAGAAAAAAGTATTTTGCTGCAATTGAGTAAATATCTAAAGGTACAATATTTTTTATAATTTAGCATAAATTTTAAATGATCTGCAAAATATAATATAAGAAAGGAGATAAGTATTTTTTTTAACCATTATTTACGACTTAATATTAAAATTAAATCTTTATGATACCTTATAATAACTTAATTATTGCTTGATCTTAATAAATATTATATCATAAAAAATATTACCATAAGAAAACAGAAGATTTATGGATGCAAATTATTTCTTAACGAGAGAAATTATTTTAAAATATTTTTCCAACATTTTAGTTTAGGCTTGAGGATATTTATTCTTACTTGGGCCCATTACAAGATATCATGCTCGGCCATCGTGTATCGCGTCATCTTTTTCCCAAACCCGTCGAACTTAATCACGTGTAATTCGTCTTTCGACAGTGGGCCAACTTACTGGCGAAATGTATATCCTTGGTGCCAGTCAAGGCGGCGCCGGAAATTCCCCCCCGAGATTTTTTTTTTCAAACAGGTTTGACCGGTGTCCGCATTATCGTTGCGTACGTTTGCGTGAACGGTAACATGCTTGGTGGTGAGAACACTTGAATCCGGGACAATGATATAACGCAAGCGTGCACAATGGTCGAAGTGGCAGATTGATAAAAGCGATATCAAAATATCACACTTGAGGCTAATCGAAATTTAATTTTCAAATATTATTGCTTTCGTCGATGGGACAAAACAAAATGAAACGTACTAAATCTACATTTCGAAGACACATTTGTCAGTTTACTTTTTTATTTTATTAATGTGAATGAAAAGTTTATTTAAAAACAAGAAAAATCGGCACGATAGAAAATACTTTATATAGAATTTTATATAGAATAAAAATAGTTCTGTATAAAGCTTTTCAAAGCTTTTTTTAAATAAATAATTTATAAATATTTATAAGTTTATTATACACAAACTTATACACACATAAACTAGAAAATTATAAATTTATAAAGATATAATTTTTTTAAAATACGCTATTGCATATTACGCGTACGTATTTCTTAGAATAAACTTCCAAATATCATCTTTCACGAATTCCTTATTTTCACTCATTTGTACACGTTTATATTAGAAATATGATATATTAGTATATGCAAATATTGGTTACCAGATTAAAAAGATAAATTAGCACGCATAAACTAAACTAAATATATCAGTTTTACTTATGGTGGCGTTAATAGCTTCAAGTCTTAATAATAAATGATTAAAAACTCGGCGCACGAGTCTGTGTTAACGGATATTCTAATTATAACAGTGGAGAACCGGGCCACGTACTTACATAAATAAATAAGCGCTCGTGCGCGCGTAGGTGCATGTAACGAATCTTACGCACGAGTGAGCACCGCATGTACATGTATTTAGCGCGTTTAGCCCGTTTACAATACGTATCATTCTGAAACGGATACATTCGATGCCGTAAACGTGGATATAATAGGTAATAATATGATATAAGTGATTATACGAGTCCTACTTTCATGTAGATGTGAGAGAAAGTTTTAAGACACGCGCTAAATACTTTTGATCTTGCAGTATCGATATCTCTGATCTGATAACCGTCAAGGGACTGACGTCGTCGACATATCTGTCATTTATTATCCAGGCATTATATCTTCGAGACGCATATATCGTTTCGCAAAACTTACCTTCAATTGAATTGAATAATAATAAATAGATGTTCGCGCGCGCGCGGGCTTTAAACGGACGCGACCAATTTATAATGAGAATTGACGTCATATACACGCTCGATGACATAATACATCAAAGAAAACTTTATGGTATTCGCATGTCCGTGAAGTTGTATTGCAAACGTGTCAGCAAATATTTTAATATAAAAGCGTTACGCATTCGCACGTGTTATAAGCCACGGTGCTTATTGGTCATTAAACCGCGCCACAATTACAGAAGATGCGGGAGAGCAATTAAGATGTTATCGCAAATATAAGACGATGCCGCTTGACAAAAAGTGACGGATTTAATTTACGATGAAATTCGCCCGCTCTCTCGGAGCTCTCTCATCCGCTCAAATTAATTCCGACGACTATGCTATCCAAATGACAGCCATCGCGTGCAACGGGAGCGTCCTGCGTCAATTTTAAGCCGGCATGTAATAGGTTATTATATTAAAAGACTAATAATAAAATAATAATGCAATTCAACGTGAATCTAATTTTTTTTATCCGAGATAAATAGTCGCAATCGTGGGGATGTGACATGATCTCTAAAAATAAATAACAGAAGAAGTTACAAAATATTTAATGATATAATTCGTGTACATCTTACACAAAATTATTTTAATCTAATAAGAAAATATGAGTCTGCAATATTGGAATATTTTCTAAGCCATAATTTTTTTACTCTCTGTGTGTAAAACACTATTAAATCATGAAAAACTCCTTTGTCTGTCTTGTTCATAAGGAAATTTTTAAAGAAGATTTTCAGAGAAATGTAAATTTAACTTAGATATTCTAGAGACTTGGAGAGTATATATTTGACGTGTGTCTTTTTTCTGTAAATTACAAATTATTTTGCGAGTTACAAATTACTTCAGGTTTATTAAGTTTACACTGTTAAATCTATAGTGTCAAATTAAATTTTATTTAAGTCGTCACTGTTCCTACTTAATAAATAGTTATTTTTAACTAAAACAATATGGTTATTTTTAAATAAAACAATGAAATTTAATCTGAATTTGGGTTAAATTTGAACTGTTTTAAATTATTTAACTCCATTATTTTAGTTAAAAATAACTATTTATTAAGTAGGAGCAGTGGCGACTTAACTAAAATTAAATTTGACAATATAGATTTAACAGTATACGTCAATGACATAAAAATGCTAATGTATAGCATTTTCATTGAGACATGTCAGTCGTGTAGAAAAGACTCTGTCATATATAATATGCGTCCGTTATTTTTACATGAAATACGCCTACCTGTTGCAAAATCGCATCGTTACAACATCGAAATTCGATCACCTGCGTGCCGAATGGCCCACGGGGATCCACGATGTCATGGAGAAGAAGAAACGTGCGTACCCGGGGGCGGAGTAAGTGCGGAGAGGGTGAAAACCTTGGCATTCCCCGCGATTGCAACTCCAATAATAATTCTCCCCCTTCCATGAGATCTCTTGCCTTGTTTTCGTGACTCCGGATTCTGCGTGTTTCTCCTCCAAAGCCGGATCCATTGCAAATTCAGACGCAATCGTGATTGCGAATCGTTAGGATCTCGCGATGTTATGCGCTATGATCTTGCGGCACCTCATCTTTTTGCTGCTTTTAATTTATTACCGAGTGCTTTAATAGCCGTTATAAAAGACACGTTATTTAGCACATTATTAAGTGCATCATTGCAATACGGCAGTAAAAAACGTACATAATTTTTAGAAAGTATATTCTTAAGTTCACGAAATTTAAATTAAAATTACTGAATTATTTACTCTTTAAAATTTTAATAACAATAATACAACGTTATATATTATTAAAATATATAATTTATTTAGTATATTTTGTATAATTATTTAATCATTTAATTATATAATCATTTAATTCTGCACAGTTTATTAGTAATACATTTTCATGTTGAGAAAATATCGTTTGAAAGAACAAGAAAAAATGATTAATATATATTGAGAGGATTTTCTTAAATGATATTTTTACTCTTTATATAATTATAATTATGATCTCTCTTTGCAAAATCTTGCAAATATAACCTCTGCCTCAGTGAAATAACTATAAAGAAAGTAACAATTACCGAAAGAAGTATTTCCTTATAATTTTCTACGGTCACGAAGGGAATGGAAGCATAACGAAGCAAGGATTCAGCCGTAAAAGTAATTTAATATCTTATTGTCGCCATTTCTTACATTTCTGTACTTCATAAAAATGTTAGTATTAAATATGCCAGCAAAATATATGGCTATACACATAATTTCATGTAAGAAAACCAGTTGTACGTTAAAACCTTAATTTTTTTCAGTCTCTTTGATGATAAATCCTGGTAATACCAGGATATATTGATCATAATATTGAAATGAACGATTTAATAAAAATAAAATATTTAATGAAAAAGTCAGTTTAATATTTTTAATGTAAGAAAAATAAATTCTTGTATTATTTTAATATCATTCTTAATACTTTTTTTCTGACATGTTGACTAACTTAGGCATTATTATTTTTTGTTTTTAATAATATGTTTAATGCTCTTAAAATAATGATTAAACGTTTTAAAATTGACAAGTCATTTTTATGGAAAAAAAACATTTAGCTACTAAATCAAACCTCTTAATCTTAATTATATTGCACGGGCTTACGATACTTAACTATTGCCGGAAAAGGAAAGATAAAACAAAATGCAAATTTAACGCAATTATCATTCGCGCGCTCCTCGCATAAGAAACGTCGAAGCAAACAGCCTCTGAAAGTCCATCTCAGTTACGCACTCTCAAACGCAATCCGCGATGTTAGATAATTAAATACATTAACCCTTCTTAGAGACAGCGGTGCATTTATTACAGTTATGTAAATCTCATGCAAGGCGGAGAGTATAATGCAACGATGCTTGGAAAAGTGGAATGCCGCCTACAGCGCCTACTCTCTTGCGTACACGAGAGCAATAACTTATTCTAACGTATGCAAATAAGAACAAAAGCTATAGATAAACGAAAGTATGCAGACGCGGAAAAGTGAAACGTTTCACGGTGAAACGTAAAGGAAGGCACAATGGGAAAAAAAAGGCGAAGGAGTTTCCCCTATGAGCACACGATACTCGCGATACGAAAAGAGTAGCAATATGATATCTATTCTACTATTACAATCTATCGTTACGTCTATAAAAATCACGAAACTAATACGGTAATATTTTACTTTCACTGATTTTACTCTCGATAAATACAGTTTGCGGGAGGACAAAGGGAGGACAAAAGTATTTCCGTACATTAACGTTTAATTATTAAATTGTTTCATAAACGTAAAAAATTTATGAATACTTTTTATCGATGTTTCCCGCGTTTTCTAATTAATTTAGCTGCGAATATCGCGATACATATGTAAATGCAGGTGCCTAAATAGTTGGGATTACATGAACGGTTTAATTCTCACGAATTCGTCCGTGAAACCGATTTTATGTAACATATGTTTACGAGATGTGTGACCAGGGCATACAACATTATTAGACAAGTCACACGGCACCATGTTACGTAATATTATGTATGAGTTACATTGCGAATGCCACCGTACGGAATGTGTCTTGGCATTCCGTGCGCGATGAAAGGAAATCAAATCAAAGCTGCGGCGGGATTAACTGGAAACCAGAAGTTTCGATCGGCGCGTTAAATGCAGGGCCTGTTGGATAGAAATGAGCCGTTTTTCATTAAATATAAATAACAATTAGTCGAAATACTCGCGATGGAAGTAAGCAACTAGGACTTTGGGACAGGAGGCTAGCGAAATGGCGCACGCATTCTTATAAATAAATTGCACATCTTTCTTATTGCTTTCTTTTTCGTCGCGAGCGAACGGCGAGTTATGCCGCTCCCCGTTAATTCTACACAATCTAATCTGATACGCTCGTCTTACAACCGCTACTACATCAATTATTTCCCAACGTTTCTCTCGCAGCAGCTATGGGAACTAAGATACAGGAAGAAATGCTTGGTATCCCTCTGATATCGGCTTATGAATTGAAACATATGGCTGACATGTGAGTCCCCTTACAATATTCACTCTTCCTTTTCTTATGAATCGGCGAATTAAAGAAGTGCGTGAGATTTATACGTAAGACGCGCTTCTCTTATTACATAAAATATTGAATATTATCGAAATAGAATTTCGAGGATCAGTTTCATGGGAACGAAGATCCGAAGGTGTATATAATTACGATCGCGTGTTTGCGATTAAAGTATAATATCGTGCATACAAACCATTTAACCATAATTATATTACTCAACACAGATTAATATAAAAAAAATTTGTCTCCCGTTCGAGACTAAAAATGGATCACAGCTGGCTATTACGTAACTGATTAATTACGTAGCATAATTAAATCGTGTGTCGTTATATCGCAGAAAGAGGTGGGCAATACTTGTAGAGTATATCAATCTGTTTATTTCGCAACGTGACTTAGACGGTGAAGCTTGAGATGTCGATGTTCCTCGATGATGAATTTTACGATGAATCGAACCACGATCAGTTGCATACGCATTCGTAATCCCGCAGTCGCGTTATTACGGAGAACGGCTCGTTCTGTGGTGTCCCGCATTCTCATTAATTCCGCGCGATCTAAGTCTTTCCGATCGTAGTCTCTTTACGATCGACAAGCATGTCGACTGACCGACCCTGATCGAGCGCCGCGTCGAGAACAGAGTATTCTGATTCGCGTGCAAGGATCGACTTTCGCTCCGTACATCGTCGCACGCGCTCTGCGCAATCTTGGATCTTGATGTTACCTATGCGCGATCCCGCTTCTACGAGAGAATCGTGTTTTCTATAACACCCAGGTGCAGGTGAATAGAACTCGTGCGTGTGTCTGTGTGGAGGTCGTAGACACGCGAATTAATCTAGTTCAGACCGGAGCGAACTGATTCTTCTTCCCTCTTTCCTTCACTCTCGATCTCGCAGTTGAAGCATGCTCCAATTATTATTATTAATAGTTCTAATATGCGCTAATAATAGTATCATTGATTTCTAGACAATATCATTTTAATCCACGTGCGATAATATAACGTATTTTGAATATTGTCTATATAAGGCATTGCGATGCCTTTTAGTCAAACATATACATAATTTTTATTTAGAAGTGTTGAAAATATTATTTTTGATAATAGCACAATTACTTCGACCGAATTTCTACCATTAAGTTTAAAAAATGAAAGTTATAAGTAGATAAGTTTATAATTGAAAATGATGCTTTTATTTTACAAAATTTATTTAAAAGAAATATTTTTGTTAAGTTATATATATTCATAATAGTCTACTTAAAAATTGTAATATATGTATATTTTAGATATTTTGAATTTTTATTTTTTAATTTCCGAATCTTGTGCTTCCGAGTAATAAAAATAAAATTATATATAACAATTAATTATATATAACAATAGCAATTTTAAAAGTAATTATAATTATAAGAGTTTCTTTAATTTTCGATATTTTCATGTTAAATACGATCAACTAACAACGAAATGGTTTCCTTCTTTCTATCGGATAATATGACGATTTTACGCGCAGTCCAACTATTTCATTCGCATTGTATAACACATTCACGAAATTCTGCAGAGTCAGCCAATACCTTCAGATCGTACCGCGAACACTTTCACGTGCGATTCCTCATTGAAGCTTTCTCTCGCACGTTCCCTGTCGGATAAGAGGAAACAAAACATACTTATCCGCTTGTTGATCGATAAGAATCTAAGTGGACCGCTCGTCTTAAGTAAATCTCCAAAACCACGTGTTGCGAACTGAGAATGATCGGCGATTATGAGATGCCTAAACGGAGAACGAGCGCGAGCCAGATAGGGCAAACGAGATATTTGGTCCACATGCTCTTGCGTATTCTGACCTGGTTTTTATCCAACCTGAATAGTCGAGCTCCGATTGACTAAACGGAATCGTACGAGCTATAAATCTTGGTTCAACGTAACGTGTACGTCTTCTATGATTGTACTTAAACGTTGCCGATAACTAAAGCTGTCGCGGACCAAACTTATACAAAACCATTGATTATCATAAATAGACAGCTGTAAATAAAATGATTTAACGATTGAAACAGATATTTACAAACCAGTAAGTCCTGTTGCGAATAACTTAAATCTATTAGGAGACTGCTTTTATTCTAAAATTTGTGATTATTACGATTATTTCGAAGATCAGACAGACAAGAAAAGCAAATTGTAATAAGAACTAACAACGTAATAATAATTACCGTATCATTACGTAATAATTACTGTATCATTCTTCATCTTTTTATGATATTCCTAATTTATATGTATAATATTATCCCCATAACTTTATGTGGGTAATAACACATACCCACATAATTTATCTATGCAAAATTTACAATTATTACTGAAAAAACCGTGAGAAAAGATTTCTCCTATCATCACGATTTATTGACCAAAAACTACTTTCTTATTCCTGTTTATTTCAAGGAGTGCTCTCACAAATTAGAGTTTAATTAAATATGTGAGACATGAAACAAACAATAAGATTGCTATATTGATTATGAAAAACGATAAGCCGTGATTGATTTAGAAACCTGTCGTCAAGCACATACAGGCTGCGGTAACTATTACTAATATATGCCACAATTGTATCCTTTGACATTATCTTATTCTTCTGAACAATATCCTGCTCCACATCAGGAGAACATTACCGTCGTTTATTGTATCTCAGTATTCGTATTCTTTCACATGCCGACCGTCGTGATTCACACCAGTCGAGACAGGTCTGCATCCTACATTATTATATCCTGGTACGCTTGTTGCTCCACATGTTAGGAGCTCGTTTCTAAGAGTGACTCACACTTTGAACTGATTAATTGCAAAGCTTAGGACATTTTGGCGTCTGTAATAATTCTTAAATCGCTCACGTTAAACTGCATTTTAAATTTAATAATTTTATTTAAAAAAGACAATTTATATAGACGCATTATTTATATACATAAGCATTTCTTTTTCAAAATAATTTTTAATGTATTAATTATATAATTTTTAATATATAATAATAATTTAATAATATATAATTATTTATTAAAAAGTTATAAGAAATTATCAGAAATTATAATTATTATATCTTTATAGATTACTCATCGATTCATTTAATTAATATAGTATTGATATATAGAACAAACTAATCTTAAAAACCTAAATTAGAATAAAATTATATTCCATTAAATAAAATACTTTGAACGGAAAAAAACTGATTTAACTGTTAATGAAGAGAAATTTTCGAGTTGCATCTTCGGTACGAAAATGAGAAAATGCGCGTTCTCATTAATCACAGGCATCACAGCTAACATTAACAGGGCTTGGCAGGTCTTTATGATTTGTCTTTACGGCTTGCCTTTAGTGTGTTAAATCCCATTTGTTATAATTCGCCAACAGTTCATTGTATGTGCACGCAGAAAGTGAGAGGACGTAAGCTTCTCGTAATAGGGTGCCCGACATTACTTTCACAACGAGAGCAAGGTCTTATTTTCTACATTGATGGGTTTTGCTCTTCCCTTTCTGTTGGCACGCATTCATTTCAGAGTTCGGTATGAGAATGTTAAATAACTTTTAATTTATAAATAATTTTATGTAAATCCACATGTGTGCAAATTAAGTCTACAAAAGAGAATAATTGCTCACATATATAATTTATGTGATAAGATTTATTAAGAAATATTATGATAATTTTCCATTGAAAATCTAAGAACGATGTGATTTTTAAATAAATTCATATTGAAATGAATATTACGACATATTAAAAAATATTTATGATACTTGCGAAGAATTTATTGTGTTTGTAGAAATCGAAGTGCAAGAATTAAAAAATAGAAAAACTAAAAGAGATGAAAATATTGCTTGTTATTTTATTTAGTGTAATTAAATTTTTTTACATAATTGTTTATTTTATGTTGCTGTTAATTAAAACTTTTGACAATAAGCTTGTATAAGTATTATAATATAAATATTTTAAAAGATATAATATATATATTTTCATTAAATTTGATCGAGAAAATAAATGTTATCTAGAAATATTAGAAATGATAATGCTGGCAAAATCAGCATCGTTTTTATCAACGTTCTATAACAGCGATTCTAGGCAGAGAAGAAATCTTTCTCGTAATGTAACATTTACAGATTCGAATATATTATGACATCTATTGTATGAAGCATAAACCGACTTATAAAATTTATCGAATTCTTATATTATTTATTTAAAGTTATTAGTCGCAATATTTGTTAATTTTTAATTAACAAGCTGACTTTATCACAATCAGATAATATACATATAATTGCAATTTTTTATTTTATCCAGATTGTAGACATTTTTAATATAATATGATAAATTGAATATATACCATCAGATTGTGTAAAACAATTTAGCATCATATCTTTTCTGTGAGAAAAGTGAACTTTTTCAACTTCGAATTTGTTACATTTATTTGCATATTTATCGTTAACAATCTTGTATTAATATTTGTTATTAATATTATTACTATATTCACGTTATCGAATTTTTTTATTATATTCCTATTGTCAAATTTTTTTAGTCTGCGGTGTGATAGATAGTTTGTTTTTCACGGTCTAAAATTTTCATTTAATCTCCATCCGGACTGACATCTTCGAATCTGCCTCTATTCGCTTGGACTTTGTCCGGATGATTAAATAGTAGTTATACACATTTTATGTTATAGATAGTAGCTGTTGTTGGTATAAGTAGTGCTGCATTCTGCATTAGATTTGAGCTGGAATAGCATCTATTTTGTTGGTGACTAAGCTAGTGTTGTAGATGTTGTACCTGATTAAGGATTAGCAATAATCAATTAATTATTAATTAATCATTAATTAATCACTTTGTGCGGGCGGAGATGCTAGGTTTATATACCTTATACAGATTGAGACGCTGAACCCATACCTTTTCAAGGAACTACTGTAGTAGGTGGAGTAGTAGGTGGAGTAGTAGAGGTAGGAGTAGTAGGTGGAGTAGTAGTTGTAATAGTTGTAGTAGATATAGTAGACGTTGAGCTCGAACTTCCTTCAGGCGGAGACGTTGGGCCCGCACTTCCTCCGGACGGAGACGCTGGATTAGATGTAGTAATAGTTGTATTCGTTGGTGCAGATGGTGTTGTGATTATCATTGTTGTACCTAGGGATAATCAATGAATTAATCAAAGCTTTTTTCTCAAAAAAATTATTTTTTATATTAATATTATATACCTATATTTAAGTTCTATTCTATTAGTAATTATTTTACATAAATTCGCTATTTTGATTGCTCTGTATTTTATTAAGCGAATGATTTATCAACACATGTTAAGTATTTAATTTTATATACGAATAAATGACAAAATTTTAGATTATATATTATGAATAAATTGTTATTCTTACCATTGTATTAACAATGAATTATAAATGAAAAAATTTAAATTTAATTATGTATGTATGGCCATACACATATACAAAATTTATAATTACTTCCGTTCTCACGCAGACAATGAAATATAGCGCATAGCGCAAAAATTATTACACGGAAAGAACAATTTTGCTGAATCTAGATCTGAAAAGAATTTTTGTTCAATAGTCAAGACAATTTTGTTGGAAAGTTATAATGATTGCTAGAATATAAAAATGTTTTACAGTAATGCTTATAACTTTAAACTTTTCAAATTATTTTGATAATTGAACAAGTAATTATTTTCAGATCTGTATTTAGCAAAATTTTTAGACCTTTTAACAGAATCGTTCTTTCCGTGTAGATATAATTATTAGATATATAATAATATGTGTAGAGTTAAAATGTTGAGGAATTGAATTAACTTATCTTAGATTAATAATTATTTTTTTATTATTTTCTAAATTGTAATCCCATCTATAATATACACAAAAAAATTAATCAATGATTGCGTAAATTAATATAAAGCTAATAAATTGTGGACAACTATAATGGAAATTATATAATATATAAGAAGTGTTGTTCGATTATCTCTAATATTTGCATAAAATAAGCAATTATAGTTAACAGATATATTTTAGAATTGATTTTTTAACTGATTATTTTTAATATTCTTCATTCATTATACCTGAACCTATAATTATTAAAATGATATCAATGTTATCTCACTTTTCATTGTTGTATTGTGCGGTAAATACAATTCAGGACATTTAGCAGCACACAAGAGATTTATGATATATGGCATGGTATCTGCAGATGTGCAAAACGATTGACAAAATTGTTGACGTAGCCCATCTAGAAACGAAAAGCCAAACCTTCCAGTTCGTGAAGTATCGGTCATGCGTGAAATATAATGGTGTAATCCGTCATGAGGCACAACGTTCTAAATAACATACATGTTGTTCATTAATAATATTCTCTCTCTCTCTCTCTCTCCTCTCATTTTTAATGTTCAAATACACCAATCTTCACGAAAATAATATCCTTATAATATATAATTTGTTATATAGACATTTTTTTCCTTATAAATTAAATTCTATTATTAAAATACATTAATTATAAATTAAAATTTATTAATTTTATACATTAAATTATATACAAAGTTTTTTTATTATAAATTTATGTTTAGAAAATCTAAACTAATTATTCGCTTGAACTGATATATTTAATTTATTGGAAGATACATAAATATGTATCTAATTTACTATAAACATTTACTATAAAAACTCTAATTTACTATAAAAATTTACTATAAACAAGATATATTCCTTATATTTCATTATATTAACGATGGAATATAATAGTCTAATTTGTGTGTCATAAACTAAAATACGGAAATAATGCACATCATGAATAATTATAGAAATTACGTTGATCTAATTTTTATTATTCTAATTTTCTAGCATATATATAGTAGTATTATAGTACATGATAAAAAAACATTGTACTAAAATAAATTATTCTTGGAAACGTTATTTAACAAAAATATGTCTACAATTTGTTTTTACATATTTTTATAATACCTACCGATTTTAAAAATATTACAAATTTACGTTACCTCTGCCAAGATTGTGCCATACACAATAAAGAATCCAATCCATATATAACTTGGATATAACATTGTGTACTTTGCTATTTTCTATGCCTTATATTATAACTGTGAAAGTTTTACTTTAATTATTATAGATATTACTTTGTCACACTCTCTGCAACCATAATAGTCTGAAGTAAATTTTCTGCTCATTTATATAGATGAGAATTGTATATTCTTAAAAATACGAACGTGACGAAGTCGTATACCAACACATTATTCACCTTGTGGGATTTTTTTTCACAGATTGCATATTTTGTTCCTTATCTTATGTATTTAGATATTCTAAAGACAATACAGTGCATGACATGCTTTATCATGACAGATGTCCCATTTTTAAATTTCTTAAATTTTCTTTTTAATGCCATAAAATTAAATAAAGAAAGAATTGATGAAAAACAGAATAGAGCTAAATTTTTAATAATAATTTTTTGATAATTATATTGTAATGTTGGAATGTTGATAAAAAATTGAAATAAAAGTAGATGTATGTAGTAAAAATACAGAAAAAATTGGTAGAAGTATATGTATGTATCAATTTCCAAAATAAAGTTAATTTTTTTAAAATATTTATTAAATTTTTCAAACAAGAGAGATGGTAGAGATATCATAAATGTGTGATGTGGGTGTAATGAAATTTTTTATGAAGTGATTTGTTTTGTCATACAATTATAGATTTACATTATTTATAATTTAGACTCTTTTAATATTCTTTATATTTATGAACAATATGTTTAATATACAGTTAATTTTCATAATATTTGAATTTTATTTAATTTTAAGAATTTAAAAGGGTTATAATTATTTTAAACAAATATTTGTTATATTTTATCTAACGATGTTTTACTTTGTTTTATTTTGTTGTAAATTTACTGACATGCATATAACATAATAATACATGTGCATATGCTTATTTCCATCATACTTAATCACACAATATTTCTTATGTTTTATGAGATTATTTTTCAATCGGTAGGTATATTATAAAAACATGCAAAAACAATTAAGTATTAGAAAGATTAAGAAATATTACAAACAATTAATATGAGATAACGTCAACACTGTCAAAGCGGATCTTGGCGTTTAAATTGTAAGATTCACATTTTAAAATATTATTGAGCACCAAGATTCGCTTTGACCGTTGATCTCATATTAATTGCATGTAAAAACAAATTTTGAACATGTTTTTGTTAAATAACGTTTTCAAGAATAATTTATTTTACTACAATGTTTTTATCATGCACTATAACATTTTTTGTATTAGAAAATTAGAATAATAAAATTTAGATTTCCGTAATTTCCGTAATTATTCATGTGCATGATTTCATGCATGTGTATTTTTCATGATGTGCATGTGTATTTTAGTTTTATTTTAAAGTAATAATTAGATCATTGCATACCAAAAAAATATTTTGCGTATATGTACAGTATTATGAGTAATTATTATTGTAAATAATGAAACGTTAGTAAGTTTTCGCAACTTTTATCTCGACATAAGAAGTGATTCGCACGTGACTTGAATGCAGATAAGGATATCGCTATAAAAATTAAGAAGGTCAAAACTATTTTTACCTATTATCCTTACTGTTCCAACACGTCGCTGAATAGTCGGATTAGCACAAGAAAGGTATAACTTTGTGTTGTATTTATCTTTATAACCCTGTTATATGCAACCCGTTCTTCATGGTCGTAAAGCGATTTTTTTTCCCCGCTTATTATGACAACAAATATGAAATTTATATGAATTGAAGCGTAATCCATAATTACGTATTTCTTATTTAAATGTTTATAATTAAAAAAAACTTTTATTTTAAAAAAGCAATAAATATATAACGATAAAATTATGATAAATGATGTCTAATACTTGTAGAAGTAGTATTATTCTTATTTAAAATTTAATTACTGTAAAATAATAACTAATATATACATATTTATGTAATAAATATATTTTATAATTGTATTAAATACATAACAAAGTAAAATTTGGTAATATATATTTAAATATTACAATTAATAGTGAATGGAAATATATTTTTGATATTTTTTATATTGAAGATAAGCGAAGGAAAGATAAAAATTCAGAAAAATTGCATATGTTATATAAAAATAATTATTGCAAAGCAGTTAAAAATGTTTCTAAAATAAATTGCAATAATCAAAAAGAGAAAATGAGGTAAAATGATAAAGTTTTTCATTCAAAATTCGCTTTATTATCAGTTTTTATTTTATTAGGTTATTTTGTTATCGACGCAGTTAAATAAGCGCGTAATTCAATGTCCTAATTAGGAACTCTTTGCAGAATTAAGAGAACATCTAATTTTTCGATGAAAGAAAAACTCTTTCTTTTCGCAATTTTTCCTGAAAGCAAATACATTCTCTTAGTTCAGAATATATTCGGACGTTGCTATGACCTTTCGCAGAGCACGAAACTACGTCACGGTGTAGGATGTAGGAAGGTGCTGCCTGGTAGCAAGGTGATAGCCACGACGTGATCACGTTAGCAATGACGCCAGAGAGAGCCCAGCGGGTCGATAACAATGAGACCGACAACGACAGCCCAAGAACATTTCTGGCGCCCTAGTCTCTCCTCCCAGAGCTGCCGGTCCTTTTTGTTGTCCGCTCGTTTTTGCTCGCGCTTTTACTTTTCGTGTAAATCTTTTTCGACCACCCGTCTTCTCTCTCTCTCCCTCTCCTGGCCGCTCCTCCATTTCAATTAGTTAATGCCTGCGAATAAAAAGAGTGCCCCGCGATACGACGCATTCTCGGATCATTGCGGGGAAGAAATCAATCCGCTGGAAAGCGTCTCGGTGTAAGCATCGCGAATTTATCTCGCTAATTCGATACACCATAAAAAACGTAATTCAAACACATTAATCCTGGCGCCGATAACGCAGAGGTGTAACATTCACAGACGGTTCCTTTTACCATCGGCTAATCGTTCGATACTAGTTTCCATTTTATTTCCAATGGGCGCAGCACCTTCAAGTAATTTCGAATTATTCCAATATTTTCAATATTTAAACTGATTTTTCATTCATTCATTATTCCGATATCTATTGTATTAATTGGATGAGTTTAATTCCAAAATCATTTATAATTTTTTCAATGAAAAAGGAATTATTTCGATATCAGATAGTTTTTCCATTCTCTGTATTTTTCGGTGATAATTATTGGATTTATTTTGAAAGAATGTAATATATATTCTTATGTTACACATGGCGACAATAGGGTTCAATCACAATGTCACTAATTGTAATTTATTTTTGAGTGAAAAAGAAATTATTCCAAATTTCTTTTGATATACGTATGTACAAGGTGCGGAATGATGAAACTCATCAGAATTTAAATTAGGGCTACTTCCAATACTACAGTTTTAATACATTTAATACAGCAAATTGAAATTGCAAGATTTCGATTAGGTGATTCTCGCTTAAAAGAATTTGACGCGTTTCACGCGAATCTGACAGCGAAAGTATCGATACCGTTATGTACCACGGAATCCCACTTGTTTCGCGTCAGCCTCGGTGCTTGAACTGTCCTCGGAAAAAAAAGATCAGGAAGCCGTCTTGCCGTTGCGGAGATTTGCGCGATCGCCCGGCTAAACGTACTTAATGCGATCGTCGACCGGGCGCCTCTAGCAGCGCGGAATTATTCGTGAAAGTAATTGGGGTCTCTCGTTACGAAACTCGTCTCTCAAGAAAGTAATTCAACGATGGTGTAAGATACTTTCGTAATTCTCGGCTGCATCCCTAATTGGGCCTGCATATGCCAATCGATTCCCTCGTTCAGTCAGGCATCTCGCTCGCGCTAACAAATCGTGGGAGCGAATAACGCGCAGATGGCCGTCGCTCGATGACGTCTAAGATGAATCTTTCGTCGTTCATGCGATCGATACGCCCGGAAGTGCAACCTGCAAAGTCGCGAATCCGAACATCTGCACGTCCTACGGGTCTTGAATATGCTTTTCGATCTTCAGAATTCGATCGCGAAACCGGATTAAGCCGCGGAATCTATTAGCGACAGTCGATAATACGTTGTGAAATATAATTTTATTATATTGATTCTTTTAAAATATAAAGATTTAACACAAATTAATCAACGTCTCTATCATATTTTATAAAACAAAAAATGTTATAAATGTGCTAATAAGATATCGTTCCTTTTTTAAAAATTTAATTTTACATTGTATTTATTTTAAAGAGAGAAATTATATTATTAAATTATTTATATTGATTAGAAAGATTATACTGTATTTATAATATAATTATATCTCGCAACTCCGTCGATAATCTCGACAAATGAATTCGGCTCCAAAGTGAAATTTATAAAAATATATGGAAATAAATGTTGAGACACATCGTTAGAATTTAAAAAAGTAAAATAGCTATTATTTGATAACGTATATAATTAAGTCAGTGAAGTCATTATTAATTAATAAATATCGAATAATGATATCCGAACATGATTATCCAAATTCTAACGGAGAGCACAAACGAATCAGTCAAAGAGTGAGAGAAGGAGAATGAGATTCGCGTATGCGCACTTGGTTGAAAGTTGATATCGTTATTCGAACGTGCGAAAATATGGTTATATTGATGGAATTGAAGACAATTTGATCGCGATTGAAGAAGCTTCTACGTAAGAATTTAATCTGCTCGCTTTTGAAATAGACCCCGAGAATAAAGTAAATATCATGATGCCAAAACAGCACTATTACGTCATTCACTTTGAACTTGCGTTACGAATTAACACGTACGGACGAGTAAATAGACTTGTCTTGATTATTCGCACTGACGGATTCATGTGTCGATCGCGAGACTTAATAAAAAGATTGTGTAGGCCGTCAATGTGATTGAAGGCATCGCCGATGGAAGATTGCGGAGGTGTGCAGTTCCATGCGGAGGATTCCGCCGACACTCGGCTCCTTGACGTTCCTCCAGGGAGTTTCGGTCTCGAGACGGAGGGCGATAGTGGCGTAGGGTGCATATCGAAGGGAAGATGAGAATGGGCGAAGGGAAGGAAGCGCTAGGAAGGGTAGTAGGCGAATAGATGAAGAGACTGGATGTAGAGGCGAAGAGGAGAAAGAGAGGAGGGGGGGAGAGAAAGTGAGAGGGAGACAGAGAGAGAAAGAGAGTGGGAGAGATGAGGGCGCATTCCCGGTCAGGAGCGTGGAAAAGGGCGATCGGGGAGGTTACGGGGTGGTGGCGTGGGTGCGCGGTGGTACTGGTTCTTGCCGAGAGAAACAAGAGAGAGGAAGAGGGAGAACGGAGGAGGGAGTGGGCGAGGAGAGGGATGGAGAGAGACGAATGACGAGAAACGAAAGGATCCCCGGGAGTACGACCGAGAGAGGAGACGAGCACGAGTGGAGGCGAACGAAGGAGAGAAAGAGAGAGAGAGAGAGAGTGTCTAAAGGGTGCGAGGGAGACGATACGATTAAGGAGAAATAGCACGAACGAGAGACAGGATAGTGAGATAGAAGGGAAGCGTAAGCAAGGCGAAAACGAGATGGAATGACTCCTACAGAAGAATGAAAGGACGAAAGAATCGAAGAGGAAGACTCGTTTGGAGAGGCAAGAAGACGTACGGAGAGCAAACAGAGAGGAAGAGGGATCGGGTTCGGGGTGGCGTGTGATGAAGGGGGACATAGATCGCGTGTACTGTGAAGAAAGAGAGAGGAGGCGGCGAGAGAGGGATAAAGTCTGGCGGAGAGAGGAGGGCGGAGTGAGGCCGGTGGGCGCGAAGGGGGTGAGGAGATGAGGACGGAGGAGAGCGAGACGAGTAAGAGATAGAGCGATGCGTATAGCAAAGGGGATAGGGAGAGGGAGGATGAGAGCAGAAGCGAGCGCGCGAGACGCGGCGGGGAATAGAGCAAACCAGAGTCGACTCGGATATGAGGGTGTCGCGCAAGCCGGTCACGCCGAGGTTTCCATGGCAACGACAGGCGATAAATCAACCCGCAACATCCCCGAGTACCGTCAGATAAAACCACATACACATATGTGTACATATACGTGCACATACGCGCGTTCGCGCGCGGACATACCGACCGGCAACTCCGCGCCCAAAAAGTTTTCCCTTCGGCCGATTTATGCCGCCGCCGCCGCCGCCGCCGCCTGCAGCGACGCGAGAGCGCTTTGCCGCCAGGAAATCTTCTTCTCTTTCCCTCTGCCAGATACACCCTCTACCGCTTTCTCTCGCTCCTGCTCATCCCTTCCTTCGATTCTTCTCCCTGTAGTCCTCATCGTTCTCCAACTCTCTCCTTTGCTATGCATATCCCTTTCTCTCTCTTTTTCTCATTTTTACCTCCTTTTCTTTTTACCTCTTTTCTGTCTCTCTTTCTCTCTCGTACTCTCTTCTCTAGTTCTCGCCAACCCTCCAATAGCCTGTCGTTATCCCTTTCTCTATGCTCTCTTCGTTTCTCATCGCGTATCTCTGTTCGTCTCACATTCCGCTCCTCTGGGTACCTTCCTTCGCATTTCCCACACCAGATGAGTATAGTGAGAACACGATGAGAAATATGTATACACAGTGTCCAACTCGTCACAGTGCCAACCTTACATTCTCAATCTTTGATAAACGAATTACTTTAAACGTTATTTTAACTTACTGCATATCTATTTCCTGTCAGATTAATCTTAAAAATCGTAGCGTTATGGTGACCTACTTTCGAAAATTTGAAAATAAATCAGAAAAACGGGAGTAAGCGAGAGACATAAAATGCAGATAAAGTAGATTGATTTATGTCATTAATCTGGCTTTCGTTAGAATTGTTTTTATCACACAAAAATTGCTACAATTACAAGTTTTTATTCACCGAAATTTTTTTAAAAGAATGTTCAACTTGTGAGAAAAAAATTAGGAAAAAATTTTGATTACTTAAATATTTAATTACTCATTCAGATTCGCATTTAAGCCAATACTTAAATGAATGGCTTAAATGAGAATTTTTACAATGGCTCGTACAATTTTATTTTCTCCTTTTTCAATTATTTTCAGCTTATAGTCAAAATTAATTAAAATTATTTTATACTGTAGAATGAATTAATAAATGAACAAATAAATTTGATAAATGCATAAATAAATTTAATCGAAGGAAGCGGCACGCATTTAAAAGATGCGCGCCTCCGGTGCCGCGCGTAAGTATGTAGATACGTCCTGCATACTGCGTGACGTTTCCCTCGCGGGGGAAGTAAAATGCGTGGGCCGCAAATAAACCCTTGCGAGCCTAATCTCATTTAGCATACCACTGACGTCACCCGAGGCGCCCCCGTGACGTTGGTCGACTCTGTCGGTGACGTATTGCGCCTCTCGGTGAGCGTCCTTGCTAAGAATGGTTAAGGTCGGAGTAATTGAACGTTCCTACGCACAACGCGTGTACGATTTTTATAGACCCCGGATAGGGTAATGAATTTATTTCCTGCCCTTTTGAAATAAACGCCCAGTCGATGAAATTATTGTAGTTTATTCCTGGAATTTAACTGGATCAAAATGAACAATTACAATAGACTTCGAAACGAAGCAACTATTAGAATAGCATATTTAAACTTGAATTATATTTTTCGTGCATATATTTATTTTAAATCGTTAAATTTATCTAACCGATGTTAATATTGACTTCCGCTTATGGACTATTTTGTTGGTTTTCTTAATAAAATCAAATTTGAGATAAAGTGATACGATGCGAAATTTGTAAATTCTCTGTATAAGTTCTTCAAAAATGTCTCAGCGACACTCTAAATATATAACAATTTTTTAAAAATTAATAAAATAAAATGTGTGAATAAAATATTATTAGTAGTACAACAGGAAAAATATTTTGGACTTATGTCTTAATTTTAGAAACATCTAAACTGACTTTGATTGATATCGATTACTTTTGCAGGAATAATCGCAGCATGTTCGATATTACAGTTCGATATTTGAGATCTCGAGCTTAAGGGTTCAATTACGCGCGATAATATTCCGACACGCTTTTTTTCCCCGTGTCGGAATGAATATATCCCGGCGCCGTCATATCGCGCCGCGCTACTATTTTAACGCGGAGTACATCGGATGATCAGCAGAGACACCTGTTGCTCTTTAATTTGACGTAACGCGTATGCGATCATAAGGTCGTTCGACTCTGAAAAATTGCCGGCTCATTACGGATGGGTGCAACGCGTAGCAAGAAATAAGAGCAATAAAGGACACGTAGCGGTTCAAGCATGATAATAATCCCCGCTCCGTCCGTCCGTCCGCTATTTAACCAAATCACGTAGTTCATAGAACGCAAAAGTGCACTCCATCAAAGCGATTCACACCGGGGGAATCCGATTAATTTCATCGCGCCGGTAAAAGTGGATAAAGAGCTCCCGTTGATGAATCGCACGTTCGCTCCCCCTCTGGTTCGTAAATGGAGAATCTTATTTGGAGATTCGACCTACTTTCCGCGGCTTGAAGTTGAACCTCACTTCTGAGACTTCCAGTACATCGCGTCGACTGTCCTCGCAAACCACCGATACCAAAATTTTATATCGACAGGTTGCTATTATTATCTGAATCTGATCATGAGTTGAATTTGAAATTACAATTACTTGCTTTTATGTCATCCAATTCTATCAATCTATTGACAGTTATGAAAATTTATATCCTAGTCTTACAATTTTTCAGTCAAATAATTTGACGACTCTGTTGATCGATTTTTTTTTTAAATGAAAAAGCAAAAAGGAATTGTTTTATTCTTCTCAATCTTTTTTAAACATAAAGCGTTTTTGTCATCAAGTTAAACTAAAATTTTGTCAAAAAGAGTCCAACTAAAATTTATAACCAAAAGAAGAAATTTTGTATTTTAATTTTCTTTATTTCGAGTAAGATTAATCAATATATACTCGAAGCAATCTCTCGTTCAATTTGCCCGTTAGATCATGCGGTTAACGCAGGATGTTTTTGTGACACCCTGAATATTGCGAATCTCTTCGGCAAGCACGCGAATTCGTGGAACATCCACCGCAATGATTGATGCTATCTCGCGCACGATGAATCCACGTAGTTTGTTGCACGTAGGCAGCGTTTAACATTTGCACGAAGGTTGTTTATACATGCATCAAGTGTGACCCTCGACCGGCGCGCGGTCACTCAATTTTCGGGGCCGTTCAAAGTAGTCGGATAGAATGATAATCTGGGAGCAGCTTGGTAGTTGGTAGGTATTGATCTGTCGGTTGGGGTGTTACTGTGTGGTATGGTTGGTCGGTGGGCTGGATAGGTGGGTGGTTGTGCCATGGTAGGCGAGGTAGAGGCATGGGGATGTGGAGATGAGGTAGTGCGGCGAGAGGGTGTTTCAGAAGGGTGGGTGGAGACAGGAATGGGGATGAGAGGTCGGGTCGGAACGCCAACAGCTCTAGCCTTATTCAACTCTCTCTCTCTCTCTCTCTCTCCTCCCCCTCCTCTTTTTGCCTCCCTCCTCTCTCTCTCTCTCGCTCTCTCTCCCTTCCTCTTCCTTTCCTTTTTCATCCTTCTCTCTCTCTCTCTCTCTCTCTCTCTCTCTCTCTCTCTACTTCTACTCTCTTTTCTTCTTTCCTTAATGCTCTTTTCTATCTTTCTCTCTCTATCTTTCAACGTTAAGTCCATCTCTTTCGCTTCTAGATTCAATCCTACTTCTCTCTCTTTCTCTCTCTCCCTTTTGCACATCTGCTCATATCGCTCCGATTTTTGCATCGCGCCACCTTTTTCGACCAGTTTCCTCTTTCATCCTGCTTGTTTAAAATATCTATCTCTCTCCTGTTTTCATTTTTCTTTTCTTTCTGTATATTCGTCCGAGCTGGTTCTCCGCTGTCCGTTGTGTTCTTTCTCCGTGCCGCTCGTCCATCTCCTAATTTTGTTTTTTCTCTTTTCTTTTCAGAGTCTAGCTATCTCACTTTTGCTTATTTGCCTCGGTGCCTACCCTTCATTCTCACTTCTAGTTCGTTCTTACATTCTCTCTCTCTATTTATCTATCTATCTATCTATCTCATACTCTCTCACGCTCTCTTTATCGAGAGTATGTAGAAGGAGAGAGATGATTATGGGGCGAATGGGGTGGCAATGCCCCCCGCAGGATATAGGGTGTCAGGGTGAGATTGGCAACAGAGTATACCCGCTCTCAGTTTTGCTCTCCCTTCTATTCTCTGTTATATTCTCTTAGCTTCTCTCTCTCAATCTCTCTCTTTCTCTTTCATTCTCACTCTGTCACTCTCTCCTCTCTCCTGTTCTGCCTCTCTCGACTCTCGTTGCATCCTGCACGACCCCACGAACTTTGGATTCGGCGTCGTTGTCGTGTACGTTGCGCGCCACCGGATTGGCGGGTTGCGACCCAGCATGAATTATTCGGTAACCTAATAGTTTCTTGAGTAAAGAGCAGCAGAATGTTATATCTACTCTTTGTGCCGCGCGATGTCACCCTTCTCAAGATATTTCTCTTTTTTTTACACAAAAAGCTGCGAAGATTACATTCATATTATTGTACATTAAAAAATTTATCTGCGAATCAATATAATGTTAATTGTCTCATCTCTCAGCTATATATGCAAAAATTTCGTACTAAATTTCTTGCTAAATGTTGCTTTCCTAATTTTTACATTTTCCAAAATTTAATACATGAAAAATGAAGTAATACAATTTTTCATGCTAGAAAATTTATTTTTTTATATAAAAGTTTTAAACAAAAATTATAATACTTTGTTTTCTATTTTATATTATTTAAATTTTTACATTATTTAAATAATATAAAAAAATGATTCTGACTCTACAAAAGTACACTGAAAATAGCATATTCTATAGAAATTAATATATAGATATTAATATAAGCTAACAAGACACCAGAAGAAATATTTGTATTTCGTTTGTAACAGAAATACAATACATGTTAATTCAGTTCATAAGATGTTGCTTAAATAAATTTTTTTTCGTATTTTATTTTTTACGCAAAAATTATTACAGAGGAAATAATACATTTACGTAGAAAACGTTTCATCTCATGCTCGGAGAAATACCTTGTACAGCCTGTACGGATTATGAATTTTAGTGACGGGGTTGCGCATCAAGTTAATCCGCCGCTGGATGGGTGCGAGAACGATGCATCCCCCCTTGGATGATGTAATCATTCGTTCGAGGGGCGATAGAATAGCTCAAACGAAAATTACTTTCTCGAACATGCGGAGCAGCGATGAGTAAGTTAAGGATGGAGAGAAGGGCTGGTTTCCCTTCGCTGAATATAAAAGACAAACTGTAATTCAAGTGGCGACTCCAAACCAGAATTACCATTTTAATTATGATTTTAAGAACAAGTGAAAAGTAGAGACTTCAATCGGTATCGATTATTCTGAAGAAATACAAATCACGTATAGGATGACTATAAAATGCTCCGCATTTTACAAGGATTACATTCT
This sequence comes from Wasmannia auropunctata, assembly GCF_000956235.1. NCBI lineage: Eukaryota > Metazoa > Arthropoda > Insecta > Hymenoptera > Formicidae > Wasmannia > Wasmannia auropunctata. The sequence continues at coordinate 1,504,627 of NW_012026789.1, read as the reverse complement.
TTTCTTCACGCTATTGCTACTTATTTGAACACGATTATTTTGAAATGAATTTAAGAAATATAAATGCACATTTTTTTCTTCATTAAAAATCTACATATATTGTTCGATTCTCAAGTAATAACATTTTGTCTCAAGTCGTATGACACCCGATCGTATTTTATCACTTAATTATTTGGCGTAACGGGCGTGTTTCCCCTCGAAGCCGGACATTTTCAACTTTAGTAACTCCGACGTTCGCGCGAATCGAAATAGTGGTAGGCTTTATGCGAATCTGACAGCACTTCATCACGCAGCTCGTTTAATGGAACGTTCTATGAGCTATTTTCGACTTATGTGTCATGCATTCTAGTCGCATATAAATATAACCAAAGACGAGAATGCCGTGCAAATGCATACGCGCGTCGCCGCCGATGCACATGTATATATAGATGCATATATGTGTACATATATACAGATCAAGTCTACATCATCGGCGGCCAGATTCGCAGTAGGTACACCATATTCACTTCCAACCACGACGCCGATCATATAGACGCGCGCGCGCACGCGCGCACGTACACGCACGCATATACGCAATGCCCGTGTCACGCATGTCAGCTATACATTCGTATTACCGAATAGTTCATGCGAGAAGGAGAAGTGCTTGAGGGGTGACCTATGCCGTATTAACGCGGGGTTAATTTAACCGAGCGAAATTATCGTACGGACTAACCGCAGCCGAATTGTGTGAACGCTCTATATATGTGTATGTATTTCAACTTTTCTTATCAGTTTTAGTTAGAATAATAATCTTGGCGCTAATTAGGGACATGCATCAATTAGTAATTAGCGTATACTAAAATATATGGCATTTTGTATAATTCTGATCATTAAATTTACGTAATTTACGTACAAATAGGGAAACTCTATTATTTATCAAATTGATTTATTTAATTGATTCTTGATTTGTTAAGTTACTTAAATAAGTTATTTTCTTCATGACGGATTTTAATTCATGAATTAGTTGCAAAAGTGTGCTATACTTGGAGAGTATCCGAGCGTAAAAGGGACACTGTAAAAAGATCAACTCGAATATTTTCCTATAATTTCTTTTATATTTCTAATACCTTTGTGCTTAAATTACCCATGAATACTTATCTTGCTCACTTTGTGCCGGTGCCTTAGACCTGCCTCTCAAAATATATTTCTCTTTAGCTGCGAAGAGCTATAAGAGGCATGCTCCAAATATATATCAAGGATCTAATAATATAATAATTTCAAAGCCAATATTCCTCTGTCCGATTTTGGAAAATGCAACTCGAGCGATTTTACGATCTCTCCTCGCATATATTTATGTCCATGGCGTCAAAAATATGATCGCAAATCGAAACACGTTGCTTTCGCTCTAACGCGGCCGACATCGGTACCTTATAACGGATCACGCGGTATTAATAATATTCAAAGGTTGTCAACTTCGATGTTACGTTAAAGCGGAAGGCGCAGGACGCTGTGGGCGGATGGAACGAAGGATAAATTGAAATCGATCGACGCGTTCCACGTATAGCGCGTCAAATCATCAGATCGTCGATTAAAGTTTGGCTTCGCACATGCCATTTTGAATAGCCTGCAGTGAATCCTCAATTAGTGCCCGGCAGGTGCCTGCGATCCCGCGAATTCCGGGAAAGTTTTCCAGCGAAATCTACCTATTCCGATTCTTTCATTCAGAACTTTGATCCTACCGGTTTAATCGCGTTTTGCGCGATCGGAAGAAAATGCCGTGATATCGAATCGAGGTTGTCTGCCCACGTTTAGCGGAGCGAAATTTTTCATTGAATCCTTCGCGGAGGACGTGCCAACCTTGCGGCACCCGCGGAGCCAGACGCTCAAAAACGAGAAATTAAGACCGCGGAATCTCGCTATTTTTGGAGTACACTTACCATCGAGGTATAAGACTATTTCCGGACAGTAAAGCTTCGACCCTCCGCCGAATCCGAGGAGTCTGCCCGATCGGTCATCCTCCCTCGCTTCTTTCAACGTCGTCTGCGCTGCGTGGTATGCGATATGCTCAAAACGAGCTCAGCTTGTTTGTTTGAAGTTCGAAGTTCTGAGAAATAGTTTTGGAACACAATTTTGGGAACCGACAATTTGCGGCTAATAATCGAATCTTGCGAGCGGTGTACTTCTAACGTGATAAAGAGAGGAATAAATAATTTTGTAATGTTGTTTTAATCCTATTCTTCTCGGCACATATCGATTATTTCGTCTATAATATCAATGAATTTCTAGCAATATTTTAAACGTTAAAGTTCTATTCTGAATATATGATATATTATTTTAATCGAAGAAAGAGAGAGAGAGAAAAAGAGAGAGAGAGAGAGAGAGAGAGAGAGAGAGATACAAACGCAGTTTTTTGTTTTTAAAAGACGCATTCAAGATGGAGGAATTCTTTTCGTTCTCATAGTTATCCCGAGACCGTGCTCCACGGCAGGGGGGGTTTCTCCAGGCTTTCGCGAAACGGTATACGCCGCGCCGTTGGGGAATCGCGCCGCGAAATATGTTTTACCGTGTAAAAACCATATGAATAATGGGATGGCATATCGTGCATCAGTATGCCGGTGACTGTTGGCCCAGGTCAAATTGACTTGAGCGTCTCCATGGCAACAACTACTCAGACTTCCGGCTGGTCGATATCCTACCAACTTGTATTTTGCGGCGGACCTCACCTTCTCTCCCTCTCCCTCTCTCTCTCTTTCTCTCGCCTTCTCTCTCTCTCTCTCTCTCTCTGACTCTCTCTTGCTCACACACACATACACACACACACACACACACTCTTCTTCCCTCTGCCTCCTTCCTTCTTCCTCAGTCACTCATTCCGCAATGTCTCTCCCTCGCTCGCTCACTTGCTCTCTAGAGCGCTTCACCCTCATCTTTACTCCTTCCGTCTCCGTCTTACGACTTCTACCCGTGCTTTACGATTCTCTTCGTTTCTGCTGCTAAAGGAAAGGACAGACTCTGGGAGCAGGCAAGGCGAATCTTCCCTCAATAGCTGTGATACGATTTCATTCGGTCATTTTGGTATAAGATTTCATAATTTATTACGATTTATGTTGGGTAATGGACACGACTAAATATAGACACGAACAATCGAAAATCTAGCATTATTATAAGAATATCTTCCATATAATTTAAAAGAAAATTTATTTCTAAACAATTTTTCATTTTCAATCAATCAAAATTATTTTGCCCTTAATTAATTTAAAAATTAATTTAAAATTATTTACCCTTAATTTATTATATTAGAATTATCCCTAGATACAAAATAAAATTTTTTGAAAAATTCAACAATCGATCAAAAAGTACTCAAAGTAATCAAAATGAACGCTTTGGCTGTTCTACTTCTTAATTTTATATTTATGATTGATAATGATATGGCAAAACAATAGTATTTTCTGTTCATTGTTATCACGAGACGCCGATGGTGTTTTCGTCCCCATCCCGGTTAGATATAGCTCGTGGCGAAGTCGATTAGCCGGCCGGAGAAATGCGTGAGAAGGGGAAGACACGCGACACGGACGCGCCTCTCAACAACCGTCGTTACATATGACGACGATGATCGGCGACGAGACATCTTGCGCGCGCGGCCCGTGCGTACAGGTGCTCCCGACAGGCTGCTTTTACCTCGAAGGTGTGCTCGACTTCTGCTCGCGGTGCGCACCTTCCCGGGAGGAGAGTCCCGTGGGCACGTGGACGGCACCAGCGGCGTGCGTATGCCTGCGCGACGGTGGTGCGACGGCAGGTGGGAATGCCTCGTGAAACCCGCCAATTGCTACCGCTTTATCGGCACACACGGCGTACACGTGCCACGAAAGAAAGAAGGATCATCGCGGAGGATCATCCGTTACCATGGACGTCGTTGCCAGACCTCGAGAAATCGAATTAACGCTCTCTGATTACAGAAATTCTCGTCGTAGACCCTTAATCATTTGGCTGTATGTCTACAATTACAAACGAACATCGCGCAACCACGATGAAGAATCGAAGGTGAAATTAATCACGCTGATTAACATTTACAGAGGACGACAAATAGAACATACTAATGGAAAGATTTATTTATTCAGCAGCGAAAATTTTTTATTTTTGAATATCAAGAAGAGAATTCAAAAAATGATATGAGCTTCTATTTTGAAAAGCGATAGATAAAAATAATGTAAAATCTATTTATATTTATCTACTTATACAAAAAAACGTAAAATTTTGTTACGCCAGAATAATTATGATGCAACGTGTATCACATGTTCAAACAAAAAAAAATTACATAAGCTTTTTCTTCGATTCTTAAAAGAGACGTAGTTAAAAAGACTTACGGAATAAGAATTAAAGTAGAAGTTTCAGAACACTCGATATATCGATAGCCGCGCGTATCGATGTAAGCGGGCGCAAGCGCGGACGTCGATCTAGGCGCCGTGAATTGTCGGCGGGGAGATTCCGAATTCGCGTACCCGACGAATACCAACCCTCCAACCCTTGAAAGAAAAAAAGGGAAGGAAGAAAAGCGACGCAAAGAAGCGCCCCTCTTGCAGTAGTGCCATATACATGCTTCTTCGTAGAAGAAGCGATGCCGAGAGTCGCCCACCAGCAGCCACTCTCGCGTTCGACCCTCCCCCTTTCGCTCCCTCTCAACACCAACACGGAGTCCGAGAGCATTGCGGAACGGTGGCAAAAGCGCAATGGTGGCGGAGAGTGGTGGTGAGAAGAGGGGTTGAGACCTCGTAGATGGAAAGCGGCGGAGAGAGTGGCCGCGTAGAGGGATGGTTGAAGTGAAATGGGTAGGTGGTGGGCAGGAAGTCGACGCAAGGGGGTTGGATCCGCGGGGAGAGAAAGAGAGAGAGGACGGCGAGCAGGAGGGGAGGATCGAAACGTGTGGGTGGCAGAAGCATAGGGTTGGATGGAGAGAGGGCGGATATATATCGCAATCGGGGGCACTATGTCGCGGCGGTAGCTCTGTCGACGTGAACTCTGTCTCGCCTCCCCTCCCAGCTCCCCCCGCCAACCCTCCTCCCACGCATCAAACCCCGCAAACTCCACTCTCTCGATCCACTTACTCGCGCTCCGTCTCCGTTTGGCATTCTGCGCGTGTCTTCGTCTCTGATACGGTGACGAGAGAAGAGAGAGGGAGTGAGAGGGAGAGAAAGAGAAATAGTAATAGTAGTGGTGTAGAATACAATCAGGATCTTGCGAAGGCGTCTCGTCGACCGCGTTGGTAGCATCAACGGGAACTCCTCGTCTCATTCTTGCCAACCCCTCCAAAATCCACTCTTCACATTCTCTTTGGTTAGTTCTCTCCCTTTAACCTCTCTCTGCTTCTGCCTCTCGTCTGCGCCTCGTTCCCCAACAGAAGGACAAAGCGTTGGTCAGCGATGTTCTTGATACGTATATTGTCTAGTTTGCAAGGGGGTGTCTCATTGGCTGCCTAACTAGCAACATGAATCTCTATCCTTCTCGCTCGAGAATCTCTTCGTTCCCCTACCGTATTCCTATGTCTCAAATTCCATACGGAAACTCCGTATAGCGTAGATGATGTTGCTATACACAATGGCAATTTACATTGCATTGCAGTTATACATATATACCGGGTTTGTTTGTATTAACTCGCGTGTGTTAGATGAGCAATGTTGTATGATTCTACGTACGACATCTTCGCAAGGCCAAAGTCTGTTGATTGCCTAGCACAGTAGAAACTCTCATTCCTTCTCTCTCTCTCTCTCTCTCTCTCTCTCTCTTGAACGCACGTAACTTCCCGACGTTCGTGTCTCTTTGTCTTTGTCGTAAAATACATGTGGAAAGTCTCGGCGGTATAGAAGGTAATGTTACAGACGACGGTAGTTTATGCCCGTGAAGAGGTTGCGCGAGTGTGTATAGGCGCCCTCGATACCGGTGTGGGGTTGGACGTCTCTTGGTGTTGGTATACCTATACAGCAACCACCCTGCAGTGGCGTCTTGCCGACCGTCTAGCATCGCGAAATTTTCCTCTGATTCTCTCTACCCTTCCTCTCTTTCCCTTCCCCCTCTCCGAGCCTCTCAATCTTATCATCCTCGTCTATCCGTCCCTCTCGAGCTCGCCTCCTCGCTTCCATCGTCGAACAACGAACGTAGCGGAGCGAACGAGTCCGTGCGGGTGGCGTTATAGATGATGGTGTTAGCTTATGTTGGCCCGTGTGGTAGCAGGATATATAGTAGACATCCGTGGCGCGCGTGCTGGTGCGTACGTGATGTCGCGTGGGCGTGATGTGTGCGTCACACGGACGACGGCGACGACGCCAGTGGTGGAGTAGCAGGGTGCGCGCGCGCGAACGCACGGCGGCTATATGGGTATCCTGGCGTCTTGTTGGCCGCTCGGCTGATCAATACCCATCCAACCCTCTGCCTGCGCCCTATGCCCACGGGGCCGTGGACCGTACCTACACCTCTAACCACCCCTGAACTCGGATACTACCACCGCTACTGCCACCGTTACCGCCACCACTACCACCACCACCGCTATCACCTCCACCACCGTCGACTGATACCACCACCGACGCAGCTGTCACCCCTATTCCACCAATAGTGATAGCGGCTGCGGCAGTAGCGGCGCCCTTGCTCCTACCCTGCTGGCCCCTACCGACACGCCGTTGACCCCTACGCAATTTACATCGCGGCCTCCATAAAGTTAATTGAAATTTCCGCCCGCTGCAACCCTCTGGCCGACGCCACTGCTTCGCTGCCGCTGGAGCAGTGGTCCTCCTGTTGTTGGCTATTTCGTGGTTTACACGTTGTCCATTGACTGCGGATTCTTGAATAGCTTACTGTATTAAGAAGTACGGGCATCATTTCGCAATGAAATATTGATTGAGTATAAATTGAATTTTAAATATCAAAATGTCGAAAGGTCGGGAAATTTTTTGGTAACATTATTCGTATTAGATATTAATATTTAAAAAATACGTAAATAGGACGCTATAATTTTTATAACGAAAAGCAATTTATTAACATAAATCTATCTATTTAATTTTATTCATCGTTAAAATTAATTAAAACTTATTTTGTACCTTATTCTCAACTCGCATCAACAAACTTTCAATAGCTGTGAAACGAATCGAGCGATAGCGATATTCTACAGGCGAGACGTTGATTGTCGCCTTAGACGTAATGAATGGTTAATCGTATCTCGACTATCTCTACAATCGGAAACACGCCACTCGAGATCCTACACGCGCTTCTACGCAATTTGGGGCAAGATGTTTCGAAGCTCTGCGAGCAAGCCGGATAAACGCGCAGTAGAGTAGCAGGAAGAGCGGATATGGTGGGTGCGTGTGCGCCAAAAGGTAGAGCCAAGTTTTGTGGCAGGTGCCGGTATAACAGTGGCACGCGCACGCTCCTTCACACCGGCACGCTCTCTCTTTCTCTCTTCTCTCTCTTTCTATCTATCTCTTTCCTTCCCTTTTCAGGCGTTTTCTCCTCTCTCTGTGACTCTCCTTTCCCTCCCTCTTGCTCCTGTATCTTCCTCCATCTCTACCAACGCGACCGCCACGGTCGCCCTCAGATTCCTCCCGCCCTCCCTCCTCCTCCCGACTCGTTTCACCTACGTCGTCCTCGTTGTTCTCGTTTTGACTCTTTCCCTCCCTCTCTCATTCTGTTCTCGCTCTGCATCCTCCTCCTCACCGAGCTTCTTTTTCTTTTTCACTAGTTCCACATCTCCTTCTCCCTTTCCTCTCCTACGCTCTTTCCCCCTCCCTTCCTCCGTGCTTTTTGTTTCCTCTCCTTCTCTCTCTTTCTCTCTCTCTCTCTCCCTCTCCTTGTCTGCCGCTCTTCTTCCGCGCTTCTTCAGCGGCTGCATCAGCCCCGATCTCAGATGCTTGACTCGTTGAGACAGGTGCCGCTGACTATTATGACCACCTTATATCCCCAAGTCACCACCGACACCAACACATAGTCGGTCCCATACCGTCCGTCCACCGATGGCCACACACGCCACATTGTCGCAGTCCTCTCGGTTTATTTGTGCCCGGCATCTGAAAGGGGAACAGGTGGCCTCTGAGACAGTGGAATCGGGTGGACAAGACAAGAAAACGGGCGTGTGGGCAATGCATGCACGAGCGCGCCATGTGTAAGCGTCACGGTGAGAAGTCACTCGTTTTCACGACCGACTGAGGATTCTCTCTGTATACCTGCGGGAGAAGCCCAAAAACCCCAAAATGTATATAGCGTTGATAATAAGGATAGAACGTTTCACACTCGCTGCCCGATAACGTGCGACAATCGAATTGACATCGATTAATCGTTACGCAGATTAAAATAACGTTCACCTTTACTAAGATATCACGTTCGGATTATCCTAATTGCATAAAATATTACAGGATTATATAATCTTATTATAAAACGTTTACTTTCAATCCTGTAATCGTTGAGCTATATCGGTCGAATAAAATTGTCATTTGAGTGGAAAAAGAAATCGTATTTTCTACCAACGGCGGAATATCACTATTATTCCTTATGCGTTTTTTTACATAACGTATAGTTGATTACCCGGAAAACCGTGGGCGTTGTCTTACGACAGCGCGAAAGAAACGAATGACTTTCTCCGGCGGTAACAATTGACTCGTGAGACTTTTTTTTCGTCTTCGATATAATCGATGTCTTTCGGGCGTCGTGGCGCCCGACAATAAGTAGGCGGCGCGGTGCGGCGTGCATTGTGCCCGGCGTGTGCCGCGGCGCGCGGCGCGGCGCGGCGCGGCGCAGCCCGCGCAGCGTGGCATGGCACGGTGAAATTTTGTGAGAGCGTGTGTAACGCCCGTCTGTTAAAACCGCCGAATCTGTGTGCACACACGTGCCCGCGCAGGGAGCGAGAAGAAAGTGCATTCGCGGTTGCACCGGTTGTTGCACAGCGCTGCTCCACAAAACCACGGCCCACCGCAGGCGCAAACGAATCGAAAGTCGAATCGTTCGTCGACATAAAGCGAGTGGGGAACTTTGTCGCGGTATTTAATGAATTCTGCACGGCGGATTAGGTGGAACTTTATGGAAATTTTGCCCGGGGTGCCTATAGATACTTTCGCTGTGAACATTCTAATCCTGAGCGATTCAATTAGAAAATACACGAACACTTCGATGAAGTTAGCAGAGATTATTTGGAAATTATTAGATAGCTCTATAAAATTTACAAATGAACATTTAATGTAGACAAATTAATAAGAATTCTAACATTTGTAATGATATAATAATGATTGTGAATAATGGTAATTGATAAGTACATATTTAAAATATTAAAAAGAAAACATTAAATATATTATATATAAACCTTCTTTGTTTAAAATATAATTTAAAAATGATTTTACACTGGTAAATTATATTAAATTTTTTCTTCAAAATATCCAGCATATCATATATAGAAATCAAAAAGAAAGAAATATGTACAGAAGTTTAACAAACCAAGGTTTCAAAAACACTTTTTCACTTTAAAATATGACCTACATATGAAACATCACAAGTGCAATAAACATTTCGAGTAATGCAAAAGCATGTTGCAATCGTTCCCACGTGTAGCGTTACACTTATCCCCATGACACCAATATAAACTAAACGCGTTATAATTTTAATACAATTAGAAGTTGGATTGCTGCACATGATATAAGCTTCGTATATATCCAAGATACTATAGTGAAATCATTACGTCGAAGTCTCTCATTCGTGCTTTCTCCATTACGCCAGAAAAACTTTCTTCTTCTTTATCGCCCTTGAAAAGATGAAACTCATAAGGCCAATAAGTTTTTATTTACACCTACACTAAGAAATATTGGTACTATGTACCATCTGCTAGAATCACGAGTACTAAAATGACGTAGAAAAGTTTATCGTTATATGGTTATTCCGAATCCATAGTAAATTTCAGTCTTTCCCTTTTCGCAAAAACGACCGAAAATAATTGTAATTCAAATAATGTAATGCTGTACAATGGAATCAAGAAATATAAACAAAATTTATTAGTAATTACTGTTCGTTATTATGTTACGTTAAATTATGTGACAATGCTTGTATTATTATTGCCAATTTGGCAATCGTACACATATGCACAGACTAACTTCAATTATTTTATATTAAAAATCTTGTTAGTAAAAATTTTATATCAACTTTGTGTTTGAAAAGAATGATTTTTCTAGATACTTAAACTTGCGAAGATTTTGTTATTTTTCTTTACTTTTAATCAGGCTGATACTTTCAGCTCGATAATTTTTAAGTGAATAAATTTAAATCATTGATTTGTACTTCACTATGATAGAATCATGTGTAAACGATCTTCTAAGTCGTTAACAAGTTTATTAAAATATTGTGCGACGTTCACTTTACCGAGAAGCTTACTCTATGTTATTCTTTGAATTTCACGCTTAAGCACAATTTTATCCTACAGACCGCATGCATGACACACGTAACCATCCCTACGCATTTCTGCGCACTTCTTCTCATTTTTCGTACGAAATTCGCGTCGCTGGCGCTCACACCACCATCGTGAGTACGTATCGTAGGGAGCAGGCAGCAACGCGAATGGAACATCAGGGTGAGTACCTTTGTCCTCCTCCACCGCGTCAGAGGAGGTACGGGGTGCAGGATCCCTATTGATCTCCTCACAGAGCTCGAGCCAGTAGCAGAGAGTTCAGGGTAGAAAGGGGGAGAAGGAGGCAGGAGGGAGGGAGGAGGGGGTGGCACGGAGATAGGGAGCAACAGAATGAGCGAAAGAGACTGACGGCGTGGGTAAGAGCGGGAGGGAGGAAGACGGTGATTCCGGAGAGGATTGAGATAGAGAGAGGGAGGGAGGGAGGGAGGGACGGAGGGAGGGACGGAGGAGAGAGAGAGAGAGAGAGAGCGAACGGAGAGAGGACGATGGATGGACCTCAGCTGCGCTGCGCCCAGCTGAGGGGGTGGCCGCGTTGTCATGCGCTGACTTGACGCGTCATTAATGTATTACAGGATAATGACAACAAACCGATATCCTACCCTAACTGGCACCCCTGCCCCTACCGCCCCTTCCCCACTCTCCCATCCTCCCCTCCGTCCCGCTCTCTTTACATCAACGCGCGATACAGGGCGCGCGCGGCTGTTTAAACGCCAGCTACAGAATCTATTGTTTCGCTGCTGACGCAAATCGCCGGGAATTGCTTTCGCATTGTATCAACGTTTGCCACAACGTGCAACAAATGCCGAATTTCGAACGCGGGAATTTCAGTCCTGCGCGCGCGGATCGATCTTAGGTCACATCACCGGGATAACGGGAGCCGGGGAGTATGATTTCGATCGGTTCGGATACCCTGGCGCGGAAATAGTCCCATATATTTATTTAACAAGCCGGCACATGCGCGAGTACACTTCTCAGCATTTAAAATATGGAAAATCGAACTTATCAAAATTATAGTAACTTTAATTCCGAACATAGCGCAATTCGTCTATATAATATTTAATACAATAAAAATATATGTACATCGTGTCATATCTCCTTTTAATTTATAGGATATAGATGGAATTTACACAAGAGATGATTAGATACATCTAAACGATATTTGCCAAACTCTTATTGGAAAAAAAAATACGCTAACTAACCGCCTACGCTGGGTCACGTTAATAATGAACGCAAAAATGAACGTGAACTTCGACATTTTAACTCTTACATCTTTTGACGATCATTTAATGGATGATCCATGTGTTAAAATACACCCACGTTTGCGTAGGTGAAATTACAGTGAATTTCTGTTTTTCGTTTTACCTGATATCTGAAAAGAATTTTAAACACCGGTCACCGTGTGCTTGATAATTATAATTAAAAACGTAAAAATTTCTGGACATTTCTCTCTTTTCATTTCCGCTGATCCTGAGCTTCTCTACCCCTGTAACGTCTTTCCCCGGATTTCGTATGACGCACATGCGTGGGAATTGTCATGTATACGGTATACGGGCGATACGCGAATATCTTTTGATGGTCTGTCATTTACGCGATGACTCATCGACGCATCTAAATCAATCGCTTGTCTCTACCAGAGTGACGCAAGCGTTGCGTGATGGTTGCGTCGACATTTAGTACACGTAACAAACATCGCATCGCGCGTCCGCACGCGCACGATGGCTTTAGAAAATTACAGAACTGCAAGCAGAGAGCGTATGTGGCAATATGACGACATGTGGCACAATAACCGCCGCAGTAATCGACACGTTCACGAACTGCAGAATTGCGAAAACGCCATGTAGTTCCTTCGTTTGAAAAAAAGAAGCGAATCTTTCGAAGCTACTGAAATTATGATTTTCCTCGAACGTTCGGAAGCGTTCGTGACGAGACACCGATACGTACCGACACGTGAGATCGTAAGATACAGAGAACGCATGCGTTTAAGCACTTAGAGAACAAATACGTTTACATTGTCATTTAAATTGCAATCACCGATGTGTGATACGATCTTCCGAGTGCTGCTGCAATTGCGTAACACAAGAAAAAACTGAATATTTTTGTATTAGCGAAGGCCGCGCGACTACACGGTTGATATCATTCGAACAACGACGATCTGCGAAAAATGATAACGCAATTTTATATCCGGCGAACGAAGACACGCGGTGGACTTATGCGCATACATAGTTACCCGTATTATCCGCGTTACTGTGCAAACACTGCAAACAACGGCCCACCGCGCGCGATCTAACTGTTCTAACTCATCCGCGTGTCGGTCCATTGACGTAAATCACCGCTTGCCTGCATCCCAAATCAGCGTTCACTACCGAACGAGCTTTACGTACGGAGAAGTAATCCCACGTTACGTAATATCTAAATTGTTCAACACGCATTTACAACCGGCAATCTTGCAAACAATATCTAATAACACTGCGCTCGAATAATCGTTAACCCCCATGAACTTGAGTTGTTCATGAAATGTATTCTACGTCTAGAATTGTATAGTTATTTCAAAACGGACGGGGAAGAATTGCCTGCCGGTGCCTTTCCCACGGCGTTTATTTAGGAAATATCATCTCATGTTAAATCGTAAAGATCTTTTTTAATTAACAGTTTATAAATATGATAAATTCTCGTGTCTTTTAAATATTAAAATATTTGTTATTTAATAAAAAATAATTAATCTTCTTAGCTTAGAAAATAGTAAAATATAGAAAGTATAAATTTGTAAATTCTGAATTTATAATGATTTGTATAAAAATAAAGATAATTAGGATATGAGAACCTAATTATATTTATTTTTACACAGGGATCTACTTTTCTCGTTAACATTTTATCAGAAAGAATTCATATGGAAGTGATTTAAATAATTGAGTAATATAATTAATAATAAAGAGATAATAAATTTTCAATGTAATATTTTAATATATTACAAATTAAAAAATATATATTATATATTACACATTACAAAGTAAAATCTTTGATTATTATATTTCTAATTTTTTTTAAATTTAATAACAAAATTTATTTAAAAAATATAGCAATTACTGATTTTGTCATAAAAAGAAATTATATTACTCAAGGACTTTAGTTAAGTTTAAGACTCAATCTTAAACTATGTTTTAAAACATAATTCGAAACATTTATCATTTCTTTTTCATTTTTTATATTTCATAAAATGAAATTCTGCAATCGCAAAATAATAAAAAAACAATACAAACTTAATTTTATTTATAGAAAAATAATATCAGGTATCTAATAAAAAACTAGAGAAATTATTGAATAATTAAGTGCCTTTTTAGTAGACTGAAAGTTATACACATAGTGTGGCAATTAAAGGATAAAGTGATCATTAAAAAATAATTATTGACATTAGACACAATAATTATTCTTTAGACAGTCATATTTACGAAAATAAATATATATACATTTATTGATTTGGAATCAAATAGAATCCGTTAAATTCGATTCATATTTAGTCATGACGTGCAACACGACAGGATAACGTCTCAAGTTTCACTGCTTGAGGTGAAACGGCGAATAGTACGTGTACATGTAGGTGGACTTTCATAGATTTGATACGATTGCGTGATGCGTGTACGCCGGAGTACTTTCTAACTACGATCTATCATCTCGCTCGATGACGACACATTTGTTGTCTATCTGCGTCGATTTTGCAGACTTCCGAGATGAGAATTTATGATCTCTATTATTTTATATAATAAAATTATGTAGATTGATAGAGATCGTAAATTTATCTTGTTCTCTCTCGGAAGCTGAAAAATCAACGCTTGCAATCGGCAAAAATTTAATAATACTATCACGTCGAATTATTAAGTTCTCTCTTACGCTAATTGTAAGTAATCTTCAAAATCCTAACTAGCTCTAGAAGAAGTAAGACGAATCGAAATTTCGAAAATGACTGAAATTATTTCAAGTATCTCGAAGATAACCAAGCTCGTCTATTAAGCTCATATTTCCATTTCATATTTAGCATTAACGATGATTACTTACGTGATTTTCAGCTCAGTGATAAGATTGCAGGCAATTTTCACATTAGACAGATATAACTGAAAATTAACGGTTGAACTCACAATTAGCATCACATACGAAGATATATTAATAAAATTTTAAACGATAGAATTAATATTGTTTTTTGCACTTATACTACGGCTTTTAATAATTCCAATTCTTTTTTAACGTAATATATGACATCAAGCAATCATATTGCAACTAAATTGATCGATTTTCATAAATTTTGCATTCATATCGAAATCTCAATTTTGTATTATCTTCTGGACTTAAATTCTTGGATTTCTCTTGTGAACTTTATACATTATATATTATTTTTTATGGACTTTAAATATTAAAGTATTTTTATACTTTTTATACCTTATATCCTATGTTTATAAATATTTATAGTATATAAATTATTTCGGTATCTTATATATTATTTTTATATTTTATATATAAAATTTAAATTGACATAATGCGGATTATAAATATATGAAATCGTAATGTTTGTCTGTGACATTTTTTTAGATATTTCTATAAGAAGTATTTTTAGAAGTAAGATTTTCTCGATAGTTACGTTATAACTAGAAGGCAATATGTGTTGTTGATTTTAAAAATGATTTAACATAGCACAAAAATAACTGTAGGCAACTGTGTAATACACCGTAGTTGTATTAATGTTAACGTATGCTAGTTCAGACAAATTTTTATAAGTATAACGAAAGAACTTAAATTTTTGTAATGTTTCTGTATATATATATATATATATATACATACATATATATATACATATATACATATATACATTGTACACAATACATATATACATTGCTCCAAAAATTTTCTTTTTAATTTAGAAATTAATGGGGTACGTAATCATGTGACAGACGCGATTATTCTCGCTTCTTTACATCCAATTTACGAATGGAAGGCCAATCGCAATTAATCTCATCATTCGTTCGACCAGCCAGTCGAAACTACGTGAATGGATCAGCCAAACACAACCCTAATAATCTACCATTCGTCTAAACCACCTACGCTTTATGAAAAGATCGCCTGATTTTACGGGATCACGAGCCATCTTTAATTCCGCTGTGTATACAGTATACACGAAATAAATTCTGTCGATTCGTGCGCGACAGTGATAAAAAAATCAATGACATTTGCGCGAATAAAAATACTAGTCGTAAAATTGCTAATCATCTACGCGGTGAAATTGTCCGCAGGTTCATCTCGTATACAATCGGTGGTGTACGGTGGCGATAATAGACGGAAAGTGGGAAAGCTGGTTAAATAGGTGACACAGATTTTCCGCGAAGGGAATGCAACGATGTGTTTTGCGCCCTTAGTACTGTCTCGCTCTACAAATACACCGACAGGCAAACTTGGCCGTTCTGGACCAATCGACGCGCGAGCGTACGGGCGCGCGCGCGCGCTTGCGGCGCGGCGCGCTCGCTCGCGCCAGCGCGCCGCGATCTCCTCTACTATATCGGTATTTTTGTAGCGGTTTATCATTTTTGTCCGGTGCCCCCCTTTTACACCCCACCATGGTTTATTTAAAGTGTCACGGAGGCGAAGGCGTGCACGCGCATGCGCATGCGCAGTGCTCAGAGCGATGTTGGCCAACAGGCTGGTTACGGGCTTTACACCGGCCGTGTTGCCAAACCGCTTACGTATACGTGCACGTATATGCATGTGCACGCGTGTGCATGTGCATACCGCAAGCCACACTAGGCGCGCAAGTATGCGCGCGCGCACTCATACACACGCGCATACACATAGCGCACCGCCATTCTCCGCCGCAGTGCCAATCAGTGGCGGAACTGCAAGCCGGTGCATCCGAGAGGTCCACCGGTCGTACACGCGCGGCGTGGTGGATTTCCAATCTCCTTCGCATCTTCGTTTTTCCCCTTTTTTTCACTCAATCGCCTTCCACCGTTTCACTGGTTGCCCGCCCCCCTCCCCTTCCCAACTTCGCGCCTAAACTTTTTTATGTACGGCGAATCCAGGTTACGAGGAGGATCTTAATTAATAATATGACGACCGACTTATGCGCTCCACTACCAATCGTTCTGCCATTTCTATCTGCGTCGTCCAATCGTACCAATTGGTTATTGTACCAATTAGCTGCCTGCTGGCATTTGACTTATCTCATTGTATCTTCGTTTGGATAATTCGCTGAAAATAGTGTTAATTCATGTTTAACAATGAAAACGTGAAAAGTATATTTAACAGATTTCTTCAAAATTTTGATAGAAAGAAAAATCATTTTATTTATTTAAAATTATTTTTCTTTAATTATATTCTTATATTTATTTAATGAAAGAAAAATAAAAAAATTTTCAGGTAATTTTATATGAAAGCAAATTTTTTAAAGCTAAAAGCAGAAATCGCAATCTATCTCTGGTTGACGTTGTTAAAAAATGCATAAATAAGAAATCTTCTAAAAATAAATATGACAAAGCATGATATTCATAAACAATTTCAATATTGTAATTACTTTCCTCTTGACAAAAAGAGAATATTTGTATGATAAATTTATATAATAATATTGCGCGTATATAAGCACATAGAGATATTCAAAAAAATTTTTAATTTATAGATATAAAGAGAGATTTTTTTTAAAGAAAAGCTAAATATATTTATTATATTGAATTAATCATCTTTCTGTCAGTATTGTCGGTACCATCTATTGAGAAAAACGTATAAAAATGTACAGCTTATTATCTTACAGAATATAAATAATATTTTTATAAAATTTATAATTACGTAAGTTTTCTTCATAGTGTAAATAATCAGTTACAAATATTTACAGAAGATTGTGACATAGTTTTTAATTTTTTACATAATTTATTCTTGATTTTTGGGTGGTGTGTATTTTTGCTATCATCCCAAATTGCTATAACTCTTAGCAGAATCTTCGTCTCGCTTCTTATGTGCGGCTGAAGCCAAACGGTCAAGCTGAACCTATAATTATCAGGATAATTGGATAATAGTTACCAATTCATTCGATCAGCTGAATTATTCGATTCTCGAATGTGCGCCGGCGTCCCGTCTGTGTTCGTAGAACCGCTTTATATCAAAGCCGAACGAGATCGGCACGAGCCGCGATGGGCCGACATGGCGGGTTTTTCATTATTGCCGATCGATAAGCAACGATCGAACATGAATTATTCATTACGACGTATTAATTCGAACGCGTCACGGCCATCGACGAAGGTGTTCATCGTCAAATTAACCTGCCACTACGTCATCCGTATGGACGTACGGGTTGAGAAACCTGATCTATAAACTTCATGCCACTGTCTCGACAAATAGACCTTGTTCTCTTGATCACGATGATACACTTCCGTATACGTAAACTTGTGCAGCAAATTGACTTAATGCCAACCCTTGCTCCTCCCATAATTATTTATTTAGATTTTAATAGAATAATTTTAGAAAATAATGTGTCCGCATATTTTGATTAATATACTGAATCAGTCATGTGTTATTAAAATGTCACGTGACATTTTTTACTAAATATCGATGTATAAGACATTGTAGTACGCTCTCTTTTATTCCTTTTAATATCTTTCTATAGTATCGTTTTTTTATAGCATGGATTCTTTATCTGATTTAAATTATTACTGTTATTTATTTAAACATTACTTGTATCTTATTGCTAAAAACCACTCTCCCCAAATTGGTCGGGAAATGTGTACAATAATCGAAGTGATTAATAATATTAATTTTTAAATAATCCCGTTATCTAATCATTGATTGCGTTATGTTATTCGGTATTTCGATAAGATAGTTTTATCAGTTAGATAGTAGTTGTCATCAAAGAAACAATTAATATAGCATGATATAATCAAACGCACGATTCTCTAGCGATTATGGCGAAGCTGCAATCCCCCAGTATTACATCATCCCCCCATAGTTAGTCATAGCACAGTTTCGATCGCGTGAACAATGGTGTGGAGCTGTGTAGCTCGTCGGCTACCGTCGAGAGATGGGGGATGCACCTCTCGAGCGGGGGCTCTCAATTCGGGGAATCGAGGAAGCGAGTAATCATGGGACAAGAATCGAGACATACATAGTCCATCGCTCTGTCATGTGCATGGCTGAGCGTACGTATTTTTACCTCCCTTAGTGTTAGCACAATGCGGCACGGGCGCATGCGTATATAGGGAAGAGAGAGCGCGTCCACTTTATTTTCTGTAATCAACGGAATCCCTTCCAGAATTAATTTTGGCGCCAATGAGACCGTATTTATGCATAGCTCCACGAATATGCGGAAAGTTTTCGCGTTCGTTCACGCAAACGGTGACCCCGCTGGTTGAGCGATTTTACGCTAAGAATATACATATAAGGCGCGCAGATGTGTTTACGTGAGGAAAAAGAATGTATGAAAGAAGAATTGTATTGTCACTATCATTATTTTTTTTTTAAAGATTGTGCTTAAGAAAGTTCGTAGAAATTATTTCGATCGAGACGTAGGTCAATCAATGCGAGCGAAAAATATTTTCTCGTAGTCTCCCGGATTCACTATCCGTGCCAGGCGAAGACGAAACGTACGACGACTCTCTCTCTTGTGAAAATCTATGGTAGCTTTCATACCAATTACAATGGTTTCCGTTCCGTGTTCCGATACCGATCGGGAAATCGGAGCGTCTTAAATAGTGTGACAATCGATTACGTGTGTATTCTTTTGCTTCCTTGCTTTCGTTACTCTTTCGAAAATTATTTGCAAAAAAACTCTTGCATTTATATTTGATATCGAATGGCACGGATTCATCCATGTTTCTCTCGATTACTTTAGGTCACGTGGAATTTACTCTAGACGAAGAATTAAAATTATCCGTCTTGTGTTTTTAACGTCCAATATAAAATATTCGAACAGGCCAGATTTAAATAAGAGATCCGTTGAAGTAAAATTGAGTTTGCACGAAAAGACAGACTGCCTTTATTTATTTACGCTTCTAAAGTTTTTATCTGCAAAATTATTCAATTCTCAATTATTTAATTTAATTAATTTAAAAAACGGATATTTAAAATAGTTACCACTTCTCCTGATTTGTCTTGAACTTTAATGTGGACAGTTTTTTTCGAAATCTAAACAATTCATCGAGTAAAATTACAGTTACATTTAGATGTCAAATAAAAATTACACGAGATAAAAGTTAAAATCAACAGATACATTTTTTACAGATAAGCATTCTAGCTATTTTTTATCTAGCAATTATCTAATCAAGTCAGCTTAATTTATATTGGCAGAAAAAATTATGTACGTGATATAAACACATGATCGTGTTGCGCGCAACGACACTTTCACTATGTATCTTTAAGAATATCCGACGACTATTTTCACCTCCGACCGATCTTTTCCACATCTTAACTGTTGAAGGCTAATGAGAAACACGTGTTTACTACTAAATTTAGTATTAACTCTAATAGGAACTTTGGTGGAAGGGTGGAAAAAATAACTGAACAAGATTATCAAAAGATTGTCATTCGAAATAAACGAAGACGCCAGTATATAAAAGTTTTCGCGCGATCGCGATTTCTCGCGAAGGCGCGAAAAACCATGTTCTTGCCGCGAACCGGAACCACGAGGAGAGAACCACGACGTCACCGATCGGGCATGCTATTTAAGTGCGATGTACAAGAGGAGGAAGTGTGCAGGAAGTCGAAGAGGAAAGGGTCCGCTCGCAAGCGCCGCGCGTGGCCTTGCGCTATAAACAACTTTCAGCAGTAAAAAGAGGAAGAAGCGCGGCCGCACACGAACCGGCGGCGAGGGTGACGCCTTGTGGCGTATACCTAATAATAACGCAAATATGTTCATCGTTCACTGCGACCCGCGCGTTACACGTCCGATATACTTGTCTCGCGCATGTCCGTTTTCTTGCACGTTCTTTCGCTCTCTCAGGTGCGCATTCCGATCGATACAATTTCGCCAATCTAAGAAGTGATCTATGTATATGTCACGGACCGTTTGTGAAATCTGGCCTGTATACGGGATATGTGCTAGACATACTCAATCTCGTAGATTCCTTGCTGAATTTTAAGTCAATTTTCCTTCGATGAGGATTTCACAGAGAGGCTATTATTATTTTACTGCGACTTTTCATTATTGATATCTTGGTAATATCTTTACACTAAATTTTTGTTAAAATATCTAAAATTATAAAAAAACAATTATATTATATCTATTTTTATGTCAAAATTCTTGACCCTTTATAAAATTAAGAAAACTTTTAAAATAAATTCGATAATAATGCGTGGAACATCCTATATAAATCTTTATTTTTTTATTGATAGTTTTGATTTTATCAATAGCTCACATAGGAAATATAAAAAAATATCATAGAAATGATTGTGATGAACTATATAATATATATAATTGTGATTAGATAAATATCTTTTTGTGAACAAAGAAATTCTTTGACACTGAAAAGACACCCATTACGCGAAATTTAACAGCTGCAAACCGCGACAAAACAAGTATAAATCTACGAAGACAATAGGCAGTATTTGAAGATGCAAACAGTTCTACAGCTATAGCTCGTAAAAGTAGGCTTTCTTTTATTAGACTTGCCTACTTTTACCGATTCCTTTCACTGAGACGATTTGTACGACATTGCACTCTTAAATGCTAAATTTGAGTCTTTCGAACGGCTTCTCGGTTCTTCGAGAACCTTGTGAAAATTTTGTTATACATAATATATTCATTGGCATACACGACAAATAATGGGATATTTATTATTATAGTGTAACAGAGTTATAAATCGCAACGTGCTACTTCAAAGCCCAAGTTAGAAATGTTTATGCATTTTAAACCAGTTTGGAATCCAAAAATCTTTTAACCCTACCTACAAAGTCCAATGAAAATATTCCTTTCTCTAAGAAGAAAAGGGATTTGTCCGTTTGTATATGTTATTTTAATACAACTACCTATTCTTCAAGGAAACCAGGCCACATCTGTAAAGGTTTATTGTCACAAAGTATTGTGCGGTTAAACAGAAAACGTATGTTTGTCATTTTCTTCGTGTCTGCGTAAATCAGTACGAGAGTCTCAGAAAAATCTGTCAGAGACTTCTAATAACGGAACATGAATGTGTCGGCTCTTTCAAAAAGAATTAATCGCAAATCAAGCGAATAAGCGGCACACAGGAATTTCGCGAATGGGCGAAAACGCGCGCTCGCGCTCGCGCATGCACGTGCACCATTCGAGGGCGTCTTCATTGACTAGTTATCTAGGTAATACTAACACTGTGCTATGCTATGCGCTATGTGTTGCCGCAGTATTATGGTTCACGGGGAAAGATAATAGGCCGGCCAGGTCACTATGGCGACATTATCCCGTTAGGCTTGAAAGTATATTTTCTACTCGTTGTGGCAATGACTGCGCCGCGCCGTCCCGGGGCCGGGGCGACCGGCCTGGTCGGCCGCCGCTGCGGCGCAACGGCAAAACGACGTCGAGGCTTACCGACGAAGATTACCGCTTCGGCACCTGAACCGTATTCGGTTAACGGCTGACAGGCACGTATCGACGATAGTCTTATCCCCGCTCGCGCGCGCCCGCGTTATGCCTCGCGCATGTAACACGCATATATAAGTATGACGGGTTTCACGAATCACTGTGCGATCTCTTCTCCTTTTCTCTCTCTCTCTCCCTCTCTCGATCTCTTTCCCTCTCTCCCCCTTTCTTCTCCGATACCGTGCCGCACCGTTTGTTCTTCTTCCTGCATTCCCCTCGGTCGCGCATCGCCGTTTCGCGCTCTCCGCGGACTCCTTTCGAAACCGGGAGATCGGCATTACACGGTGTTTACACTTTACTTTCGCGTTACGTATCCCAGTTTGACGTGCGTCGACATAACGGTGCGCAGGGTGATCAGCCACCACCGCGTCATACTTTAAGGATGCTTTCTTTTTTTGAGATCAGCCTTGCTTCAGCGAAATTAGGAAACAGGTCGTTGATCGTTGTCGTAAACGTTAAATTTTTTATATTTAAAATTTAAATCTTTTACAAATAATCCGATAAGTTTAAATTAAACGAGGAATTGAATTACTTGTTTGCACACTAAAGTGCTTTCGTGAAAATTTATTTATTTTCATTCGTTTATAATTAGAAGCTGTTATTATCTTAATTTTTTGAAACGTCGTTATCTTGATTATATATAAAAGTAATACATATAATACGTAAATATACATATTAATGTATACTTAATATATATAGATGTATTTTATAAACTGTCTCTCTTTTAAGACTTTAAGTTTAATATTGCTGAAGAAGCGGTACAGAAGATGAAAGTAATACCTGACCTGTCGAAAAAAAATTCTAAACTCTAAACTAGAATGAATTATGGTCAAACAGACATATACAAAGCCTAAATGCTGTGAAAATAATGTATTTCTATATGAACCGACCTTTTGAATTCTCTTCTGATGGCAGTTTTGACCAAAGACACTTACAAGTAAAATCTCACAAAATGTAGACAGCAAAAAGAATATTTTTTATTTAAAAAATTTTGCCAATTATAATATTATATATAATAATTATTATATACAGTACGCAAAAATAATCCTTCTTGCTTCAATGTTAAACTGGGTGAAAAAAAGTCGCATAATGCTCAACAAAAGAGCAAATTAGAGAATTAAAGATTCACTCTTACATTGCATTTGTGTGCAATTTTTAGTTCACGCTATGAAACTTTGCAAAATTAGTAAAAAAATTTGAGATTTAACGCATTTTCATTTGTATCTTTGTAACTTCGTGAAAAATTAGTAAGATCGTTTTTTAAAGTGTCGATCTCAAGTGTCGATCGACAAGTAGAGACTTTAAGTTGTAAAATGCTTTTTTTAAATATCTTATTTTATGATCATTTTTGATAAAATTACTTTATAAAATTTGTCTATTTTTGGAGAACATAGATTCTTTAATTTTTTACGTGTATGTATATATATATATATATAAAATAAAAAAAATATATAAAAGATATAATAATATTGATAATTATAGCTGTATATGTAATTATTATTATTATTTTTGATTTATTATAGTACTCTTTCTATTTGGAAAAGCAAATGATACGTGTTAAATATTTTACTGTACTGTTTAAAAAATGCAAACAGGCACTCTTTAGCCACGAATTTAATCCTGGTAAACCTCACAAGATATCTGTGATAAAGATAATGTTAAACTGTAATGAAGAATAAAATGGAGAACAATTAAAATCAAATTAGCCATCAGTAATTTTTATGTAATTTGAATGTTTGGGGTGTACCATGCTTTTGAAGCGTAATATTGAACATTTATATGTACTGAGCATTGTTTTTTGTTAATTAATTAATTTTTGTTAATAAGAACACGTTTTTTTATCTCTGTATTGCTATCTGCAAATTTTTAAATTTTCACACTTTCGTGTTTCTATTGAAAAATACTTTTACTTAATAGAAACAACATTCCTTATGTTCAATTCTCAATTCTTTATTCATTGTGTGCCCTATCTCTTTTTTTCCTATACGTGTCAATTTATTGGCAGGAAGCTGTAACGGTTTAATTGTCGTTCTTGCAGAAATATTTTTTGTTTGACTGTTACGCCGTTTCACGTGTTGCGACACAAAGGTTCTTTTGACAGGGGTACAGAAATAATTTCAATCTAAACGTTTCCACATTCTTCGTTGCCTTCTTTGGTAGCGCAATAAATTACGCGACTATACATAGAGTCCGTTTTTCCAAATCAGCCAGACGTGCGGAAGCAAAAGGACCGCACAAAATTCCGGCTGCCTTTCCAGGCAATAATATTGACAAACTATGTAAGTAGTAATTGTGACAGAAGACATCCGCTTCTGTTACACCTATTTGACCTATTATACGGCGACAGGTCGACGAGTCCCTTTCGACCCCCTGACTGTGTTGCCATCAAACATTCTCTCAAATACGATAATCGCAGCGGTAACAGAAGCTTTAAGACAAAATGACTTGAAATGTAGTTTTCTTCTAGCAAATAAAGTTTTCTTAAAGAAACTTGTGAAGCCCAGCCGACTGCCACACCAATGATGTCAAATCATGCCCATATTATACGCAGTGCAGAATTTATTGCTATCATTTTGAGTATTTGTCAGTAAAATCAAGATGGAATCTTTATGAATTATTAGGAAGACATTAACAATATCAATTTCTAAATTAAATTATTATAAATAATTATTGGGTTGAAAAAATTACAAATATACACTTTTTTATTATAATATTTTTGTGAGAGTTTTTTTTTATTTTTTATTTCATGTATTTAATAATTAATATAATAACATTTTGTTATAATTTTATTTGTATATTCTTGACACGCTTGACATAATTTTATACGTATATTCTTACTAAATTAGCTTTTACAACATACACATAACTGTTTTATTAATATTTATTTTTTGTGGATATTTTCAACTTACTAACTTTTTTCTTCTTATTTATGTATATTTAGACAAACATAATATGCAAATTAACTACAAAACGAATGTTTAAAATTGTATTGCCGGCAAAATGTTAAATTTACTAGGATAATACCGATCATAAAAATCCAGACAGACAAATCATCTAGCTAAATCATTTGCCTGAAATAAATCTTTCAAAGTCGTCTGATGTCGTTGAAGCCAAAAAATGTCCCTTTATTGTTTCATGGGAACCAAAGAAAAATCCTTTGCCGTTACAACCATCAAACGGTACCGACTCTGGCCGAGGCTATATGGCGAGTGTCCTTGGTAATTCTCTTAGCACCCCCGGGGTGATCGACGATTTTTAGGAATAAACCGTGCGATGTCGACAGCTGGTTCACGCTCCTTTTCTTACACGCCAAAAAGAATAAAGAGGAGGAAGACGCGGAGAGGCTTATAGGCATAATAGGCAAGCACACAGAACACTATCCGACTCGACATCACTTCGTCCGTTCATCCGTGCCGTTCTGCGCGCTATCCGCACATCTGGTCATCGCTCCCGCCTCAACTATTCGTAGTCGTAGCAGTCACTAGCCGCTACTGCCGACCGACCTACACCTCGCCGAGCGAAGTATTTGAACTGTCCATTAGTTCGAGCAAGATATTTGCACGAGATATCTTTGTAGGTTCAATCTTTTTCACATTAATCGTTACGTCATGTAAGAAGAATTGATTAGAAAGAAATGAAGAACTAATGAAATTATTTGCGAAGTCTTGAGTATAGACTGATCTTGATAAATGTATATTTACAATATACATACAAGATACTTCTTACAATCTGCACACAGTATTGTTTCTATTCTATTATGTAGTTTTTATATTGCAAGACAATTCCTTCATATGTGTTGTCCACTGAAATTAAGCTCTTTTAGTTACCTAAAAGTTTTAGTTATCTAAAAGCGTAACAACATTAATGGTTATTTACGTACATTATTTATTGGAATTGTTATAATAAATAGTAATAATTTTTTTTTAACATTACAAAAAGTTTTGAGTTACTTTATCAAATTCTTTGTTATTATACATTTAATAAGATATTCTGATTCTTTGCTATTTGTATATAGAATGTATTTTCTTATAAGTAAAATTTCGATAATTTTCGAGATATTTAATGTATCTTCCAAATTTATATTGTCATTTAATAATTTATATTTTATAACAGTACTATATGACCTATATAAAGAATGAAGAATTTGTTAACTTATTTACATATATTTATTTTCTCTTTCTTTTGGTTTAGATTTTTTTTCTCGTTTTTTATGACGTTATATTGAGATTAATTAAATCATTGAGTGCACTGATCCTGTTGCGATTCGATTACGTCATGTTCAGCTTGACTTATTATTGGTTGCGCGGACTGAATGAATAAATTATGTTTAACCATCGCCATACTGCATGTTAAATCGCTTTTAACCAATATTGCGTACTGTGCCACTCTATAGCACATGTATAAGCAAACTTTAACAAAAAGTAATGAAGTAAACAAAGTTTTCGAAAGATTTTGTTAACCAATTTTGCATCGAGCTTGTGCGATTCATTGGGGTTCGAGTCAGAAAATTTGGAATTGATAACCATCTGCGCAAATTTAGATAAAATAATTCTTTAACAAAATTTCTTATGAAGAAATATAAAGCAATAATAAAAACTATGCTTAATATATAGCAGGACTGCATTTAAAAATATATTATTCGATTATCAGTCAACTGCCTAAGCACAAAAGTCAAAATGACGACGTGAAAATCGCGTAAATGTGCAGGCGTCTACCATGAAAGTCGATATCAAGTTCGATACTGGCTCGAAGCCGACGCTAAACGATACTACTCTGCCCACTCGAAAATCGAATATGGATACCCATTCTGCCTGCAGGGTGAATCAATAGCACTTCACGCACCGAGCATCATCGGTCTGACGTAACGCAGAAATCAATGTTACACGTATATCACCGTGGACCATCATTATTTCGCGTAATTCGCCCGGTGCAATCGATAGAAGGTATGTACGTGGGTACAAGTGCGGCCGATTCTCGTGTGCCCGGGCGTTATTTGCAAAACATAAATAGCCGACGTACGTGGCATACGGAATTGCATTATCGAAACGCTCTTCATATTCGGAGTGCTCGGCGATAAATAACGCGAGAGAGAGGGGCCGAGGGGGGAGACCGGGGGGAGTAGGCGAATAAATTCAATCGCTATTCAAAACGCACAATTATACCGAACGCGCGTAATTAAAAATCTATTGTACAAAGAGCGCTCCGCGGATCCCCTCGTAAATAATTATTTCATATACGCTCGTGTAACGTATACAATATTAGGTCACCATTTACGTAAACAGCTCGAAGTGGCAGCATCGTTTATGTCGTGAATGTTACAATATTTATATATTGCAGACGATTGCATATAGGTATGCGCGTTGCAAACTCTCGCGTGGCGAACGAGTCTCGACATGCGTAACCGACGACGCGCGCGAAAACCTGCTGCGTAGGATCGCATCATACATTATTATAGACAATCTTGGACGTGGCAGGCGCGTGTGTAGTGTCATTCGCCGGCCGAATGAGGAAGGAAGGAAGGATTATACACCCAGCGTATCGACGCCGTTGTCGTCGACGCCGACGGATCACGATGCTCCTTCACCGACGGACATCTACGTTCGAGATATCGAACGTCACTCCGACTACCCGGCCATTTCGAAGAAATATGGGGCAAGGCCGACACCTTGGGCCAAGAAGGGCGCATGTCGACTCGACAAACTCTATTAGTTGACTATACGTAGTTAACCCGAGAGAGAAGCAGAGGGAGAGAGAGAGAGAGAGCAAGAGGGTGGAAGGGAGAGAGACGCCGTCGTCTCACGTATACAACGCACACGTTTGCCCCCCCCCCCGTGCTTTACACGCGTACAATACGCGCTGTATACACGAGACGGAGGAGGAGAAGGACAAGGGAGCGGCGGGGGAAGAACGAAGGAAAAGCAAAGCG
Organism: Wasmannia auropunctata; assembly: GCF_000956235.1. Taxonomy (NCBI): domain Eukaryota; kingdom Metazoa; phylum Arthropoda; class Insecta; order Hymenoptera; family Formicidae; genus Wasmannia; species Wasmannia auropunctata. The sequence continues at coordinate 1,476,724 of NW_012026789.1, read as the reverse complement.
GAAAGAGAGAAAAGAAGATGCCACGATTATCCATGGGAGAACGTGACGCGCAAAGGAGAGACGGAGAAAGGCCTATGGGGAGAGAACGAGGAGAAGGATAGAGAGTGCTGGTGGAGAGACGAGAAGAGAAAGAAAGAGAAATAGGGGAGGAAACGTAGGGGACGGGACAGAGAGAGGAGAAGGACGCGGGAGAGAGAGAGACAGGAGAACGACGAAGGGGAGAGAGAAAAGCCGAAGGGGAAGCGAATGCAAAGAGGGGGTAGCGATGATGGTGTCGGGGGGGACCATAGGGGAACAGGGAGGAAAAGGGAATGACGACAGGGGAGGGGAGAAAGAGGGGAACAACCCGTGCGCGCGTACAGGCTACAGACTGGCGCGCGATGCATACGTTCACGGACGTGGCTCTGCCTCTGCCCGCACCTATGTCGCTGCGTTACACATTGAACTAGCGAGGCGTATTGAATATTAAACCAATAAACAGGAGAGGAGGAACGGTTGCAGATGGTCGAGGACACTTGGCAACGCTGATGCCGCCGTCGCTGCCGCCGCCGCCACCGCCGCCACCGCCACCATCGCTATCACCGCCACCGCGCCGGATGCACAGGATGCGAAGCCAGTTGGAGGCTCGTTCGCAGCGGCGTTGTATGGGTACTGCGCGCGAAGGGGAAGGAATCCACGATGACGACAGCGCCGCTTCGGCGCACTATAGTCGGGGGACGGAAAGGGTGAAGGAGCGAAGAGAAGAGCGGCTCCGCTGGAGAGAGTAATCCTGGCACGTAGAGTAAAAAGGGGGTGAGGGGGAAGAGAGGGTGCCGAGAGCCGTGGGAGAGGGACAAACGAAAGGGGTAAGCCGCGGGCGCCGAGCGTATCGGGGAAATAACTTGATGTTTGCGCCGAGAAGTTTTGCTCGAGTTTCGCGAAGTTACGCGGAAGGCAGCCGGCTCGCTACCGAGAGTCTCTCTCCGGTGAACGTGTCTCTCACACACACCGATCGATCTGTATATAATGCACGCGTATATCATGAAACTATGACGATCTCTATGGTTGATCGCGTAATGTGCGGTTGACTGGATATCTCACGTCTAATAACACGTCTCTCTCGCAAATCAAGCAATTAATTACGATATTAATTAAGATAGTTGAGATGAAAGGTTCTCTGATAACTTAATTTAGCAACTTGCTAGGTTGAGTAGTCAACATCTTAACAATACACTCTGCTATACGACCCCGCTCATTAAGAAACGCTCGAGTGTATTTTCTTTTTTACTATTTTTGAATATGCCGTTGTTCTCTATTACGGAGAATTAATTCTCCTTGATTAATAATCAGCTGAAATGGTACGATAATCTCTCTCTGTTGCGGTGGATCAATCTCTGCCAATGCGACCCGACCAAGATCGTCGTAGCAACAGAAGCGATCAAAGGAGCGCTAAATCGTCGAGTGGCAAGCCGTCGACGAAGGGAGCACAATTATACTGAGAATACACAAGAGCGACGCGATTCGACGGAGGGGAAACGCGGTGTACCCCTTACAACCCGTGTAGCGTATCGTTCCGGCAGGAAGTAAGGCGCGCTGATAGCGCCGACTCTGTATACGTAGAAAGATGGCTTAGGAAACCAGAGAGAGAGTAAGGGCGAAAGAGAGTGTGTGTGTGTGGTGTGTGTGAGAGAGAGAAAGAGAGAGAGAGGGAGAGAGAGAGGGGGTAGGAGCGAGATGGCGAAGGAAGTGGTGGAAGAGAAGTCTGACCTGGATGGGGTGCGGAAGCGACGGCCGACAGGGGTAGAGGAAGACGGCAACACGAGTACCGAGAGTACTTTACAAGCACTTCCACTCGCACACTCGCTCTCCCTCTAGCGGGTGTCCCGACTTGATCGATGGCAATCCGTTTATCGCGTTACCCTAAAACACCAAACCGCTCTCCCGAAAATAGCAGCGGATATATTGAGGCGTTGAGAGATCCAATTCGGACGTTAATCCGTGTATAATTCTCCATGCCCTTTCACTGCATCTAAAAACGAGAATTTGCAAATTGTATTCGCGAAGATAGGGTAGCGCTGTGAGAATCTCTCGCTTTGCAAATAAATTATTATCGCGAGTCCGCGTCGACACGGAGGGTGTTTATTGTAAAAGTGAAGCGACCTATTTTTGAACCGGCGCAAACATACACACACACATATCTTTCTAGTTGTATCTCACGTTGCTGAAATGTCGAACCGAGGGGTTAACTGTCATAGGCAGATAAATAATAAATGAGTACGTGGAGGATAGGATGCCGGTGGTTTGTCGACAACGTCGTCGAACGTCACACGGAAATCCCGAAAGCTTTTACGGGGAAAGCCGAGACGAAACGTGCTGCTACCTGACGACGAATGCACGAAGCGTATGCGGTACGTGCAACGCCTGCAATGGAAGGGAACGCATTTTGAAAGGCCGGAAGGACGTGCGCGTTCAACCCCGCTATAATCTTCACGCTCACTTATCGTAAGAACCGATCGTTAAGAGATACTTCGACTTCGTAATAGCTTCCCTCGTGCGTTACGACCGGGATCGGCTTGCGTAACTGAAGAGGCATTATTATTATTATTATTTTTTAAGATGGGCATTATTAATGTCGTTAAATGTAAATACTCTCGCCTCCTATTTAAAAATGTTTAGGAAATATGCGTAAGACTCGTATTAAAACTATCAATCACTGCGACGCATCTCTCGATGACATTGTTGTTTTTTTTTTTATATTATGTTCGTAACCGTTTCTTAAACTGAAATCGTGTTTAATAGAAGGGATTTTCAAAGGGAGAGACCCAGGGAGGGGGAGGCCCATTGATCAACCAAGGATCTACGCGATAGACTCCGGTGTGCACTTCGTCGCGTTCTTTCACGGAGAAAAACGGTTTCTTCGGACAAAGAGATTCTTGAGCCCTCGGTGCAATGCCTCCCTCCCGCATCGCGCTTGTTCCGGATACATCAACCTCAGATGCCGCATCGTAGCTACTCGCCGTCGTCATCGCGGCGACGGTTTCGTTCTCCGTACACGCGCGTTTTATTCATGCATAAGTCAGCGACAGCGGCGGCGGCAGGTCACCGCCTCAAGGAGTTTGTTTAATTCTTCGTCCTTGCGAGCCACCCTGTATCGTGCACGAGCTTGTAACGTCGCGTCGCAGCGTGCGCGACCGAGAGAGGGAAAGAGCGAGAGAGAGAGAGAGAGAGAGAGAGAGAGAGAGAGAGAGAAAGGTGAGCCGGCGTCGGTCTTTTCGAGGACCGTGAGCACGGTAGAGCATGCGAGAAGACGAGGAGGAGGGAGTGACGAGTGGCGAGAGGGATCGACGGGGGCCCCCGGTTGGAAGGGATGCACTCGTGCGCTCGATGTCGACCTGGAGGGGATGGAACGAACTCAGGGGTGAGCCGCGCAGGTATCGTGGTGGGGCCGCCGTTGGGAGAAACGGGATGGGTGACCGCTCGCTCGCTCCCCTCAACGAGAGAGACCCGAGGAGGTTAAAGAGGGGAATCAGGCGCGACGTCGACGAGAAGGTCACGCACCGTAGTCGCCACACTATTTAAATAATATAGCATTTCTATCTGGCCGCTCGCCTCTCTCTCTCTCTCTCTCTCTCTCTTTCTCTCTCTTTCTTGTGCGCGCTCGTATATTCTATCTCTGCGGACGAGAGAGGAAGAGATAAGGAGAGAGAGTGAATGTGCGAGGAAGCGACGAGAGAGGAGTGAACGCGGCAGGAACGGTGGAGGACGGAACGCAGGAGAGGATGCCGCGGGAGGAACGGCGGAGAGGTCGGTGGAGAAGGAGGGGGTGGGAGAAGGATGCCTCTCCGAGATCCGCAGACTCGAATTCCATTGCCCTCCCTCGCGAGAGCGAGGCCGGAGAGGGTGAGAGATGAAATGACCAGAGGCGAGACCGGGGAGAAAGGACGCCGGTTTATCGGAATAACAATGAAGTTGCGCGACGCGCGGGAGTCATCGATGGAGGAGTTATTGTAACTGGAGTAACTGATCGAGCTGATCTACGCGAGAGAGAGAGAGAGAGAGAGAGAGAGAGAGAGACGCGAAACGGCGTTCCATAATATCCGTGGATTGGCTCGATCGTCCGGATATAATTGGACAGCGGGCGATAAAATGCGTTTCGAAAAGAACGGCGAGGGTATATCGGCCATATAATGTTCCGAATATGATTAGATAATGTAATATGATGATACAGATAATCCGGTGACAATTTAATTTGACGTTTATCTTCCCTATGTCATTCTACTTCGAAGCTCAACCCTTAAGTGGTATACTTTCATCACTTTCTCCTCTCTTGATCGCCTTTCCTAAAAGCTCCAATAATAAAAGAAGCAAATATAAAATGAATTGTATAGTAATATACAATCGTATTATTTTATCTAATTATGTACGCGTGTGTGTGTGTATGTGTGTGTGTGTAACTTCAAATTATATCATTAACATACATAAAATATCTCATCGTTATTGTGTCAAATTAGACAAATAGAGTTTTTGAGAAATCCGATATTTTTCATTTGGAGAAAACTCATCTCTTGAGATATTAAGCCTCAGATAATTCGAGAAAATTGGAGAAACTCTCCAGTTTTAAGTTTACTCTAAAAAGATATTTGAAAGTAATTAAATGAATGCTAGATAAAGAAGAAATTTTATCATGACTGACAGGCTTGATAACATTACCATCGTATGTCCATACTGACGACTTTGTTTACGTTCTTCGAATATGCGAGCGTGCATATGTTTGTCATTAGATCATCAGAGTCGTGACTCAGACGGTGCAGCGGAGTCGTTCGACGAAGGGATTCTTTCTTCGTGATCCCTAACGTCGGTTCCGCCGTGTTCTCTACGCGCGCGCCTATCCTAGGATCGCTGTTTAGCGTACATACGGCAGAAAATGCAACGATTCGTAGACGCGCGCGACCATCGCGCGATGTGTGCGTGAGCGCGCAACGCCGGTTAACACATAAATGATCCGTTGCCGGCTTGTTGCTACCACCGGAGCTTGTTGCCCAGCGGCCAAGCTCCGCGAGAGAGACTCCGTTCCTGACAAGCGGCGAAGCGGCGTACCTCCGCTCGCGCGCGGTGAACATTTTCATCCACGCAAATGCGCACGCATGCACGCTGCACGCACACTGCAGCCTGTTACGCGCACGCGGTAGAGAATGCATACTTCCATACGTAGAAACTACTGTCCAGCTAATGCTGAGGATAGGCTAGAATCACGATAGCCGGCCCCGGCCGGCTCTCTCGCGCGGAGAGTCCTCACGCGCGCGCGGTTTCGCGACGACGCTGCGAAAATAACGTTCGACGTGCCCGGCGTAATTGCCCGGCGAAACTTTCCAGTCGTGACGAACCGCTCTTTAGTGCGCGACGCAATGTTTATGCGCAATTACGGTATGTACGGATATGATAATTAAAATTTTCTGACCGACGAGTCAGTTCCGCGAAGCGTCTCCCGCTTCTCGTAATGAGGAATCGATCGCCGTCCATTGGCCGATGATCGCCGCAACTAGCCTCGCGTAACACAGTGTGACGATAATTCTATGTTATGAACCGGATTCTATAAATCACTTTCAATGAAAATTGTTATAAATAAATATATGTTTAAAAATGTTTTAAAAAATTATGCTTAAAAATGTTTAAATTTGAGGAGAATTATGTCATTTCATGAATGATCAAAAGCGTGTGCTGAAAATCTTGTGCATAAATATAAAAATTAGAATATTGAGTTTAATTTATTAAAATATTGGTATTTTTTTTAACTACGAATAAGATAATTAATTAGAAAATTTCTACTACATATTTTATTGAGTGTATAATAATTATACACTCGGCAATACATATCATAGCTGTATTTTAGGAGAGTTATAGAATCAACGCAAAAGGCCCACATAAATGTCAACCATAAATCGGACACAAGGAAAGTCTTCTTTAATCGTGACATAAATGCGCATCGCGCGAGCTGAAAAATATTTATACGGATGTCGCGCCGCGATCAAGGTCTGTCTCGATAAGACCGCATTATTGCGTTTGACGCTGTCGCGTTGAATTATAATCAATCCGTATGAACGCAAGGTCACGTTGCACGTTGTCACCGTGACGATTTCGTCAGCAGAGATCGTTATTTTTCACAAGATATGGATTTTAATCATTGCTTGAAGGTATGATATAAATAACTTGTCGATGCGTGAAGGTGTCATAACAAAAATCATAAAAAAGAATCAGTATTAAATGATATATCGTACATATACCTATACTACATATACCTATCGTTAGATAATCACATGAAAAAGTAATCAGAGAACAGGTTAAAAATAATATAATTAATATTTGTATATTATATTATATTTTTAATATTAATAAATTTCGAAAATATATTATACAATATACAATATTTAACAATGTACAATTATTATACAATATTTTTGAAATTCTTATCTCTGAAAATTCATGTTTGGAGACGAGAAAAATTGAACTTGATTGATTTATTTGTTTCCGAAAAGAAATAGAAATCACATTAGAAGCGAAATTTGAAAAATAAGTAAGGACTTAACGTTGCTTGCATTATCATCAAAAAGTATGATATTGCAGATTACAATAGTATCACAAATTGAGTTGATTTGCGATAGATATATTATTTAAAATACAAGAGAAAAACGCATACACTGATAATTGATACTTTCAGCATCAGAGTATTGGTGGACACATCCCTACTCGTCATATCTACACGGTTCGCACGATCGACAGTTTCGATACGGGAGAAAGTCAACGCTCTAAATGTCCGAGAGTGAAAGATCGCCCGTGAGAGTCACCTCCTTGTTGTCGGGAGAGTCTCGTGCTATGCAAGCAAACGCCCGCAACAAAGTGGAAGTAGTTTTACGGTCCACTACCTTTTTTCTCATGGGTCGACTGCGCCGAGTTGAACTACCGTTCCTTTCGCGCTGAGAGATGTGCAATTTCGATTAGACGCTTGCTAATTTCTGCGTTGCGGGACCGCATCGATTTAAAGTTTCACACTTTCGAGAGAGTCGTCCCATCCTCGCCAACATCTCGCGTCAGATATTCGCAGATTAACGAAATCGCGCACAGCCAGAGAGCGAAGAATGTCTCGCGTCAGAATCTTCGTTTGTAAACAGCAGTCACCAGATAACGAAAATACGTTATTTGTGGGCTAAATCAGTGAGCGCAGTTCTTGTAGCAGAACAAAATACAATGGAAAAATCGCTCGTTTTCCCTCTGGAGAAAAAGAAAATCTTCGTTTATCAAATATTCGCGAACAAAAATCACTTTTCCAAATTTTCTGAGACAAGCAAAGTTTTGGCAGTTGCCCTACATATTTTGTTTTTTTTTTTATTTGACATTTCGCCCACGTCTACATTTTACATCAATTTTTCCTATGACCTTTGCACCCTTCAGTTTTATTGGATTCAAAGCAAATAACCAATGCTATATACATATTCTATCTAAAATGCATTACTTTTACGTGGTGTATGTGTGTGTGTATATATATATATATATACTCCAAAACAGTACATATTGACGCATTTTTATATATACCTACTGTACTTAAACGTTCACAACAGTTTACTTAATAGTTTGCTCTGAACAACAGCCGAGCGAATTTCAGGATCACACTTCTCAACCAAATCCCGACATAGTTAACATTGATTGCGAAGGGTGATCAATACGGCTAGTAGCGACGTACGGTTATCACTCGAACGCCATAAGGGTTCTATTTTCACCCCCATAAGAGCGGACCAGCAGGACGATCGAGAGTGATCGAGGCGGAGAACGTGAAAGAAAGGCAGCAGGGATAGATGGGTGACAAGAGAGAGAGAGAGAGAGAGAGAGGAGGGGAGGGGGGAGAAG
>NW_012026789.1:1348802-1468826 GCF_000956235.1 Wasmannia auropunctata | reverse complement strand
GGGGGGGAGAAAGAGGGAGAAACAGAAAAAAGAGAAAGAATATGTAAGGGAAGAAACAAAGGGTGAGGAAGCGAGACGGAACGAGTGTGCGAGGCCCACCCCGCGCGTGCACGCCACGCCACGCCACACCAACATCGCGCCACGCCGCGCCGCCACGCGACACGTGAGCCGCCGCTAACAGTGGACAATGAAATTACTTCGGCGTGTATCGCACGGTATTGATCCATTCTCTCTCCGTCTCTCGACCAGCCCCGCCGCCGCATCTGTCTCTCACTCTCTCCTTCTCTCTCACTCTCTCAGTCCATCTCTCTCTTTCTCTCTCTTTGTGCCGTGCCTCTGAGTCGTCGAGTCTCTCGACCGACGAGCATGGCGTCGCGTGGATTCTTACGTGCGCCCTGAAGTCTCCCGTAACCCTTTCCCGCCGTCGACGGTACACCGCCAACACGCGATGCTCCAACCCCCCAACGACCCGACATCGACGTCGCCGCATCGACTAACTCGCCGATGGGCACCCCCGTCGATGGGCTTTCTCGTCGAAGGGGGTCGTCCTCTTATCGCCGGTAGCTCTAAAGGAAAGAAGCTTTAATCTATTTAGCAAACATTTACGTATAAAACATTTCTTTTGTTCCTTGAATAGTTTGCGAAATGGTTATATCATCCTTTAAAAGTTCAAACAAAATTTATGTGTACAATACGAATGCGCGTTTTCGGTATAAATGATATCAGAAGTATGAATTTAATGCCATCAGCTTTAATTGTTATGTAACTTGGAATTAGAAAGTAATGTGTATTGGAAAAGTAATTATAACTTTCGTGTCTAGTAGTATAATATTTAATAGTATTGTTAGTAATATTACATATAATGATGTAATATATATATATATATATATATATTACAAATATATAAATATGTACATGTAAATAGTGTATACATGTATATATAACTTTAGTTTTTTAATGCAAGGAAAAAGAAATTTGTGCACTATGACAGCTTCCTAAATTCTTTGATCGATTATCTTCGCTGAACGAGAGAAATTTGACAATAACAGTCAAGACAATAACAGAAAGTTAAACAGTAAATAATAAATTCTAATATTATTATATACATTATTACAATTATTAATTATAATAATGTATATAATATTGATCGATAATGTCACAATCATGTCAAATAAATCATCGATTATCGAGCTGGATACTCAATCGCAGCTCAACGTCCAAAAGAGTTAACTAACTCGATCTGTTAAACCCCTTGTAGGTCGGTTACGCTCGATGCATTTACACAAGGGGTGGCTGTGTATAAAGGACGTTTCTGAAAGCGCGCTATATGCGCACCTACGACCGGGTGTATCGTGAGGTTGAGTTACGGAGCGACCTGTTTTATTAGCTTCGGGAAGCACTGCATTCTTTCCTGTTCGAACTGTAACCGCATGCGCCAAGCGGCACCGACGACAGACGTCCAGGACCGTATATGCAAAACGTGCGGCCTAGGTTATCCGTATCGATTTTCATCAAGATAATGAAATCGGTAAAATTTTGAGATAAGCGTAAATATCGTGTTTAAGAAACGGGAGCGGAAAGTTCACAAATCTAAAGTATATATGAATAAATTTGCGGGTGATATTTATCTTATTGCATCTTAGAATGACAAAACTTAAAATAAAAAGAAATCAATAACGAAATGTTAGAACTTAATTCATATAAACATATATAAAAACATAATTCATATTTTCATAAAGATTTTTTCATTTAAAGAAAAAGAAATAAAATATTTAAAAGTTATTGTTTAACTAAACAGCTGGAAATTAAAATATCTAAATGTCTAATAATTAAGAAATTTATTCTAAAGAAACTTATTAAAAGATGTTATGAGAGAAATCTTAGTGTGATACGTTCTTAAAATTATTATTTGAAATTATTATTCAATTATGGGCAGACCTAAACATAAATTATAATAAATTTTTTTAGTAACTTCTTGTTGAAATCCTTATTGAATTTCCTGGAAAGTATTTGACTTTGTTCGAGCAACATTAAATAAAGTTAACTGGAAATTACGTCAAATCTGCTATCGGCGCGCTCATCGATCACGTGCGCCACCACGCGCGACATTTATGGGATTTCCCACTTGGATTTATGACCCGGACGAATTTTAATCCACCTTTCAAACGATGAAGCTGATTTCGGCAAGGTAATGCAATTTCCAAATGCGAGCACGTTTTATCGAACCGGTTCCTATTCGAACTGAAATATGCTCGGGCAAATTTCGTATTCGTACTCTTCCTTGTAGCATAAAACATAAATCCCTCTAACGTTCCCCGAACGAAACGACCGCAAAAATAGTGGTGCAATCGATATAAGTCATGTGCACTTATTCGAACGTGTAATTCCGTGAACGCAAATTATTCAACATCGGGAAAAACGATATTAATCGTTAATGCCGTGATTTGAAATTATTTGCATCTGAAATTATAATTATAGGAAATAAAATATCGATATATTTATCTATACTTGCTTTAAATTATTTTATATGCAGTGATCTAAAACAAACATTATTTCAAAGATATTTTTGAATTTGGAATTGATATCTCTTCCTTTAATAATTTCCGTGGAAACACACTAAAACAATAATTATAAGTAATGCGTTAATAGATCGATCTTTAAAATATCATGGAATATTAGCGATATTCTACATATATTGTATCTATGTATTATGAATTTTCGAAAAAAGTTGAAATAAAAAAATTTTTATTTTAAAACTTTTTAAAATAACAGTCTTTCCTTGAAAAGTTACGATAAAGACACGCAGATATGATAAGCGAGATATCTATATATAGAAACGAGTTAAAAACATCAAGTTAAGAATGGCTTGAAAAAATGTACGTTTACATTAAAAGTAAATTTTCTAATTATTCCACATCGGCACGTAGCTCTTATACATTTTGAAGATTAATTTATAATTTAAAGTAAATTGCTATAGATAAATATACCGATATTTTATTTCCTAATTATAAGTTAATACGCGAATAATTTAGTTTGAACCGTGGCATTAACAATTAATTTATAAAAAAAAATATTTATGGGTCAAGAGGACGACGATTTTAATGATATTGCCGATGCTATCTAAAGAAAACATTTGTTACACGCATCTATCCTCCGATAAAAGTTGTGTCCATCTGGTCAGATCAAATATAAGATATGATTTCACATTTGTCACTTTATGCAGAAACTATAACAACGATAACTGTTCGTCGAAGCGGTGAAGGGCGGTGAAAGGTGAAATAAACTGCGAGCCGCATTTCGAATACTCGCGGACACGTTTTAAAATACTTTTTTAGAAGAGGTAGAGAAATATGTTCTAGGTTTCTTTCTTTTCAAAAGATAAATAAGCAGCCTCGATCGTTGAATGATAGTTATTACAATGATGATAATCTGTCATTAATCCACACGATACATATCAATCGCGTTCGTTCCGTGCATCTGCACCGACAAATTAATGCATTCGGCTACACCGCATCATTTCGCGCGGCGCGAACACGAAGGATCATTTTGCTATTTTACGTTCACTCAGGCTTGCGCCCGTAGGTTTGCATTAATTTGCATTAATGCAGATCGATATATATATATATATATATACATATATAGTGAAGAAAGTTTCATATTAAAATCCATTCGAGAACGAATGGAAATGTCATCATGCCTGAACTATATAGGCTTTACCTCTCCACTCGATTTCGATAATTTGTCGAGCACAAATTGCGTCGCGACGGGGAATGATTTAAAATGTATGAAACGCTTCTCGAAGGTTGCCCCTTACCCCCTTCCCGGACAGTATCGTCTCATATGGGGAGGGACGAAGAGGTGGAGCGGTCCCCTCTGCGATAACGATGCGACCTACTACCGCACCTTCGAGCAATAATTAGAAACTGTTATCCTCACGGCGTATATTACTTCGTAACACTTTGTCCTGCACTAGCCTTGAGACGTGGAGGACGTCTCGTGACATTCCGTTATTCAGAAGCTGGGCCTTCGGCCCCGAGCCGGAACGACGTATTGTAATCTATACCTTGACTTTTGAATAACAAAAATTTCTCCGATTTTTATTCTCACCTTTAGCAATAATTTGTCATTTGTTTTTATATAAGGATTAATTCCGCCTACATCGGTCATACGTGATTTTTACGAATCTTTAAAATTATTAAGTTGCAATTAATGAAAAATGGCAGTTGTATTACTTAAATTTTATTTGGAATGTAGTAGATGATTATTTTACAATTAAATTGCAAATAACAATACAAGCAACAAGTTTTTATTTATTTATTTATTCGCGAATTCTGATTAGATATTTCTGAATGCCGGTCGATAGATATTAGAGATCTAGCGTATATATTACGTTCGCTTCAGTGAGCGCGCGCAGGCTCGCGCGCGACTTTTTCTCCTAGCGTTGTGATTATACAACCGACAATCGATCTCTTTCGTAAATCCGTCGAGATCCCGTATCCGGCACGCGCGCGTGCGCGCGCGCGCGCACACGACAATCGGAGTCGCGGTGAGCTCGCGCGCGCGAGAAAGAGTGAAATCAGCGTTGCGGCATGCCGCGCGTACCGAGGTTTTCGTCCGTGGCGGTTCAGCGCGCGGCGCAGAGCTCGAAGCTCGGGGCACGTCGAGGCGGGGCAAGGCAGGGCAGGTGGACTCTCCGGGATCTCTTTCTCTCTCTCTCTTTTCGAGACTCGGTAGGACTCGACCGATTATCGAAAATGCGCACAGCCACGCCACCGAGAAGTGGCGGCGACGACGATCGAAACGGAGCGGAGCTCTTCTCTCCGGCAGACACACACCAGGACGAAGGAGACCTGCCGTGCCCGCCGTAAAGCACGCCATTCGGCAAAAGGTTTATGGAGAGAACGAGAGACGCGCAAGGGTATAGAGAGAGAAGGAGCGAAAGAAAAGAAACGACGACGCCAGAGGTCGAGCGAGAGAGAGCTGGAGAGAGCGGAGAAAGAGAGAGAGAAAGAGCGGAAGGAGGAAAGAGAGAATCTGAGCGAGAGACGGAGACGTGGGATGCGCGGTTGGTAAGAAAAGGCAAACAAGGCAGGATAAAGCCCGTTGAACAGTGATGAGTTTCGTGGAAAGAGCCGACAGTCCGGGAAGAAAGAGCGACTGCTTTAATCCCGAATCGAAGACCTTACCAAAGACTCTCCTCTCTCGGACATACAATCTTCCCCGGCATTTCCCAAGGAATTCTCGAGATTTTGACGGCAGACATCCTTTAGTTTTCGATTCTATCGAGTAGGTAGCAGGTCTGCGATATCGAATTCCGTGAACGAAGCACACTCTCGGATTCAAGAGAATCCCTGAAAGAGAGAGTCTTTTTTTAAGATTTTTATAATTTGAGCCGCCGCGACCGGGAGGCGCAAAGGAGAGCGCGGAACGCATCTTCCCTAAATCCGGTGCTTGAAGCAGGAGAACAAGCAGACGTATAGTGTATGGAAGAAGCGGGGTACAAAGACTTTATTTAAGTATCAAAGGAGAACGGGGAAGGAAATATGCGTCTCGAAATTTTGATCAATTTATTCTTTACAATATTAATACATATCTACGCGTGTCTTTACATTTGCCGTACCACTCTAAGATCCATTGAACTTTACACGATTTTTTACTGCCATTTTGACCATAATTTTTTTATATATTTATCTATATGATAAGAATACATGTAAAACAAATTATGTAAATAACTTTCATGTTATAGTTATTTATAAAACCGCGAGATTTTATGATTTAAATAATACTGATGAGTATTTTCAACTTTTCGGCGCTCGAGATCAGAAGTACGTACGTAAACACTAATTGACGTTTGACGCTTGTCGAGACGGCACTAATCGTGGGATCTGGGTATCTGTTAAATGATTGCGAAGGAGGAGGAGGAGGAGGAGGAGTAAATGACCTTGCGGTGTACCGGAATAACATGAACCCGCTTGGATTTCCTTTGTTTAAAATTTAACGAACGCGCCGGCTAAAACAACGCATCCTCGTAAGGCGCTCCGGTAGTAGCGCGCCGAGACGAGTCTCCTCTTTTTCCGGACAAATAAGTAACACGATACACGTATGTACGTATATCCGTGTCTCCATACATATCCGGTTTTATTATTTAATCCAGGGGTGGGGAAGCCAGACGTGGGATCCAGCGGTGTATTGCACCTTGTGCGCACCTACCTACATTAAATGTGCGAGTGTTCCCTAATGTTGCTTAATGGTATCCCGTTAGTTAGAAGATATTTGTATTGTCATTGACATATGAGCCGAATAAATCACCATTTAGAATCTATCTATATCAAATTTTTTTCATTTTTTAAAATTTTTGTCACATTTTTTTATTATCACTACGATCTGGCTTTGGCTCATTGCCCTTTATTTTATCGTTAGATTTTAAGCCTTGATAACTTTCTGATTTTTTAAATATCTATAATAAATTGACAATAACAACTTTAACTTTTGAAATTTTGACTTTCTAAATATCAAAAAAATTATTGATTTAAGTGAAATGCATACCAACAAAAATCTATACGTTCTTTATATCGTCAAAGGATTTATTTATTCCTTTGATAATACAAGATAACAAGCGTTTGTCATATTTGGCAATATAGATATATCATAAAATGTGTAAGAACATGGAGTTACGTAATTTAACTTTTGTAAGTACATATATAGACATAAAATTAATTATGATATAACATTATATTCATAAAAATGTGCATTAATTTGTAAAGATTAAAATCCCGTTAAGCATGTGTATTTGCACAGCATATCACATGTGATATATTATAGTAACTTTTTTCGACGTCATCGTCATAAAAAAATAATAATTATTCATTACGATTAATGATTTTGTTTCTGAGCGCTTTGCGCGCTGCTATCTGCGACCATCCTGTTTCGCTGGCTGACCAAACATGTGTTCGCATGAATAATGGACACCTTTCGACATACTCTTTATACTGTAAAGTATCTAACCATACATGCACTCTATAATTTAATGTACAACTTAATTTAATTAAATTTTTGCTACAATCTACATTTCACATAACATTCATTTCTTTGCAATAATTGAGTTCAATTAATTCGGTCATAACAAAATATTGAGGAAATGTTAGAAAAAACATTTGTTTCGATATCTGTCATATTTGTCATTTGAATATCGAAAACCATATCTCTTTTTACTTTTGTGAAAGTTAATTATAAAAGTTTATGTTAAAAAAATGCAGAAAAATATTAGCACAAAATGAAATTATATTATTTCATATCGCTTCCTCGATCGTGTTTCTGAAAGAGGAATCATTCCTCCGATTTGCGTGCGTTTTGTTAAGCTTAAGATATAAGCGAAAAAATTATTTGAGAAAGTCCCTTCGTCGTGTGAGAGGCGCGATCCGTCCGATGCGACGATTCCTCTTCGCTCGGCTCTTCCTCCGGACAAATATGTAATGCGATATGCGCGCGCGCGTGTATACATGCACACGCCATCCGGAGCAGTGAGTGTGTGTCCGCGAGTACAAAGGGGGCACGCCAATATAGTTTTAAAACGGAATCGAGCGAGCGAGTTGCACGGCGGGGCGCGCGGGAAGGCCAGAGAGGCAAGCAAAAGCAAGTCCGAGCGAGTAACAGTGGGCGACCCTGCTGCCGGCTGCCGACAGCATTCCTACAACACAACGCGCCCCGCGCGACCCACACATCGGGCACAATACACGGCAACATACCCACACGCGCGCACACACACTCACACAAATGCGAACGAGCTACACGTACAGTGTCGGATTGCCGAGGCATCACCGCCCTTGGGAGCCACGATCACCACCGCGAGAACGGACAGACGAATAGACGGACGGATTGGCGCGAATCGATTATGCGCATTGAACTCTGTCAAATTTAAATCACAAAGTCTGAAAAAAAGGGATATTATCATTTGAGAGGTAGAAACCCTGATCTCTCTCGCAATAAACAGCGTTGCCTTGAGTCTTACGATGATACACTTGCGACCCCAAAGTATTTCCATCGAAGGTTGGATTTTTTTCTCGGTGTTTTTTTTTCTTCGGCGAAACGTACAGTTTCACTCTCTTACGACTCTTGGAAATTCGGTAAAAATTAAAATACAGAAAATGTCTGGGCCCTCTGTCGAATTGATACGCGCGTGGCGCAGACGCGGAGCAAGCGAGCCCGACGCTTTCCATGGCGTTGCCCGTGCCAGGAAATTAGGCGGAATCTCTCCTCAGCCGTTAGTTCGGCTTGAGTGAATTATACGCTGTCTCTTCACGAGCAGCATTCTTCGCTCGCTGATACTTACGTGCAATATCAATGTTTTTATAACGAGACTAAAAGACTTTCTTTTACTTAGAGCGGCAAATAAAATGGCTTCAAAAGCTTGAGGGAGTTTCTTTAAATAAATGAAGGAAAATATGATAATCATAAATAAATATAAATAAAAAATATACACATATACGCATAGAAATAAATGTGACTCAATCTAAATAAGACAGAATTTGAAAATTTAATCCTGAAAGTATAGGAGGATCTAAAAGATAGTCAATTCAACTATTCGTTAGACATCGATCAGTTCTAAATCATTTCGACTCGGGTTCAATGAGCGTTTACGACGGTCCTGTCAGCGTAGCGACGTAACACGACGCGTTGCGTCGCTCGGTCGCTGTCGTGGGACGCCGTTGCAGCTTCGTGCATCCTCGTGACCGCTCGACTCGGCTATGCACTGTCCTCCCGTCGACTATCAACGAACGAGTGGCATATACACACACACACACACACACACATATATATATATGTGTGTATAAGCACATACACATATGCATCTACATATACAACACGCTCGAATCCCTCCCTTTTCTCTCATCCCCCTCCGCCTTTCTCGCTCATTATTATATCTTTTTATACCTGCATCTTCGTTTAGTTTATTTTACTCGCTTTTATATAAGCGCCGCACAAATGCTATCTGTACCTTTCCTTCCCGCGTCACGTGAATGTTCAAACTGTGGCAAACTTGTGGCAAATTGGCGCGCGCTCTTAGCGAATTATCAGTCAATGCGTCTCTCGACAGCCATCGTAAATTTTTCATGTTATACACATATCTTGCTCCTTTTTCAGAATTTTTCATAATTGTTTGTCATTACCATAGTTTTTACTGGTCAAAATATTTACATTTAATATATTTATCCTTTTCAATTATCTAGTAGACATATAAATTAATATTCTAATGGTTTTTGCATTTTGCGCTAGTCTGTAATTTATTTCCTACTCACTTATTATCTTACTGCCAGCATCGTCATGCTTATGTCTTAATCAAATGTCGAGGAACAACGATGCTACATTATACTAGTTTTATTATTCATTAATCGACTACTTTGTGTAATTTTCTTCTCATTAATTAATTATTACAACACTGCGCGTTATATATTATAAAAGTTATGTAATCTTAGAGTGTTTACAAATATATACTTCTTTTTCAAAACGCGAGCGCGCGGGAGGGGATGTGGCAACTCCGAATAATAGAACGACGCGCTTTTGAACGACGCGGAAGGACCGATGATCGACCGGGGGTTAAAGCAGATCGCGGTTGCCAAGGCAACTCCCGTTCTCGATGGACCACTTCCGGTTTTCGACGCCCCTCGTCGAATGTGGCCCGTGCCACACGAGGCGTCCGTGTCCGCGTCCGCGTCCGCCTCTCACCGTTTCCCGCTCGCAGATCGAATCGGATCGGCGCAATGAGCGCGCGCGCGTTTGCGCGCATACGCTCGGTAGCGCAGCCTCGAATGCTCTCTAGCCCGCGACCGATTGGAAGGACGATGAGCCGGCGGTGCGCGCGTGAAAGGACATCCGGGAAAATGGAACGGGGAGAAATCCGATGAGCGACGAGAGTAGTCTAGTAGCGCGGCCGCGCTAGTATACGCCGAGATCGATGGCACCCTAGATACCGCGGAATCGGTTTCTCGGCCGAAGTGGTAGCCGCGGGAGGCGCGGCGCGGCGCGCCTAACAAAATCCAGGCGCTTCGAAGGCGTTTGAACGCCGCGAAATCGCGCGGACACCAGGCGCCGTGGCACGAATCCAGCGTGGGAATCGCGTTTGGGCATGAAATCGTATCCTCTCTCGTGGGCGCGCTGCGCGCAGCACCATGCACTCTCTCGCCGCGCTGCGCCCGCTCGCGGCGACAGCTCGCTCGCGCCAGTTGACGAGGAATAATAACGAGGAAAAATGTGTACTATGACGTAACGCGACGCGGTGGCGTTTGTTCGGGCTGTGTCATGCGGTATGCGTTGCGCGCGCTTTGATCACTCAGTTTTGTATCTCATTTACGTACCGAAAAATACCTCACATATTTTTATTATACAATTTTTAGGACAAAGTATAATGTAAATTCAACGAACAAATTCATAGAAGTACATAAGTGGAATGTAAATTGTAAACATACTAAAAATTAAGATTAAGAAATACTTTTTTGTCAATTATTTTCATACATTTTGTCTATTAGTGTATTGCAATTGATCTCTTTTTTTTAGTTACAATCGCCGTAAAATAAGAAGAGTATACGTCAAAAATATCGATCAGGTGTTCTAATTAATTTAGGAATTATCAGCAGCAATTTATAGTTTTTGTGATTAAAATGGTTTAATACTTGCTAATCTCCACTATTAGATTACGTCTCTCATCTATATGTATGGTTTATGAAAAAAATCAGTATCAAAAGAATTTTTAGTTTCGCTCGATTTTGCAATTTGGACACTCTGAACTCTTTTTGTGTCTCAATAAAATAACATTTGGACGAGACAAAGATTCTCGACAGCGTAAATGGCGCGGTCGGTCCACAGGACGTCCCGTATAATCCCGGGGTTATTAATAAACCGCATTCATCGATCAATCAATTTTTTAAGTACCGTAATGGCATCGCGCCATCGCGACCGCACCATTATCTCCCGACTCCCCCGGATACATAGAAATAGATTATTTTCCATTCGCGTATCGTAGATAGGAGGTCTCGTTTCTCGCGGAGTGCAATCTGTTTGCGCAGCGCGTGGACGAGCGCGGCATAACAAAATAACCGCGCATGTACACGCGCGCAGGCAGAGAGCGAGAGGATGAAGAGGGGGAGAAGAGAAAGAGAGAAAGAGAAAGAAAAAGAGAGGGAGAAAGAGAGGGAGACAGGGAGAGGAGGGAAAGAAAAAGAGAGATCGCGAGGTTACCTGTTCGCACGCCAACGATAATGCAGTCGAGCACTCCGGGCCTCCGTGTCAACGATCGGCGAACGGCCACGAATCTCGATGTGTGCACGTCCGTCTAAATGTTCCTACCTGAGAACCTTACGCCACCCAGCTGCCTTCTCTCTCTTCCTCTCTTCCTCTCTCTTTTTCTTCTCTCTCTCTCTCTCTCTCTCTCTCTCTCTCTCTCTCTCCTCCCTCTCTCTGTCTTGCGTTCTCTTTCTCTCTTGCATTCCCGCGCGGAGTAAAGACACAACCAGATTGTGCTATCTCGAAGGAAGAGGGGGGAGGGGGCGACCCCGTGTGTTCATTTCGCTTCTGGTCCGCAACCGTGAGACGAACGCTCTCCGCGTCGTTGTAAAACGGCTCTGCTCCCGCTCGTGAGAGAGAAAGAGAGAGAGAGAGAGAGAGAGATCGAAAGACATGACGTCTCGCGAGTATCGTGCATCCCAAGTGTCGCGCAAAATTAGCGCGTCATGATATCGCTCCGATACTGAGACTGCGACCGAGATTGATCCGCATCCGTCGACACAATTTTTACATAAAAACGGATTTCTTAATATGTCACATTACACACCCCTTCACTTCCGATGCATGATATTAAATATACTAGGTTAAAGATATTATAAAAACTAAATTATAATAATTGTAAGCATTATCAATATAAGTCAACCACGTATTTATGAAAATGACTTACACATCTTCTAAAAAAACTAATTAAAGTATTCTATTATATCGATATTTCTAAATTAATGGCTCAATGTAAAACAAATTTATAATAAATATAACATGTTGCTTATTAAAACTCCAATTTGAGATTGGACATTAGATATAAAAGTTCACAAAAGATCAATATTTTAAGATAATTTATTTGAATATTATTGACAAGGGACCAACGTAGGATTTTTAGATTTCTCGCTTTGGAAATCTGTTACAGCAGATGTTCGTAAACCAATAATGGTTTGCGAATCCAATTGTCGCGGTGCGCCGAATTTGGATCTGGCAAGCACGACTGTACCGTGATTATCGGCGATCTTTCGCTTCCGATTGTCCCCGTTAAGGAAAGGGCACCGCCGCCGGAGGAGATTCGCCAGCGAGCGCCAGAGCGTACCGCGAGAAATCAGAGTTCGCCATTAAAGCGTCACGTCGTGAAATAATGCGCGACCTAACACATAAACGAGGCGGTTACACCCACCGCGAGGCTAAAGCCACCGCGAGTGCGGAGAAAGCAAAAGGAATTTCGCAGCCGCGATATCACCGCGGCATTATTTTCCCTTCACCGTGCCACCTGCCGTCCTCCGACATTGCACCGCGATTTTCAGAGGCGCAATGAGAGATCGAGACAGAAAAACAGAGGGATTGAGGAAGGGAAGGAGAGAGAGAGAGAGAAAGAGAGAGGAAGAGAGAGAGAGAGAGAGAGAGAGAGAAGTGAAGAAAAGGGAGAGGTATTTACTAGGCTTCGTGAGACTAAATTATCTAGAGCGTTTCACGGTACTAACAAATAACGCGGTAAACACAAATGGAAGTAAAAATGACATAAATGTAGAGATATCGTGAAAAATCAAGTAAAGCGAGTGTCGGCGCGCGATAGGAAAATTAATTAAATTATCACATTTTAATCGGTAATTGAAATAACAATTCTAATTGTCGTGAAATAATAATTCTATAAATTATGCGGGGGGAATCGAAGAGATTGCACTTGAAACTGCATCGAGCTAGGAGGTATCGCGAGTGTCTCTCACCTGACAGACAGGGAGAGATCGGCACGGGGAGAGAAAGAGAAAAGAGAGAGAGAGAGAGAGAGAGAGAGAGAGAGAGAGAGAGAGAGCGAAAGCTGTAACATGCACGTTGGCACACACAGCGACCATTTATTCATACACCTACCACATCTTCATTAGAGACGTATACGAAGCCGCGGATGATTTTGCAGGATCTGCTTTCTGGCCTCTGATGGACCGGTATACGCGCACCCGACCGGCCGAACCGACGACCATCGACTTGCCCCCATACACCACGGTGTATTTATATTCGCGCGTACGCGTGTGCATACTCGAGACGCGCGTCAACGTACCCGTATACACATATTCATGTGTGTGTACGTGTATCGCTAGGATATTTAACGTACGCGCGAGAACGGCGAATTCCCACCGTGTCGCCGTAGCCACGTCGGGGTGTAAATTTTCTGTCTCTCTCTCTTTCTCTCTCTCTTTCTCGACGGTATATTCTATAATATGTATAGGCAGATTTGCCGTTCGTTCGTATATGTTCCTTCGGTCGAGGTCCGCTCCAGGTTGTCCGGCCTGTGTATGCGCTCTCGCGGCCGGGGCTCCCACCAACGCAGAGCGGCGCGACCTAGCCTTCTTACCCGCCCACCTACTCTATCGAGCAATCCACAAATGCATTCTTTCCTCTCTTCTTCCCTTCTGTCTCTCTTCCTGAGTTGCCCGCCGCCGTCTCCGTTCTTCCCGTCGTCTCCCGACGGGCTAGGCAGCGTATGCATCGCGGTCTCCTCTTCTTCGTACTCCTCCCCTTTCTCTCTCTCCCCGCTCTGTCTCTCTTTCTCATCCTTTCTTTTTTCCTCTTCCACGTTCTCCGCATGCATCTCCCTCCTCCTCTCGCAGCCCGCGCCGCGTGCTCTCTCTCCTCATCTCTCTCCCTCTTTCTTTTTCCCTCCCTTCCTCCGCGTCCATCCGTTCTCTCCGTTCCGTCTCTTCTCACCGTATCTCTACGTCGAGTTTTAAAGAGTGTCGTGAAGCCAGAGTATGAGACGGGACAGTCAGCCGTGCCATGTAACTACACACGCGTACGCGCGCGTGTGTGTGCGTGTACGTGTGTGTCTGTGTGGGTGTACGTCCGTGCCTTCCTTATACACGACGCTACAGATGTGCCTCGTGATATACGTTTATGTTGGCACGGGCGCGAACGCACACTCGTGCGTACGAATGCACGTACATGCTCAAGGCATGGACCGGAGAAGTAGGGCCTCTCTGCCTCTCCGCCCCCTCGTTCCTTCCTTCTCGTAACCCCCCTTGTCTCTCGATTCCTCCCACCTCTCGCCTTGTTCGTCCTCTCTCTCCCCTCTCCCTCCCTTCCCAGCCCGTTCTTTCTTTCACTCTTTCTCTCTCTCTATCTTTCTACGACCCGCAAAGTGCCCTTCCTCCCACTCGTCTTGTCCGGACGATCGGCGTTTCAACGTTAGAGACCTTACATGCTTGGCATACCTGCAAACGAGCGCGTAAGTCCATCCAATATAGATACCTCGATGCGCAGACACACGGAGAAATCTGCCCGAAAACCTGTCAGGACTCGGCCGCTACTTGTCCTTTAAGGGCGCCGAGGGGAGACGAACGTCGGGAAGATCGAAAATGTATCCCTCCTCTATGTTTATTGATAACTCTTAAGCGATGGTCGTCCGTAGTCGTCATCTTGAACGCTGGAATGCTCGGATTAATCAGGATGGCATCCCACTTTCAAGACGACGATTATATAGATACGAGGATGTACCAATATGCCACGTATGGAGATAATCCGGAGCTATACTTTATACAGTTACTTTATATAACTGGGCAACATAGCACAGAACTCTCTCTCTCTCTCTCTCTTCTCTCTCTCTCTCTCTCTCTCTCTCCAATCGACTTAAAGGGTACAACTACGCAATAAAAGTTCATTAATGTCACTTTATGTGGTACATAACTTGACTTACAGTGTCAGAAAGGATATATTTTCATCTTTTATATATGATTTGACATGATTTACAACTTCCGCAGTTCCTTTATTATTTATTCTTATGATAAATATGACAAAATATGTAACAATTTATTAAAAATGCAGATTTTAAATTCTTTTTTTATTAAAATTGACACGTGTCTTTTTTTTATATACATACAAATATATAAAACATTTTTCATACGTATATAAACATGGTTGAATTAATAATATTTAAGTAATATTTGAACATCTCTTTCTAACAGAATGTTATCTCTCTCTTTTATCTGTCTCTCTCTTACACACACACATACACACACATATCATCCCTATAATATCTCATAATCTTTGTCAGAGAGTAAATTTACTTTATTCATATATAATTGAATAAAACTCAGAATATCTTCTAAATCGTCTTACTGTGGTGATAAGTCTCCAAGGTTAGACACCCTTGACTGAATAATCATACGTGATTGTGTTACGATACAGGGATAGGGTAGAAGGGGTCTCGACGCGGATCAATTTTCACTCTGGCGTTTGTCAAGGCCGCGTTGATTCTGCGCCCATGAATCATCTTGCTACTTGCTCCATGTGTGCCTATTGTTTAGGGATTGTATTATAAGCGTCCGCGATCCAGATATTGCTCCCCCTTGTATAAACTGAGTTCTTTTAAGTGGCGTATGTTAATATCACTGTTCGCAGGGCACATAAGCGCAACGGATCGGATATACTGACAAAGTATTTATATTGCTTCGCGTTATTCAACGATATATTCATTATATCGATGTTAAAATGTTGGAAGAACAGAGTTCGTAGAGAGAACGCAGACTTCGTAGAATTGGAGCATCGATGTGACTATCCCCCTATTCCTAAAAGAAGCTTTCCCCCCGCCGTGCTTCTTCGTATAACTTAACAAGCTATTCACACAACTCCGGAATGTCTCTCTTTCTCTCTCCTCTACCGCGCTGCGCATCCTGTATGCAAACACGAGTTCCGCCACATTCCGCCCATCCTCGGGGCAACACTCCTTATCGATAGTTTTCTAGACCGAGCTGATAGAGAGAGGCGAGCTTGACCGCTCGCCGCGGCCGGGAGGAACGTAAAGGTATTCCTCGGACGCGCCGGCGATCGCGTGGCGCGGGTTACCTCGGCCCGCGAAGCGTCACCACGGGGCCCGGCTACGGGGTCGCAGGTATAATATATGCCGCTATTCGGCATTCACGGTGGTAAATATCGCGCCGGTAATATCCGCGGATTCCCGGCGTGCCCGACGTGTATGATGGAGCGGCTGTGCGCGTCGCGCGCGTCGTATTATGTCGGAGACAACGAATGGATGATAGGCATCGGACGCAGAACACGTCGGAGGAACGTAGCCGGCGCGGTCGTTTACGATTCTACAAATAATCCTCACGTCCGCAGGTAATTTTTCTCATCCGCTCACCTCCGCAGAATCCTCCTCCTGCAGGTACGGAGCTGGTTTCGCGAGGAAAATCGCGAGGGGGAGCCTCTTCGCGCCTTTCCTCGCGCACTTCTCCGGTGGTTTAACGAGAGACCTGTGAAGTTTGATAGCAGCGGAGAAAACGGAGTAAGGTAGGTCACTTATACGACTTGTGTGTGTGTGTATCGTTCGGTTTTATGGGAATATCCTGATAGTGTTGTGCGATGAGCACAATCCGGAAAACCACCGCATTGCCGTTTTCATGAGAAGATCGTATTTTTGATACAACGACATTTTATTACGGAAGATTTATCTAACATATAATTAATTTTAATACGTATTTAGAGACAATGGACTCTAGAGGTAGTTCAAATTCTGCAGCTATAAAGGATGTTTACAAGTTTTCTAGCTTCTCGTGCAATTGAAATGTGTATTTTATTTCAAATTTCATCCATTGTATGCATATTATATCCGTTTACTTTCGCATGTAGCTTTTTAATATACTTGTAAAAGTGATCAATGTAATTATAATAAGTCACACTGAAATAAGGAGACTCACGTTCGGTAATTTCGCTTACATTCACACATCAGCAACGATGTCTACCGCTCAATCATGCATAATAAGTGGTAATAAATATAAAAATTTATACATGTATATATGCATGTACATTATAATAATATACTTGTGTATAATGAAAACATATATATATACATAAAAATTTGTTTATACACGTATTTTTATGTATTTTATTTTTATTTTATCTTGTGCATTATTAATATAAGTTTATGTGTACATAAAAATTTGTATACGAATATATACAAGAATATACATACACATATACGTTATAAAGAGAAATATATTTATTTATATATCTATATATGTGTAATTTATATCATTGATTTTATATATATTACACACAGGCACACATATGCGCGTGCGCACATACACACACATGTATAGGTTCAAATAATACTAATTTTTATATAAGCGCATTTATACGCATAAGGACATACTATTTTGCGTGTGTGCGTAATCGTTGATGCGTGTAGTGGCGCGTCGCCGACAGACGCACGGCCTGTTCGGCCCGTTAGGTAGTGGTCTCCGGTGCGGTTCGTCCGTGCGGAGAGCACGTTCCCCCGGCCGGACGGACATGTAAGTGCTCCGAGTAGGTGTGAGAGCCGTGTAGGTGGCTCTCTCGCTTAGGCGGAGGTCGAGGAAGCGGGGTCGCTGACGTCCCGGTCTGACGCCGGTCGGCCGACCTCCGACCAAACGCAAGCGAGCCACACCACGGGGGTAAGGGCGAGGAGAAATCCCGGCGCGTGTACGTGCGTCACCGATCGCATGCAGTCGCGAGGATGCGAGTTTGCTCCGCGGCTGTTTTCGCGGCAGTTCTTTCTGTTCCGGGCAAATTTAGCCGATGGATCGAAATAGCAACGAGTTACGTTTACCTCACTGATGTTGGTAAAATGTGTCGCTGAGCTACCTTCCGCAAGCTAGGTCAATTAATTATCCACATCGGCTTTTGTCGAGCATGTATCATATATGATCGTTTAACAGGACTCGCGTCTTCAAAACATGGCAAGAGATATTTAAAGCATTTTGCTTTGCTCTCTCGATTGGTATGATCGAATTATACTTGCGAACTGTCATAGAAAATGACAGATCTATAAACGGAATCTTCTTGTTTCTTCTTGATGCAAAAATGCGAAATGGAAACGTAAAGTATAGTTTGTGCTTCATAATTACTGATAATTAATAAGGATTGTAGAAAACTCAATTTCAGTGTCAAGCTGTAACTACCTATTAATCGTTCATATTTCTACAAAAAATATGTGCTCTTATAAATTAGCAGACTATTAATTGTTAATACTCCCACGAGAAATGTATCGCGGAGAAAACTTTGATTATACACGACGTGCATAGTTGACGGGGTTTATTTTGGATGATATTGTTTTTACTTACAAGTAACGCATAGCTTAAGCCGCGGCTGATCGGAATTACGAGAGAGAAGCCGAAGCCGGAGTTGTCGGGCGAGTATTAATAACGCGATGGACGGATATGTTGGAATATCGGTTGGTTAACTGTTGTGGAATATGTATAATATTAACCCTCCAGACATGATAATATACCGACACGGGAAAATTTTATAAAATTATAAAATTTTAATAATTAAACATTAAGCAACTAAAAAAGAATAGCCGAATGTCCTGCATGAAATGTATCTCTCTGCAAGTTCTTGAATTTATATATTTTTATAAAAAATTTTCTCTTTTCTTTTGATAATTTTTTTCATAAAAAATTCATCAAATGTTGTGAAACTTGAGACATTAATGTATAGTCAATAAATCGTTTTCGTAGGGATAGACCGTCGTTAACCGCGCACTTGTAGCGTTCGTGTGTAGCGTACGCATTGGAACGAATGAATACACTCAATATGAGTGTGTATCAGTCGAGCATTTATATCTACCAGCAAGTGTTCCTAGGGAGAATCGTCGAACTCGCATCCGCTTATCGCTCGGTACTCACAGACGAATTGAGAGGGCACGATACAAATATATATTATACCGGTCTCGGTTTGTGCTCATTTGAATATCATGAATGCCATTGATATCGCCCGTGAATTACTTGAAACGTTTCTTATTAGGAGACTCTAACAATTGGTTAAATAATTCGGAAATGATATTTAATCGTAAATATTCTACAAGTACTACATAAAGATTTGCATTAAGGGGCTTAGAAAACAGACAATTTTTCAAAAAATTTTGCAAGATTTTTCTAAAAAACATAATTATAATTGATTCGACCGGAGTTTTTCTCTCGCAATTACGATCTGCGGCTTAAGCTACGCGTCTACTTGCAAGCAAAAACAATATCACCTAAAATAAAGCCATCAACTATTCTATTGTGACGTATATATCGTTGTGTAATCAAAGTTTTAATGAGTATTATGGAATCTGTCGTTCTCCGAAGTCTGCGAGTGGACAAATGGAAAATTTAGCGCGCGCTCGAAAAAAAGTCATGAAACATCACGAATCTCTCGGCGCGGACCTCTGAATATAAAGAATTTACTGTTTTTGAATATGCAGCGAGTTTCCGTAGGTAAATGTGCTTTCGGACGCGTCTTTCAACGCAAGTATATGTATATTCACACCGGCGTTCACCTCATATTTTGCTGACGCGTCCATAAAGTGGAACACGCGGACATCGAATTCGTATCCGAACTACTCGCTCGCTCGCGAAAGGGTCGCAAATCTTTTATGGCAAAACGATACGCACTCGGTATCCGTATACGCGAGAGTGTTTTTTATAACTTATACTAGAAATAAATGCAGAGAGCAATTAAGAAGAAAAAAATATTTGAGAGCACGTGGCTTCTTGTAATGGAGAACGAGATTAACTGGTTAGATAACTACTTTAGAAACAGTTGACAGACTGGGTTAGCCACTCTCATAATACTCCACAGTAGTAAACCGTTGTCTACTTGGATTATAATCCCAGGTAGAGAAGCTAACTGTAGTTTTCAGACCTGAGCACGAACTGTAGCCGTAGCTACGGTTCTATAGCTATATACATGCGACCATCCCCTAAACATGCCGGGGAATGTGACGCTATTCCCCGTGCAACTGTTCGAAATATGCGGACGTGATTCCCGTATCAATGGCTGCACGATGTGAGATGCGGCACACCATCCTCTCCTCCTGGTCCAATGAAATCGGTATAAATTGATGACAGATTAATCAAAGGCGTGCACGTACGTGAAAGAAAGTGCGCGGCACTTGGAAAACACACCCTGTATACGTACATTAGGATATACCCTCCCCATATACAAGCTGAACAACCCACACCTTATTTAAATCCATCGACGATATTGGCGTTCGGCATATTATTACCATCTATAGAAATCGTTCATGAGCCATCGGGACCACGTGATTTATGTGATTGCTTGCGCGAAATCCGCCTCGTGTGTTCACTTGCGTGTACATAAAGAAGAAGAAGAAGAAACTGTACATATACCTTCCTCCGGCACACGTACCACAGGGACAGTGGGTGGGGGGAGGGGGGACCGTAAGGGAACGACCGTATGGAGAAGCTTGGGACGATCGGGATGCTAATTCGTTTTGCTCGCTTCCCCGGCCGCCTCGTCCTTTTCTGCGAATGCAGATCGTCGGCAGACGCGGCGCGGCGCGGCCGTGGAATGCGTTGCTCGTTTCCGAGGGCGTGCGCGGCCGAAAGAATAAAGACGCGGAAGATTATGAGCGTTATTTCATTTACGATTTCTCCAAAAGGATCGAAGTATAAATGCTCTCACGCCGCTCGTCCATTTCTTTTATTCAGCAATCATGCGTTTCGCGCGGGACTTTTATACGACGCGATTATTGACAAAACTCAAAACGATTACCCATCGGAATACATTTTTTTTAAAAGTTTAATAGTAATGTTTGATTATCGCTTGAATAGTTGGCAGATTTTAATAACAAAAATTACGGCATTAAAATAGACATTATAGGATTGTCTTATTGTATTTGCATTAAATTTTATTTTAATCGATACTAATGCATACTCATTAACAATTCGAATAAATTTCAAAAATATTTGGAAAAATGACTCAATCATATTTCACGGTCTGTGAATTTTCACTGAATAATTTCTTATCTAAATTATTTAAATACTAATACAAAATTGACCGCTGTAAGTGTGTACAATATAAATAATTAAGGTATCTTGAATTATGAAAATTAATGGGGACGAAATGTTTAACTTGGAATAATCAACTTTTCGCTGCGAGCGTTTCCCGATTAAAAACTTCGTCGAAAACGTGTCAACTCGTCAGGTTGAAGAAAAAAACGCAGGTAGCCCCTTATCCAAAAATTTGAAAATGGAAGACAGATCGCGCGAGCACGATGACGAATGAAAAGCACCGCTGCACCGTGCCGCTCTCGGGCAGCAGATATTTCTCTTTATAGGACATCGATCTCTCATCTAGCCGTCGATTTCTCTTTTTTTCCGCGCAGTTTGAGAGCATTTCCCCTTTCGCTCTGCGGCCGCTCGGCAGTCATCGGCTCTATCGGCGTAGTCTACGGCCGTACAACGAGGATAACAATACCGTGACTCGCGCGCGACGGCTCAACTAAAACGGTATATACTTGCCAAGCGGACCGAACTACCATGTTATATCCCGTATGGAGGCACGTATATCTATAATAACTTCCATAGCTCACACAGAGGCTACATGAAAAGATACGCTAGTTTGAGTTTTATTTACTCTATATATGTAGATACGGTTTTATCGCGGGTCTTCCACGCGATCCGTGAAAGTAGCGCGTTTCCTTATACCTAAAGATTCTTTTCTACACGCCTCTCCGGAGTCTTATTAAACACCCGATCGTATCGATATCACGCTCATATATGTATATCTCGATAACAATATTTATCGAGAGATTTCCGCCTCGCCACGATGACTCGTGCATCACGCAACCCCGTCCACATTCTTGGGTCGCTAATCTCTTATTCTATGTTTTGCGATGACTGTTCACTTTCTTTTCTAAGAATTGTTTATCTAAATTTCGCTCTCTTTCGCGAATTGGTTTCAATTTGGCTCACATATATCGGTGCTTTTAATCTTCAACTCGATTGTGAGCTTGAAAGGAATCCAATTTGGACCAAATGTTAACGTACGGATTTAGCGAGATTTGATTTATTGTGTGCGAGAGATCATTTGGTGAGATAATTAACTTAAATTAAGGTATTTGTACTGCGGCACTGATCGGTCTCTCTCCTCTCGCAATTCGGTGTCAGACGGCATTTTTTTTTTTTTTTTTTTTTCCAAAAAAACAATCGCTCGCAATAATCGTGATTGCGAGATCGTCGTAATTTTCTGTTTCGAGTTATTCACAGGATATCTCGGTCATATATTTACGGTCACGCTTATTCCCGTTTCACTTCGCGAGTCGCTTGAAAGAGACGCTGATCTGTCACCGCGCCCGTAAAGCGATGCCTATAATTTGGCATATCCATAAGCCAAGCGCTGCGAAACGCGCGCGAATGTTTCAGTTTCGTGAGTATAGACTCGGTAGGAGTAATAATCGTATACCGTTACTTCTCTCTCTCTCTCTTTCTCTTTCTCTTTCGAAAGGCCGTTGACTCAATTGCGCCCCGGATAAAAGAGCGGTTCGCAAGTCCTACACGAGGCGTCCGCGAGATATCGTTGCTGTGCCGTATGTCCCTATGTACGACGCACACGCACGTATATTAGATACTTACGCGAGCAGGTACGCGTATCGATGCCGAGTCGATTATCGTCCTCGACTTCGTCGCGCGCCGGCCCCGCACGTGGCGAAACACCGGGAGATTAGAACGCCGCGCGATTGACACTTATTGCGTGTAGACACCTTAATTTAACACGACTGCCGCGTTTTACGCGGGAATTTTACGATGCGACTCGACGAAAACTTTTTTAGATTTGCGAACAATCGACATCGGCGAGATTTTTGTATCGGCGATTGTCACAATTTTCGAACGAAATATTCGGTGCGACAGTTATTTCCGCGTTATTCCTTTGTAATCGTTATCGTGCGCGCGCGAGCTCGCGGCGCGCTTTATCGCGCGTTAATATTCGCGACGAACAACGTATGACGGTATCTAAATTATTCGTATCGTATCACGCCTCGAAATTTATGCGCAGTTCACCTTTCCGGTGCTTATCGAGCTTGGTACCGTCAGTAGACGAGTAAAATTTTTTTTTCACTGTTCGAACACCGCTCAGTTTCCGCACATCTCGACGGTCAAAAATTCACGGAATTCTTACGGCAAAATTAACGGACCGCATATATGTATCGCACTATATAGGTACACGTATACAATCGTGTACGATGATTGCTTCTAAACGGAGAGATTCCTGGTTCCGCGTCGGTCGTCAAATCGGACAGCAGAATGGTAACCTGCATAGGATGTTAACGATAAGGCGGTACTACCGAAATATCGATAGTTCCGCTTTCAAAGTATCAATAACAAATATATATATATTGCAATATATTAAAATAAAGATTTCTTTTGCAGAGTACAATTTTTAAAATAAATGAATAGCATATAGTATATAATATTATAATATGTTAATGATATAATAATACAATAATATTTAAAAGTTTCATATATATATATATATAAATTTTATTTTTAAAACAAAATAAGCAAAAAAATAAATTAGTATAATTGCTAAGAAAAGAATAAATTATTTTGCATTTTTTATTTTATTTATATATTTTTTTATATTATATGTACAATTATACACTGAATATTAATGGTCCAAAAATTAAGAGTATAAGAAAAATATTGATTTGAAAATTGTCATTGATAACAATGTTCAAATTGCTATGCTTTTAAATATTTTCTTACAATAACGCTGTATAAGTAAAATTGATTGATATGTAAGATATTAATATCTTATATTCTCACTCATTAGAGACATTTGCTTTTAAATACGTCTGTCTCACTTTATATTTAACAAGTTGAGAAACTCAGAATTAGGCTGCCATATCTAGTGCTGCAAATGAGCGAACGTGCAGTAAGAATATAGGCCTCGATTTCCATATAGTGACTGACTTCTCTATCAGTGCAGTACGTATCGTCCACGCATACGGGGCGAAGCTCGAACGACGTGATTATCTTATTTGATTCGCCACTGATCCTCATGGTCGGCCGACCGTGTCTTTCTCTTTCTCACGGAGTGCGGGCGCACTCCGCTCCGGCGAAACCGCCGCCGCCGTCGTCGTCGTCACTCCGCTCTACTCTCGTATGTCACAACAAAGGTGCGCTAAAACCTCGATCGGCCGGAATCGATCGGCGGCGCCGCGGCGGTGAAACAGCGCCGAGGTGAAACTCGGCAATAGTCAGGTCGCCGCCGGGAGTCTATCGTAGTCTATCCGCAGGTAGATAGAGATACGTAGGTGGGTATGGTATGCGCGACGACGTCTAAATTCATCCGTGATTCGGTCGCCGCTCTTTAGAGAGCTCTAGCGAGAAGAGATGGATGTATATATACATATCCACATATATATATATATATATATATATATATATGTCCTCTCCCGTCTCTCTCCCGGAGATGGCTCTTCTCTCCCGCGTCGCTCCCATGACAAAGGCCGGTCAAACCTGCCTGACAACCTGTAAAATTCCTATGAATGAGCGCAACCTCCGGCTGGTCACCAACACGAAGCGCTCCGTTCTTCGGAGGAGCGCGCGCGCCGGCGCGCAACTCGACCTCGTCCGTTATTAAATTCCTCGACCTCAAGAAGTCAGGCTCCCTCCGGGATACCGGGCGGGAGAGGGGGAGAGCTCAGGTCGAAACGCGCTGGGACAACGCCACGTGACAACGTTTTCTCCGATTCCGTGGGCAGATGGAACAGCGGAGATATAATACGTGGGACTCGCGTGTAGCATAATGTATCAGAATCTTCCCATTACTTTTAAATCGGAGCACCTTTTGCCGCGATATCGCGACGGTAAACGAGACAATAATATCGCGATCGAAGTCAAACGATATAGTAACGTTAAATGTAGCTACGCCCGATAAATTAGGATAAAGAAAAATGCATCATTGACGTTTAGCTAATTCAATTATTGACCATTTTATTTACGTTAACGTCGGTAGCGAAGTAATTCAGAAATTATTGGCGTAGCGTGAATGTCTCCGTTCGGGATAAATAGAATCGATCGAGAGCGCGAGAGCGGTGTGTGAGTGTGTTCTCTTTGTACGTATCACGTGCGTGTACGTGCGTCGATCGAGTTTCCTCGTGAAAAAAAAAAAGGACGCGATTTAAGGACACGCCGGGAATTAACGAGGAGACGAGAGGCGCAGAGTTATTATTCTCGCGGTGCGCGCACGCGTACAGAGAGATATACTCTCGACGCTCAAGGTTGCCGTAGAGCCGATAGCGTATGCGTGTGTGTGGCCCGGTCGCGTGTAGGTACACAGGTGCGGGCGGATCGCGCGCGCGTGTGCGACGGCCGTTCTTTAAATTTCCAAGTCGGTCTCGCTGTCCTTGCCGGATGTCTCGATTTTCCATGTCGGGACGAGGTGGCACGAGGTGTATACGCAGCGGCTTACGGCTAATCCACGGCGTTATCGTGTCGTAAACTCGTCGGAAATGGCAGTGGCGCGCGCGTTACGGTCCTCTCCGAATGTCCCGAGAAAGTTACCAACGCGCGCGCTCTCGTTCGTCTCTCCGCGCGCGCGCTCGCGCGCGTTCTCCGTTACGCCACGTTCTCTCACTGCGCCGTTTACGTTACGACGGGCGGAAGGCGGCGCGGGATATACTACGAGACGGCTCCGTGACACGCGACATCTCTTGCGCGCGCTCGTTTCAGATAAGCGCGGGCCAATAACGATCGCGGCCATATCTGGATTATAATGTGCTAGCGATATAATAATAGATAAGCGCGAGAGACGCGATGATTCCCGGGCGTACGCAATTGGGAGCGCATGCCTGAGAGTCCTTACACACATTTCGTTCTACAAACAATCCTAACGAGTTAATCTTAATATTTATCAGATTACTGTAAGAATTTCTGCGTCAATCCTTTTTGTCGAATATTATATCGATAAAAAAAGCATTAATTAACCTTTAACAAAAGTATATTTTATGTTAAAATTTCAAAATTTTATACATATTTACATAAAAATAAAACAACATGACCAACTCACGACCACGAGTTTTTTTAGACAATAATCTCATGAATCTGGAATTAATTCTGTCAAGTTAAATTTCTGAAAACGACTCAAAATATCATTTTGGAAGAATATCCTGAGGAATATAATAATTGCATGCGACGTGATGGCAGGTGTATAAAGGTGTACAAAGTGTTCACATAACTTGAAAGTCGCTTTGAGACCGGCCGATCATGACTGATCACGACCGACTCGTTGACCACCCCTGCTGTCTCGAGCGGTCGCATAGAGCGTGGAACGCGGTTACATCATTCCGCGCGACTCTCTCACACGCACATACATACCCACATCCACATACACACACACACACACACACACACAGACGCATACATGCGCGTCCGTGCGAGCGCGCTAATACGGCGGCGTTCCGGCCGTACGTTTCGGCCGCCACGTAAGCGCGGGGTTATTGAAATCCGAACAATCGGATATATACGGCCGCGCACTTCTAGAAAGAACAAAGTGAAAGTCCGCCGGTCGGCCGAACGGAGGTGACGCGTGAGGTTTTCGAACGCATCGTAAAACGCCGCGCCGGCGTGTCGAACCCGGTGATTTTAAGCAACATCGAGCAATGTCGACCGCATCGCTACTTAACTGTCCGCCGGTTGCATACCGGAACTTTGGTTCGAGGCACGAACTGTTCTTCTGCGAAAAAAGATTTTGCAACCGTTAAATATACAGAAATAAAACCTTTAAACGCTCGCGACATTAAACCTAGTATCTTGACGTATTTTTTAAATCAAATGTTCAAAGAAATTTGCCTTTTGCACAAATAAGATGTCAAGAGCAAAATACATTTGATCTAAAATCTAAATATACAACATTTATAAAATTCTCGTATATAAAAATTTCATTCCCTATCTGACAACATGAATTTAATAAGAAAGAGAAAGGATTAATGAATAATTAAAAAATAACAACTAAATAAAATAAAACTAAAATAACTAAATAATTTCTGATAATTTCTTGTTAGATTACTTAGCCAATAAATGTTGCAAATTCAAGTTAGATTAAATTTAATTTGGATTAGATTTAGAATAACTCACGAATTTTGGAAAGATTTGTTTTATCTTTCTGTTGCGTGCTCTCGTTACACGAGAGTTCGTAAGTCGCAACAATGATACGTACCCCATGGTAAGAGTCACGGTACAATTAGCACGATAATTTGAAGGTATACGGATGTTCCTTAACGAGTTAATGGAACTACCTGATTCTCGCATCAGAGAGGCTCCTCGATTTCGCTCGGCCTCTGAAATATCTCGAACGGCGACCGCCGCCACCGCCACCGCCACCACCGCCGCCGCCGCCGCCGCCGCCGCCGCGCCGGGTGTCGTCCACCTTGCATTGTATCCGTACAATGCGCCGTGGGGCTTCGCGGGCCGGCGAACGCAGTGCGAACTGCGCTCCCGCGGCCCGGCGCGGCGAGATTCTTCCTGGTATGCGCATCGCGGTGCCGCTCGCACGTGACGCATGCATCATTCGCTCGTAAGGACGGCATCTGCCGGCGCGCGTCTCCCGCGTGCGTGCGTACGTGTGTTGCGTACACGCACCAGCGCGGCGCGGCGATATAGCGACGTAAGTGTACCGGTATGCGTTACTTGCGCGGTACGTTCGTCCCGCAGTTAGTGCTATTCGTTCCTCGTTCCTCCTGTCTTTTGCGGCTGCGTTTAATGCACGAATCGTGCACTCGGAGGACGGCACGATGACCACGACGACGGGTAACATCGCATACCGGTGCGATTGGTCCCGTTGCCGGTGTCTCCCGCTCGCGCTCCTGAGAGTCGCGGATATATCAGTCGCGCTTTAGGCCGAAAGGGATGTAAGTCCAGAACTCGCTAAAATTGCTGCGCGATGTTCACATCGATCCGCGTCAAATCCACAGCCTTGACATTTACATTGTTACAAAATCGAACTATACCGCTTTTTCAAAATATGCTACACGTGCAAAGACTCTGACTCGTGCGAGAATCGAACGAAATTTATCTTCTTTTTTTTTCCTGTTATCGAAGAATCGAAAATTATGCGGCCCGAGATTTTCTTATTTTTTATCATTTTCTGATGTAATAATTCTTTAAAATTTAAATTTCTAATTTTACATATACACACATAATAAAACTGTAATGTCCATTTTTGAAAAATGATTTTACTTCTTTCTTATATAATGCGGATTGAGAACGGCGCGTAAGATTTTTGTTAATCCATTGACTCGAATGAAAAGGCAGCGAGAAATAATTTCACGGTCGATTTCTACATTTTAACGAAATACGAAAGCTAGAACTCGATAATTATTTAATGCGGCGTAGAGAGGTTTTAATATAGATAATTGCTCCTGTACTATTAATTTCAAGGCGTCGCGTGACATTGACGCTTTAGTGGCTTACACGTTCCGGATGACACACCGTATTCGCGTGACGTTGTTAACGATTTAGGACGAGCATGGATTAAGTACTGGTTGTAAAGTTACCGTCGGTCACGTGGTGCTTCCTCCGTGAACGGGGATAGTCTCGTGGGAAACTTCCGTCGAGAGTCGCATTCGCATTCGAGAGTGTCACTCGGCGATCGCGAAAACGGAGTCCCACGGATGGAAAGTTCGAGGTTGTGCCGCGAACAAAGATCGCTGATACGTTATAACTGGCGTATCATTTGATACCGATCTCCGACTGTTATATCGGCCTTATATATTATTGTCGCTTCTATTATTGACATTTACGTTGACATTTACATTAATGAGAGTTACTTTTTACGTAAGACATTAAAGAAGGATCTCTATTATTCAAAATTATATACTTGAAAATATTGATTTAAAGAGAGAAAGAAATTAATAATAATATTATTTATATTTTAGAACAATGAGCTTATCATTGCGATTTTTTAAATTTCGAATTATTAATTTAGAGAATTCTGTATATTAATTTTCAATGATATTTAAATTCAACGAGCTATTTAATAAATCTGGAATAATATCATCGAGTAATATCATCGAGGCTTTCGATGGTAAATTTCTACTCGAAGTTGCTGTTCGGTCGAAGGTCATCGAACGGGCTAACGCTGCCCTGATATTTTCCGAGGTCGTTCGATGTCCTTCCGGAGATTCGTGGCGATCGAGAGAGATCGATGATTCACATTTTATATTTTATTAACCGAAATGACTCAGGTTGCTACGATCAGACATTTCGTTAAGCTTGCTTGATAAATAAATTTTATTTCTGATTATATATGTCAGAATATTAATTCTCTCTAAAAGTCAAATAATACTTGATAATCATTTACAAATAGTTTAGCATGCGTAACTGATGTACTTCGTAAGAATCAGTCGCCGCTGAAGAGAATAAGAATATTTTCGCAATAGGGTCAAGGTCAGTCTTTCTATCGTAGTTCTATTTCGTTTGTATGAAATCCATGTAGCGCGATTGATTCTCGGTGGGAATCGAATTAAAGCTCGTGCGCGCGGGCGATTTTCAATACGAGCGGATGATGCCATGAAAATGCCGACGGAGGTCAGCTTCCGGTCTGGCATACCTGCGACGGAATGAGCGATATCCTGTGAGAACCGCTTGCCGCCGCGGAGGGGAACAATGGAACGCGAATGCGACGCTTGCGTTTCCTCACCGACGTCCAAGGTCATCTTAGGCTACTCGCATCGCGAGAGATCACCCCGAATTTGCGTGTCGCAATCGCGTGAACAATCGTAATTCCGGTGCCTCACACTCGCGTGCTCGCGCATAGGAGCGCGAAGGAGCAGGATCGATATCGATACGGCGAACTACTTTCGACCCAGCCGCGGTCGATAAACGATTCTCGAGATCGCTGTCCACCCTGAGGTCACCCTCCCGTATCCACGAGTCGAACAATATCCCGATGGGAACCCTTTGGCCGGTGTAGAGAGAGGAAGGAGAGAAAGATAAGAGAAAGACAGGCGGCGAGAGTGACGGAGGTGGAAAGAGAGAGACGCGCTGACGAAGCGAAGGAGGGAGAAAAAAGGGAGAAAGAGAGATGGAGAGCGAAGAGAGGAGCCGCGCTAGCTGTTCACATTACCTTACTTACTATACGGGGTCAATGCCACCGCGTCCGTCCCGCGGCCCCACTTCACTTCACTTGGCTTCACTTGGCTCCCCCTTTGCGCTTCTCACCGGCTTGCCCTCCGCCTCCTCGTTTTGCCTCCCTCCCGCTCCATGCTCCCCCTCACGCCTTCTCACACCCGACGGCCTCTCTCGCCCCTCATCTCTCTCGCCATACGCGCCCGTGCGCGCGAGTGCGCGCGCGCGCGCGCGCGCGATCGCGAGTCCCCTGCCTCACGGCCACCCTCCCGTGTAGTCGTGCCCCTTCTTTCCTCTTCCTTCTATCCGCAGCCGCTTCCTCTCCTTCTCTATCGGCGGCTCCTTTCGCGCGTCGTCTCGACCTCACCCTCCTCTTCCCTTCCCGCACTCTCGTCCTGCTCCTGCTCCCTGTTCCTCCTCGTCCGCCCCCACCGAGCATTCTCATCGACCGTTCGTGTACGAGGGCACACGGAGCGCCTCTCCGTATCATCTCGTCTCGTCTCCCTCGACTCGCTCCTTTCTCTCTCTCTCTCTCTCTCTCTCTCTATCTTTTTTCTCCGCTCTCTTTGCTCCTTCTTCTTCCTCTTTCCTCTTTCTTTTTGCCTGCTCTCCTTCCGCCGCTTCTTCCTTCTTCGTCCCCTATTCTACTTCTCTCTACCCTCTCCCCTCCTCTTCTTGGACTCGTCGTCCCTCCTCTCGCCGTTCTACTCCCTGTTCGTGCGCGCGCGGCGTGGTATAAACTATTCCAAAAATTTGTACTGTTATTATTATCGCTTAACCATTCCCAGCGCTCTGGAGCCAGAGATGTGCACTCGAGAGTCCAGTACAATGCGCGACTCTGTTCGCGCCCTGCCGACTACGTCAACCCGACGACAGCGAGGGCGACGACGGCGACGACGGGTCGTGGATGTCTGGTGCCACTCTGGTAGTCCCCACAGAGAGACCCGGATCGATTTTACGAGGGTGACTTTTTTCTTTAGCTTAGCGAGGGCGAAGAAGGACGAACTGCGGCGCCGGGGACATCACGTCAGCACGAGATTGATTTGTATGAACACGGATGAGAATTTCCCGCGAAAGAATTCTGGATAGAGACGTTGCTCGAATCTTAAAATGAAACTATTGCTTTCCTTTTAATCGTATTCAAATATCGTCAGTACCTCATTTTATCTGTCGTCAGAAATATCATTAAAAAATATTGATATTAAATAACGAAAAGAATCCTTAAATGGCCATGTATGATATCGGTTTGAATCGGTTAAAGTTTTAACAAATATGTGTTCTAATATTAAATATACAATTTGGCAAATATGAATAAAAAATATAATTTATATGTCTGTCTTTTGACCTGACATTTATATGATCTTTTTGATATTTCATATTTAATGTAGTCATGTAACTGACTTGCAAGAAATGGGAGAAGGTTGTAGCTTTTCAGGATATTATTTATCAATGCTGCTTTCAAATAGCTTTATAAGTGAATATTAATTTAAGAATATTGAAACATCTAAGGAGAATTATTTGTATTTTGAAGCAGTAAAATATAACGTTTGATATATTAATAATGGCATTTATGCTGAATTATATTGCTATTATTGTCATTATTTAACATAAACTGTATAGCATAACTATAAATCGTATCAGCCAGCAAAAGCGGGAGTTGCGTGCTAATTATCAGATCCGATATCGAACGTCGCGATTAATATTACACTATTCACACAACATTATCGACCGGTATCTGCATCATGTGTTTGCCTCTGTGACGAATTGAATAACTCTCACTGTCAAATGATCTAAAAAATTTTATTGTTTTGCGCAGCCTAATTAATTTCTGCCAGACCGACATAAAACTCGATAGAACAATTATTAGTTATAATATGATATGATATTTGTATAATCGTGATGAATAAGTTATTCAAAGAAATTCCAAGGTGTTATTTTTTTCTAGCTATATTTATTTTATATACTCAATCTTAAATGAAAGAGAATTAATTTTTTTTGCTTTCTTGCCAATCGGGAATTAGTTCGTACTTCGTAGCAAACTCTTCATTTACAATCGCTTGTCATTCGAAACTCGCTGCGGAATTTTAATTACGCGCGAAAAATCGACTCTCCGAAAGTTTCATCAAAGAATGTATCATTAAAATTAATCGATTCTTCGAAGCGTTGTCAAATTCATTCACAGTAAATGCATAAGTACATGGACGAAAAGATTAAGATCGTCGCTTACTGGATATCAGGCAAAACGATCTATTACGTAATCGATAGCAGTGCGTGAAATCTGTCGGATTTCAGGCTACTGTCAGACTCGCGGAGCGCAATCGTCGTCCGGTGAATGAAAAGGGATTCTATGTTCGCAGAGACAAGTTCGCATTTCCGCATAACCTTCTATGTCATTTGTACGAGGGCTAAAGTCGCGAATATGCCGTCGCTCATAAATGATAAAGAGAACGATGATATGTTAAGTCGCTGCCGGATCGAAAAGTTTCCGCAACTTTGTGCTTGAAGGTATATATCGCCGGACATTCTTCGCGACCGGTCGTCTCATGAAAGAGAGAGAGAGAGAGAGAGAGAGAGAGAGAGAGAGAGAGAGAGAAAGAGAAACGTTAACTTAGTAATCGCTCTGTTCTATTTATTCAGATGCTATTCAGTTAGTATTTCGGAGCGGAATTATTTCGTTGCGGATGCTTCGCGCGCGCGGAGCCGAAACAACGACGGCCGTTGTTAAACGGCGACACTTCGATGTCCGTAATAAACGTCGGGGGGCCGCGGGCAAGTCGGACGCGTCTTACTCGGGAACCTTCCGCGAAGCAAATGCAACGTGACCAATGTCAAGGCTGTGCCAAGCAGCGGCGGTAGTTGCATGCTGCCGCGGCTGCTGCAAGTGCTGCAACAAATCTCGCGAGCCGCGGCGCGCGACGAGCGCCGCCGCGCGCGAATTCTTCCTCTCAGGTGCACGGGACATAAAGGTCATCCCTCCTCCCCTTTCGTTCCGCGAAAATCGTACATCTTATTCAAAGTGACTTCACGCTTTTGAAAGAAGATTACAATCAGTCTTATTTAAAAAAAAATTTGTTTTCGCATTAATTTATTCCTCCCGAATGAGAATCTGCGATGTTTTAAGATTCTTTATTGCTCGTTAAAAACTTAATATCATGTACCTGCGATAGAAACTTTACGTTTTTATCGCGTAAAATATCTTATGCATTATTTTTTTAATAAAAACAGGAGTTTTCTTCTCTTTATCTATTAAATTAAGGAATTAACAGATTAAATGTTTTATTCTTTTAAAACTTCATAAAACTAATAAACAATAAGTTAGAACATATATTTGGTCTGATGCCGTTTTGTGCAAAATTATAAGAGATATAAGAAGATTCGAGACTTTGAGGATGTATATCACTATATTTTATCACGAAAAATTATATTTTTGCGATCATTTTTGTGTTTTTATCGATCAATTAAAATCGTTTATTAGGTTCCGGGATTTTAATACCAAAACAGTCGTTTACTTGAGCGCATCGCCGTTACAGCGGCGTAATCGCATTCTCTCTCGCGACAGGCGACCTTCTGTATATTACGTCCGTTACGACAATGAGGACGTTCGACCTCGATATCGAATGTCGGGTCAACGGTGCGCCGCAAGCTCGAAGTGGAGCGGGCGACAAATAGCGTCGAAGGAACGTGGCGAGCGTGGTGGCGACAGGGCCGTCAACGACGTCGAAAATCCGTGGAGATGCGCCTCTTCCAGGAAGTAGGAGTCGCACAGGGGAGATCATCGACCCTTCACGGCTATTTCAGTTATTTTGCAGCATGCAGCTATTTTAAATACATATTGTAGAGTAGAGGCGTACGAGCATGAGCCATACGGAGGTAAGGAGGGCGAAGGAGATGGAGAAAGAGAGAGAGGAGGAGGATGTATGAGACAGACAGCGGAATGAGAGAGGGGGGAGGGGGAAGGGGAGGGAAACGGAACGCCGTGGAGGATGAAAGAAAGACGCCTTAAACGTGCAAGCGAGAAGGCGAAGAAAGAGAGAAGGAAGAGTAACGGAGATGGGAGGTGATGAGGAAGAGCATTGAATAAGACGGAGTAAGAGAGAAAGATAAGATCGGGAAGACGACGATTCTCTCTTCCTCTGTTTCTCTTTCTCTCTCTCTCTCTCTCTCTCTCTCTCTCTCTCTCTCTCTCACTTACGATAGTGAGGAGAAATAAGAGAGAGATGTTGGAAGGGTTGGTATTTACAGCCTCGTCGTCGTCGTCGTCGTCGTCGTCGTCCTCGACGACCGATCGACGACGACGACGACGACGGGGCTATAAATACCCCTCTGGCCTCTCCCAGTCTTGACTCCTCGCTGAAATTTCTGGGAGGGGTGCGCCCTTCCCCTTTCATCCCTGTCTTTCTCGGCTACCTCTTCCTCTCGTGCCTGCCTCCGCTGCTCTCCTCCCGCCCTCTCGCGCTGGAGTCTCACGCGCACTCTGTTAAAGGAATTTCCTATGATTAGAATGTGTATTTCTATACAGCCTACCGAACGAACGAACGAACGAACGAACGAACGAACGAACGAACGGACGAACGAACGAACGAGCACTCATGTGTGTCTACCCGCCGAGAATAATCTACAGCTGGGATCTGGCGCGCGCGATAGATTCTCTTTCACCCGCACCCGATCGGTCCACCGTATCTCCGCAGATATTCGGTGAAGGCGCGTGACACAGGCCGATCTGTGTCGTCGATCTGTCGGACAGAATCCAGAACGAGCTGGGGGAGGGTGGGAGGGGGGGAGAGACCACCGCCGCCGCTCCTAGATCTTTCTTTCTCTCTCTCTTTCCCTCCTCCCCTCTCCTCTCCGTTGACTGATCACGCGTGCAACGGTCATGGTGACCTTTCGCACCGATCAGCACACACGCGCGTCAGCTTATCCATGCGTTCGGTATCGCCGTTCGTGATCGCTGCTGCCTTCGGATCGAGAAAAATTCTGTACGTTGAATGACGGAACATTATCCCGCAGATCGATTTAATTTCAATGTCTAGACGTATTTAAAATGTTTATCGGTGACACAAGAAATTTTTCTTTAAAGAAAATCCCGCGCGGTGGAAACGATTTTGGAGTTTTGTGAGATAACAAATCAACCGGTTCATCGCTTTGACGCGTGACGTTCGTCTTGTAATTAGAACGTTACTGTTACGGTATTCCTGCGATACTATTTTTCCTGACGTAAACATTCGAGCTAGCTTATACATATCGAACAAAACATATTTATTCTATCATCCTATGTCGTTGCTAAAAAATAGCGAGGTAAAATTTTTTCCTCTAAAAAGCAAAAATTCGACATCAGTTACAACAGATTGAAAATTATGAATCTCGCTTCAATTTCCGATGCTACAAACATGCGAAAATAAGATCCGTGTTCTTTTCGCAACCACCATCGAAGTAAGATGTATTTCCCTTTAATTTCAGCATCTGAAAATGTCAGAGCTGTCCGAAAATCACCAAATCCCCAATTAGATGAACTAAATCGTCTTGCCATTCTCGTATGATTAATTCGACAGGAACAAACGGCACACGGGCACTGCGAAAACGTATCTATACACACCGCTCAAACATCGTCCGATGAACATGTACCGTACGTATCAGTATAATTGACTGCGTACGTTAATCGCGCCGTCACGGAACAATGCCGGCGAGCCGTTCCTCGAGTCCGCGA
Source organism: Wasmannia auropunctata (assembly GCF_000956235.1). Taxonomy (NCBI): domain Eukaryota; kingdom Metazoa; phylum Arthropoda; class Insecta; order Hymenoptera; family Formicidae; genus Wasmannia; species Wasmannia auropunctata. Next base: position 1,432,973 of record NW_012026789.1, on the reverse strand, counting down.
GCCGGGAATTATTTTTCAAGCATTACAAGGCGAATCGGCACGGGGAGGAGGGAAAAAGAAACCGGAGCGAACTCGAAGCGGAGCCAAACTAACAAGGTGGAATGCACGCGCGCGCGCAGCGGCGGATGACGCGGGTCACCGTTTTCTTTGCGGTACCGCGAGTAGAAAGGTGGACGCCGCGGCCTTATTTTACAGTGTCGTGCCTCTTCACGGTCACTTGCGATTGTGCGAGCGACCGGCACCCGCGAACGCGCCATGTCCAGCAGTTGAGGAATCCGTCCCTCAGCAGCGCATGAAACGTAGAAATTTTTCAAAATATGTTGCAAGATAGACTGTTACGAGATGTTGCTGTCGATATGCAATAACGGATGTTTCTTATTTCAAACCTGGCAAATCGAAGAATATAAGAAAACAAATAAAACAAAGTTCCTCTTCATGTATATTTCGATATAAGTAAAAGTAGATTTAATAACTAGTGTATTAACTATAATTGATTTTGATATATATAATAATATATTACATTATATAGAAGAATTATCAAGTTTTAGACGTATAATTGGCGATTAATCGTATATAGCGAGAAGAAAGTTGAATCTATCATTAATTTTACATGCTAATTTATAGATACATGTAATAAAACAAAAATTCGATTTGTATTAAATTAATTTTGTAATTACTTTCTTAGATTCAGCGCAAAAGTACATGGAAAAAAATGTAATACTTGACGAGACTTGTATAAAATTTGTAAATTTTTATATACTACGTGTTTGGGATCCGTGCGTCTCTTGATGGTCTCTCTAGAACGGATCGAGATCAGCTTTCTTACCCCAACCGGGCTCCCTCCCCATTGTCTCGCCCTCCCGACTCTTCGCTCGCCCACTCGTTCGAGCTTCCTCTCGCTCCCAACCCTCCTACGATTTCTCTTCGATTCTCCGCAGTACAAGTAGACTCCACCAGCACTGGCTCGCCTTCCTCGCCTGTCCTTTTTCCTTCCATCCTTTAGAGTTTTCCCGACCGATGTTTCTAACCCTGAGATCCCGAAGCCTACCACCCCCATTACAGTCGACTCGTGAAAGGTTTCCCTCTTCCCGTTCCACGCGCTTCGCATTGCTCCCCTCCCACCTGCCCTCTATTCTTCCCCTATCCTTCTTTGTTCTACTCTTGTTCCATCTTTAAAGCCGCGGCTCATTTTTTTCTCTTTTTATGCCATTATTATTTCTTTTTCATCAAGCTTTCTCTTTTTCTCTCTTTCTCTCTCTCTTTCTCTCCCTTCCTTTTTTTCTTTCTTTAAACCGAAAATTACATTACTGTTAAGGCCTTTTGTCTCCGTTTTTCTCTTTTTTGATCGGTGTACAAGATTACAAGAATTATTGGTATAGTCGATAATCTCTTACTTCCCGTCTTGTCTCGATTGCGTTTTCTTTTCTCGCTGACCGAACTACTCTCTTTCTCTCTATTTTACTTCTCATTTCTCGGAAAAGGTAACGCGCTACAAACCTTTCCTTCAGCGTGCTTTTCCATGCTGCGGAGAAGTATACTCACTTTTTATGTTCCCTTGGTCTTTATTCGTTCCTCCCTTCGCAGTTTGCAGGCTCTCCACTTCCCTCTTTCTCTTTTTCTCCATTCGTCCTTCTCTTTTTTTCTCTGGAGCGAACATCCGATGTTTCTCCATTTGCTAGTACAATATGGGACAAGATGATAGCATTCTAATATTCTTGTCCTATTTCTTAAGATTAAGGGAATGTTACAGAACTTGTTTCACGCCAAATGTATTGTATATTATTTTAAAAATAAATATACCGAGAACGTTACTTTCGGGAATTCAAAAAATTTTAAAACAAAATATAAATAGAAACTGAATCTGATGAAACAGGAAAAAATGATATGTTTCATAGAAAGAGAATAAAGTCACAAAAATATAATATATTAGCATTTTCTTTTTGCAAAATATTTCTCAAATTTTGAAAATAATTTATATAATTTTTAAGTATTTTTTGCTTAACTTTATTTTATTTTCAAGAAGTTCAATCTCTTTTAAGTTGCCTCTCGGTTCCGCAAATATCTCTTTTTTATTACAGCCGATTCAAACGGTTTTGATATTTATATTTAGATTTAAAGCTAGCCAGAATGTAAGTTCGTACAAGAATGAAACCACTGCTTAAACTTTCTGTTGCCCTCTCTTGCGACGACTTTGCCTCGCCGTGGCCTGTTGAGTTGCAGGGACAGTTTGTAAATGTGTGTCGAGTGTTTCGAAAGGGCGAGAGATTAGTTCGTACTGTAAATACTTTTTGTAAACACAGGCCTATTTTGTACGCGGTTGCTGAACAGTATAGCATACCTATTATATCACTGGCAACTTGCGACAAGATTTGATCCATTTCAAACGTAAAAATTAAATTAATTTAATTTAATTAATACATAAATATTTTCAAAAATTCTTGTATAGCGTCGCGAGGTCGCTGTTGAAAGAAGCGACGATATTGGCGAGTATGACGTAAAATTGGTGCGTGATGGCGCAATGTAGAATAATGAGCGTTCGCGATTTTGTACCTGCGAGCTCGCCGGTAGGATGGCCACACGCATCTGTGCAAACACTCCGGCACAGACATTATTATCTATATGCCACCCGTTACTCATATGGTAATCAGAGTGTGTTAAGCACTAAATTATCTGCATTAGCGGGGTACTATCGATTTGGCTGCGCGCAGAGCAATCCGATGCAGACAGACTTCACGCATCGAGAGCGAGAGAGAGAGAGAGAGGGGGGGGAGACTATCTGCGTATTTTTATTAAAAATCCCGCCTGCTCGAGTCGTTCGCCGCGATCGTTTTCCGAAATCAAAAACGTGCATTGCCCTCTTAACGAGAACATCAACGATCAAGATCAGTGGGGCGATTATCTTCGTTTCGGTAGATAGGTAGATATTGACATCGATTAGCAAGCATAAAGGAATTCTTCGATTTTATCGTTTTATCGGTGAAAGTATTCGTATATATGCTTACTGGCACAACAATTCCCAGAGATATTTCTCAATATCCCCCTTTCAATTAACATCTTGATCGGCAACGATCGAGAACGCCGCGCGCGCGCGCGGCCCCCACGTGAATCGGCGATATTTCATAATCCATCGCGTTTCCTACTTTGTGTTTTTCACCGCGCCCGAGTAATAATTAGCCGGTACGATTGCTCAAACCGTTGATCGCGCGCGCGTTCTAATATTCAACGTTTTCTCACAAAGAAACCAGTCCTTCGAAAAACGTAACCGTGATTGCCGCGGTTGTCAACGTGGACAATTTATAGCGGTGCGAGTATCACCTTGCGCGTCGTGTGTGGTCTTTGAGAACCCGCAGGTTACTATACGGAGATGAAGCACCAATGCTTTCCGTCAGCGTTATCGATATGAAGCCTTGAGAAAAGGCGAAAAAGACAGTATTGGCGGCATATTTACTATTGACAAAATTACTGGGTGATCTCTCAAAGAGTTATATAAAACAGCATAGATGCGTTCCCGTTATGCTTCTATAAAATTAAAATGTCGCTTACGATAATTGATAAATTTATTGTGTCTCGAGAAAAGAATACGATCAGATTTCGGCGTGTCAAATCAAAGATAATCGACATCGAAAAGACACTGAATATTGCAGTGGTATCGATACTTCGGGTAGAATATCGGTGGCGCACCAGCGCGCAGTTCACATGTTCGGACGATGCCGCGAACGGCGACGGTTCGAACTATTCGCTTTTACGAGTCCGACACTGACCTCTGACACGTCGTAACCGCGGCAGGCGACACCGCGAATGACAACGCGCGTCCGCCCCTTCACCGCCGCGCTTACCTCCGAGGAAACGTAGCTATCTCTCGCCGCCGCCGAAGGTGCATATCCCCGTCGTGCATCGGCATGCGCGTGCGTGCGTGTCCTTCGAAGGTTGGGAAGGCGCGGGTAACCGCGAACACTTCTGCTGCGGTACACGGTACCCGATAATCCAAGGGGAATCAGCTCGGATTAATCAAAGCGGAAAAAAACAAGAAACGCCGATCTTTTCCAATGTCGCATGCGCGCTTAATAAACTCTGAAATCGTTTGTGCCTTCGTGGGTTTATTAAATGTGTCATATCACTCGGCTGCCTTTTGTTTTATTAAAAGAAATTTAATAAATTATTATTATTATTATATAATTCAATTCAAGTGTTATAAGGCCAACGTAAATTAAATTTAATTTGGATTTAACATTCTTTTTATCTTTTTACTTCTAAGAATTAAAAGAAGGTAAAGAGTAAATTAAACCGATAAAGTTAATCTACTAGCAAAAAAAATGGGATTAGATAGTCTATCTTAAATCGAAAGTATGTATTACAAATATAATGTATATTGTGTAATATGTAGATGTATACTATGTGTATCATCTTGTATATATTTTAATATATTATACATACTTGTATTGGTTATAATTAATAGGCACAAATGAAATTGTGATTAACTGTTGATCAATTTCTGTATTTAACCTTGGCACTTCGAAAAGAGAATTCGTGAAAGAGACTTAACTTTTTACTAATCCATTCTATGTAATTCAAACAAAATGATTACACATACAAAAATATGCTTATCTATTTTATCTAGACCACAAGAAAAAACCGCATCACATCCTGTTATTAAAATAAGCAATATGATTACACGTGGTTCGCGGTTACAAGTATTGTTTTTGTAACGATTCGAAGTCTTAAAAATCCGAATTTTGTAAGCTAACATGTAATTGTAAGTTAAAATGTGTAAAATACGTGAAAATGCGTTATATTATTTGTATATATATCTTTTAAAACATATTTATTATATATAAAAAAAATTGCGGAGAAACGGTGAACGCGTACGTGTCTGCCGGTTTATTTCCTTTAAGATTTATGTAACGTGTCAGTCGCGCGTTTCTAATCAACAAGACATATAAAATTGTCAAGTGGGATTGAGTAAAGACGCAAAAAACAATTCCTTGCGATACGCGGTACGTCACCATATAAACGTATCCAATTATATGCGACAGTTAAACTCAATCGTAAAACGGTGGACTTTTCGTATTTTCACTCGAAGGTAATTTTAATAACTTTGACCTTTACACCTCTTTTACTCTCAGATAGACCACATTTAAGTAAAATTCTTCTTTCCAATTGTCGATATAATCACTACGTTTATGTGCGCGGGATACATTCAACGAAATAAATACATGTGGATTGTAACTAATAAGAATATATATTTCAATATATTTAAAAATTAACAATTATGTAGATTTCAAACTAATTTGTAATCAGTGTAGGAGTTACGCGTTAAAAGGAAATATACTTTGTCAAGTAAGGAAATAAAAGTTTTCGTTTGTTTTAGCATATAAATCTTGTTGAAATAAAATGAAGAAGTGTCGTATAAGTCGCGTCGTCCGTATTTCTGTCACCTTGGCCGTTATGCAATTATCGCATAATAGTATTTAATGTTATCTTTATGAATGTTGCACGGACGCTATCGAAACGGCAAACGGGAAAATGGGTAAAGCGATTCGCGTACATGTTGCATACCTGCGCAAATCGGCGTCACGTGATCCACGCCGGCCGACCGATTAGCATTATAAAGCTGCGATAACATTTGTTGCAAATTGAGTTTGCAGGTACGTTTATGCGAGTACGCTTATCAGAGCGCAATAGGAAAATACGCGCACGTTGTCGGCTATCATTTGCGGTTCCATGCTTTTGTAACCCGACGTTTTGTGCAAGCGACGAAAACCACATGCACGCAAATCTTTTTCTTTCTTTTTAATTTGTATTTTGCTTAAAATAAGAGAAATATATTATATAAATAAGTAAGAGAAAAAATAAGAGAACGTATTCGATTAAAGGATTCGTCTTATTAATAAATGATAGTTTAATCAGTTTTAAAAAATTATTAATTGAATTAAATAACTGATTAAATTATTTTTATTATTTTCTAAAGGAGTGCAAGTAAAAGAAATTATATTTAAGAATTATATCTTTGCATCGATAAACCAGAAATATTCCTAAATAGCCTAATTCCTTTATAGCTTTATTTACATAAAGAAGCAAAAATAAAGGGGTCTACGTGTAAAAAAAAAATTGAAAAGATTAAGTCACGATTAAAACTAAAATCAGAGCTAAAGTTAAAAATTAACATTTCAAATAAAAACGAAAAATCGATGTTTTAAACTGCGTTTGAGTGTTAAAGTTAGTTACATACAACTTGAAACATATGATGCGTTTTATCTCGTTAAAAAAAAAGCTAGAACGTGGACAGGTGATAAGGTCCCATCGACAGACAAACGACAATGCTTACATAATTGCTGTTTTTATAGAATACAATAACCAAGACGTTCGAATGCTAGAGAATTTTACGACGTATTCGTCGTAGAATAGACAATTCTTGAGTTGTGTTTTAGAGCTAGAAAATCTGATGAAATATTTAAAAATACATATAATATCATCACGTCTTGATTTATTATCATAATTCACATTATTGACGTTATTTAATAAATATAAAAACATGACTAAAATGCGATTTCGCTAAAATAATTATAATTACGCAGAAAATCTTGAAAGGAAAAAATATTTTGATAGATTTCAGAAGCAGAGTTTCTTGGGTTTTTGAGAAACAATTCGTAATCTTTACTTATACTTGCAAGAAGAACCGTCTATAAAAGGATTCAGAAAATACGTGCTTCGGACACCTCGAAGTCCGAGCTACATATAACACGCGAGGATCGAAAGTGGCATTACTTTATGCGTTTACTTGTGAACTAAAAATGGTCTCTCGGAGAAACCGGCATTTCTTTTATGGACGTAGGAAAACTAAGGAAAATGTATACCGGTGTAACAAGCCTCGAGTATCAAATTGCTGCCAGCGAAGGACCATTTAAGGTCTCGCGACCATAAGCAATAGGCGCGTGGTGATGAAACTCTATCTGCAATCTCGATAGACCGAGACGATTAACGTATTAGAAGGTTTAAAGTCAGCCGGTCGGGACACAATCGCGAGTCGCATTTGCGTTAGTAGGGAAAGATGCCGCATCGCTATATTTGTCATATTACTCGTGACATTTTGAGCTCAGTTAATAACAGAGGAAAAGGACAGAGGGAGAGAGATTTTGAAACATTCGCGATTTTGACCTGTTTAAAATCTATACTGTTAAACAAAACGAATTTTCTTCTGTCGCGTGCGTACGTGACAAGAGGGAAGTTTACGAAGTACATTAAAAAGTTCACTCTGTCGTCATTTCATAAATTCTCATTCGATAAAGCGAATTTACGCGCAAGCGGGTAAACCGCTAACGCGCTCGTGCAGATGCACGTTTCCTTATCTCATATCTCAAATTAGTCGCAATTTGGTCAAATAGTTTTATCGCATAATTGTTGCACTTTCACGACTGCAATGTCGTGTTTTTTTTTGCTGTTATCATTAAGAAAGCAATTTTTATTAATTTTTAACAAAAACGTGTTACCGCATGCACGGGTGATAATCGTATATGTCACTACCAATACAATTAATTTCCAATACAAGTTTCTGTCTCTGCAACGTGCACAGCGACAGTCTCGATTCCTGAAGGAAGCGATACTGAGATTCCGGTGCGCGTGCGTCTTGCGATCAAAGAAATTCTGATTAACCGATCTCGGGATCCTGTAATTTCGTATGCATCAAACGATCGGTTGAATACGCGCGGCCGCGAGATCATCATTACAGTAGTAAGAACTGTATATTTCAATTTGCAAACATCTGATGGACCCTTGATGCGCGTAATTCTTCAATTATTGTATCGATCTCCCTCGTTCGATGCGTACGACCTTGACCATCGCCCAACGGAATTTTACCTGTTTCCTCCTGAGTGGTATTTATGACACGCGATGCGTACCTTATCTCGAATCGTATCATACAGTTTGACAATGACACGTAGTACATGATACTATACCGACAGTTACAATAAAAAAAGAAAATTCGTTGAGAAATTTTGAAAATCTTCGAGAAATAGATTCCACAACTCTGTTTTATGGTTCAGGTAGAAAGAAACATCGAAACCGATAAATTCAAGCGTGCAAAAGTCTTTCTATTTTTTTTGTCCTTTCCGACTTCCGGAAATATTCATCATCAGAGACAGTTGCTTTGTGTTCAGCGAAAATTGTGCATATACACTGTCTTCGGGAAAACCGACGCCGCTACGTTTGAAGGGTTTGTATTTAACTTGAGAATCAAGTAAAATAAAGAAATAACGTATTTTTTTTATAGAAACCTTTCTACTTTCACAGTCGTTCACAGTATCTTTCGGCATCTTCATTGCGTCAACGAAAACTTTGAACATGCCGGTAAAAATTCTTGTTACCGGCGTAACAGCCTCTGAATATCTGCATTTGACGTAATTTATTGGGCCCGACACAGGACAATTGATATATCCGATTCAACGAAATTTTCTTCAAAATTCTTTCTTTCAAGATTCTTGATTCGTGCGCACGATTTATATGCACTGAAGATATACATATCCAACGAGAGTCCAGTTGCGCTGTAAGCATATACAGAGAAGTGATAATCGTGTTAAAAAAAACAGCTATAGATACATTAGATACTAGTTTATAGATGCATGTGTGATAAGTAATAATGCGATATAAAAGGGTCAAGATATCAATATTGAAATCTGTCGATATCCCGTGGTTACGCCATTGTGGTCACCTCGTTGCTCTCGTGAGACCTCGCGCGTGCGTTCGACCTGGGAGCAAGAAGGAACCTTACTTTTCTTTCTCTCTTTCTCTTTTTCCCCTTACCCCCCTCTCTGGTACACAGGTAGAAAAGTGCGAGCGAGAGATACGAAGGGACGAACCTTCTGCGTGTAACAGCGTGAAGGAGAAAGAGAGAAGATAATGACTCGCAGGCACGGATTTAGGCGTGGGACGGAGAAGTGGATGGTAAGGATGAGGGAGACCCTTTCGCTCTCGAGCATGGTGCTTTGAATCAGCGGAGGCTGTGTGTTTGCTTGTAATGGAAAATTTCTGGCCTCTGAATGAGCGCTTCGGGAGCGAAAAGGGGCTGTGTGCGAGGACAGTGTGTTTCTCGGTCAATTCGGACTAATCCAGGGAATACCTTGTTTTCGACGAATATCTTCCAAGGGATATTCATACGAGCAAAAACACGATTTATTTAAACTAAATCACTTAATGCGCTTAGGCGGGTGACAGCATTCATTCGAAATTTATAATCTTTAACACATTTTCGGGACGCAATGATATCGTTGGAGTCTGATCATTATTTTTCAATAACATCCAAATCATTGGCCATCGATTTCATCGATTGACCAATTATTAATTATAATTAATTATTAATTATTAATATAATTATTGATTGTGCTGATAACAAAAATCAATATTTATTTCTTAAGTGTTCTATCTTTATTTCGATCTTAGATTTATCATCGACAGCTACCGATGATTCGCGTTCATGTTGTACGAAGTCTCTCTCTCTCTCTCTCTCTCTTTCTTTTCCTCTCGCGTTCATCACGGTTAATTTTATAAAGCGGATAATGGATACGTTTGTAATCCGCGACGAGGCAACGCCGCGCCACGCTCTTGCTAGGTTGCCGAGGCTGGAAGAAGAGAGACGCTCAAGAGATGAACGTGATTGTCTGAAACGTACACTCTCGTACACGCATACGTACCATTCTAAACATCCGTAACACGTAACGAGGTCTTCGAGGCCTCATATTCATCGGCAAGCATACAGGCGGCTCTCTCGAATGTAACCAGTGTTGTCAGACCTAAGAATTTTCTGTTAGGGGCGCTTGAGCTTTCGTTCGACCTTGAACATCAAATCTCTTCTCGTAAATCCCAAAAATTTAGAGACCTAGTAACGTATTTACGATGTAACATACACTTTCCTTTTCTTATTACGCATTCCGCGTAAATGTAAAATATAAATGATTATTTCTCCATTCCGGTTTATAGCTAGAAATATTTATCTATCTTTTTTTTCAGACGAATTAAAATCTTTAAGAATTATTGACATTTTCCCTATTTGATCCTAATGATCCTTGGCATATAAAAGGGATGAAAGTAATTTCAAGTTGTCTCTTTCTGTTACTTAAATTTAAAAAGTGTTCGGAACTGTCAGAGAGAAACTTGAGATTATCGAATAATTATCGCAGAAAAAATTCTTTCCAATTTCATTTTACCGGCTTCATGAACGTTTCTTACGAGCGTAATCAAGCGTTCTCGCTTAATAGACGCGCACGCGCGGAACATGCGCAGCCTAAACGTGAAATCCCGTTTCGACGTTCTCGATCTACGTCTGCTGGACCGACTGAAAGAGAGAGAGAAAGAGAGAGAGAGAGAGAGAGAGAGAGAGAAAGAGAGAATGCCTTGGGAATATATTAACGGAACGTGCGTGCGCGCCCGTACATGCGGTACATTTTTCTCACTATACGTCAGACAGTATAAATCTGGAATGCCTATTTGTCTCGTCCGCGGTTTTGGCTGCTTCAGGAAAAGCCTCGCGTGTCTATCGTAAAGTGGTGCCAATATGCCGGTTAAAATTAATGATTTTGCAATTGAACGATATATATAAGCGTCTCTAAGCGAAGCGGCTCTATTTTGATGCTTTATGCTAAATTTGTATACGTCGACAGTATTATTGCAGTATTCATTTGATTCAATTATACACGAAATATAAAAGAAATGTGTAAGGAACAAATTATTGTTGCAAAGTCAAAGGTATTATATAGTGAAATATGAAAGAAAAATATGTCGTAAGATTGTTTCAGATTGTATGTTGCAATCTGAAGTGTAAATTAATCTTGACGCTAGACGATTTTGATGATCATAACATTTGCCCTTTTTAAACCAAATAATTTCCTTTCTGATTTTCCGCATTTCTTACACATTTCTTGCACATTTCATTCATGTTTCTTACATTTCTCTCACACATTCTTTACATATTTTTCCGTACCATCTGTAACAGTGGGATATTTTAGAAGGCCATCTCCTGCATATTTTTTATTTATATATATAAAGCTTTTGTGTGTGTGTGTGTGTGTGTGTGTGTGTGTGTGTGTGTGTGTGTGTGTGTGTATCTAATAGAGATAAAATAAGGGTAGTAGTAGACGCAAATTAGAAAGGACCCAAAATTATGTAAAGTTAAAAAGAAATTTCAATTTAATAATTAGTAAAGCTGGTGCGAACTGTTGTTAAAGGACATATTGTCATGATTCGGTAGCTGAACGTAGATTACTGCGAACGCTCCTGTTCGTCTCGGCGTCGTCTGCGACGCGCGAGAAGCCTGTCTCCTACTCGAGACGACGAACCCGCATCTGCATGCCGTACGGGCGATGTGTCATCGGGAGACGACACAGGCCACGCATACCTGCCGGTGCATAAGTTCTCGCCGGCACACGTAGAAACGCTCTGCACGCGGCCAGGGTTTCGGGTAGGGATCCGTGTCCCGGTAGCGACAACACAGGCCGCGGGAGCAGCCGACACAACGGAAGACGGAGGACGAACGCCGTGAGGCGTACAGAAAGAGCGGGCGACGGGATAAAGAAGAACGGATAGCGCGAGGGAGATGCGCGACAGAGACGGGCGACGGACGCCGCCGGTTTTCTCGGATCGAGGCAGCTAGCACGAGGCTGAGAGAGGAGGACAACGGCGCGGCGACGTCGGGTGGATGAGAGGACGAAGAGGAGCGACGGAGAGGGGACCTTTCCCTCTATCGTTGTGGCTCCACCCACACGGCACCATCACCACCACCACCACCACCACCACTACAACTACCATCGGCTACCACGACTACTACCACTACTACTACCACCGTTGGCTGCCGCCGCCGCTACCCCGTCGCCGCTGCCGTCGAGGCGCGCAATCTGGCAACAGTGGCTCGCTATAACCGATATTGTGGCCGTGGATTGAATGGAGGGGAACTAGAGCTCACAGGTCACACACATTCAACGCGCGCACACGTACGCGCACACATACATCGCCCCCACCGGCGGCGACACCCCTCGGTCGCACGGAGGAGAGCGACCCCTCGCTGCTCCAACCCTTGCGCGTCCTGCTCCATCTCGTTCTCGCCGGCGCTCGTCCACCCTTACCACCGCGTCGCGCTCTATCGCTCCTTCCCCTCGTTCGGCGCAGCCGTATCCCCCTCCCACCCCTCTTCCACCCTTTCGTCGCAGATCATGCTTCCCTTCCACCAGATGGCGGCTGAGCGCGCGTCGCCGTGTTCTCCCTTTACCCCTGCGTGTACATGTGTGCGCGCACTCGTGTGTGCACGCGCGCGTGCGTGTATGTGTCAAGCTTCTCCCACCACACCGATATGGGTAAAGCCCATCGCTACACGACGGTACTCATACCGTCCACTCTACCTCTGTCTTCGACAAGGAGTTCACCCACCCAACCAGGGAGAGAAATCGGTGTATATATACGTGTGTCTGTCTGTATGTATGTACATGTACGAGACGCGATCGTGACGGCGAAACGACGCAGAACAAGGACACACGGCCGCGCGCGGCCGCGCGCGACGGAGACAGAGGAGAGCGCGACGGTACGAGCGAGAAGGTGACGCCGGAGCGAGGGAGAGAGATCGGGGGAGAACGTGGCGAGAGGGAGCGAGTGGGAACGACGCCGTCGGGGCCCCAACAGCCTCTCACTAGACAGTATTACTTTCAACCGTTTAGCGCGGGGCCAATGCTACTACCCGGCGCGGAGTAGTCAGTCAGCCGAGTATAGTCGGAATCAGCCGTCCGCGAATACTGAGGAGGACGTTCTCTCTCCTTCCCTCGCCACTCCTGTATCTTTCTTTTTTTTTTCTTTTTCTTTTCTTCGCGCTTCCGACCTCTCTGTCAATTTGTACCCTTGCACCTTTCGTATTCGTCAGCTCCTGAAAAAAGATAGGCGAACGGAAAGAAAGAAAAAGAAAGAAAGAACAATTTTCAACGTGACCGGGGACGGTCACACCATTCACGCCGTCGCGACGATTCAGACGCAGACCGTCGTCGCCGGTCGTCGTGTGTAGAGTCGTCTGTCGATCTCTCGGTATCCAAGACGCTGGTGCAGCGGCCGCGCCGACGCTACGCGCCGTGACAGACTGAGGCGCGCGACTGCCGCGGCCGGTGGATATAAATAAAGTTTCCGCGGACGGGAATCTCGCACGCGCGCGAGAGAAAGAAAGAGGTGAAACGAGCGCGCGCGGCGGTGGCGGTAGCCACCCGATCGGAGGGGAGAAGGAGAAGCAGCAGCAGCAGCGAGCGAGTGAGCGAGCGAGCGAGCGAGCAAGCAAGCAAGCAAGCAAGCAAGCAAGCAGCAACAGCAGCAGCGGAGCAGCCAGCAGAGGGAGAAGGAGAAGGCGGAAGAAGGGAGACCGAAGAGCGCCGGCAACTGGCATGCGGCCGTTGTGCGTTTTCTCGCTTTGAATATTTCTTCCGGTGAGCGCGCGATCCGGAGCCGGAGGAGAGACGACGTGTGCCCGCTCTCCGAATAAAGTGAACGGGAACGTATGTACGACGCGCGTTAAACCACGCGCCGCCGCCACCGCCGCCGCCGGAAAAGCGTACGCGATCGACGCGATAACGATGTCGTCGTCGTCGTAGTTGCGCCGTCACAAGGACTCGACGACGGCCGGTATATCGTGCGGAGCGGAGAAGTCTTACCCCTTCTCTCTCTTTCTCTCTCTCAACGCGCACGAAAGGGAGAAGAGGGTAATAGGGTGGGTGGACGGACGGACGGACCGGCAGGCAGGCAGGCAGGCAGGCGGACGGACGAGCGGACGGGTGTGCGGGAGGGAGGGGGAAGCGGCGCATCGCCGTCGAGTCGCACGCGCGTGGAACACTCCGCCGACCGGTTATCGCCTTCAGTTGGCTCGTGGCTCGTGCGGAGCGTGGTCGTCGTGCTACCTGTGCGCTCCTTTCGGGTCTCCGAACACACATTCCGTGTGTCGTCGTCGTCGTCATTGTCGCCATCGCCATCGCCGTCGTCGTCGTGTCGTCGTCGCGTCGTCTTCGTCGTCGTGTCGTAATGTGCCTATGACGAGGTGATGAACGGCCGGCGTCGCAGTGTCGAGCGTCGTAGTGACAGTGTTCGTCGTCCTGCCGATGGACGATGACGATTAACGAAGCGAACAAGCAACAGCAGCAGCAGCACCACCGTGGTGATCGCTCGTGGTATCGCGCGAGGGAAAACAGTGTGCTCTGTGTGATCTAGTGTACTTCCACTGTATCTGTCTACTACGCGATACATAATATATGTATCGTGAATACGCATATATACGCACGTACGTGTACATACATATTTGCGCGAGCGCGTATGTATATACGCGACGATCACTCTTGGATTACGCCTCGTCGCGAAGGAGGCTCCCTTCGCGGTCGTCTTTAATCAAGGATAATGCGATATTGCAGTCGCCGCAGAGGTGAGTTTTCCCTACTTGGTGTATGTCTCTTAACTTCAACGGGTATATCACTTGTCTCGTCCGGAGCTACTCCGAAGTGTGTGACTCTTCGAGTGCGCGCCTTTTTTTTTTGCCGTTTACGCATCCGGCACAAGCCTTTCTAATGAACTGCAGATGATGAGATTTATGTCTGTACCTGGCAATCTCAGCGTCGCGCCTCTCAATCTTATTTTAGATTATCTGCCTTGACATCTCGCAGTGTTCATTCATAATAATGCAATTTTCGCATTCTAATTCCATTTTTATTAATGCGGTAGATTCATTTTAATCTTAGATTTAATTAATTAACTCTTTTATCTTTTTCGAGTCCGAAAAGGGTAGAAAGGTAAGTCATATCGAGATTAAAGTGACTCCACATTAGTACAAGTGGACGTGAGAACCACCATATGAAACTTTCCAAGCTTACCGAGTGAAGTCAAGTTACACAGCGTTTCTTTTACAAAGTTCACCGCTGGTGGTGCGGAGTTTATACTTGTGAATGTGGTGCTCGTCGTTCGGAAAATGCAATTATTATCTGCTCTCGTACGAAACGTGAGGAAAAAAAAATCGCTCGTTCAAACGAACTCGACTGTCGAGTCTCGCTGCGTCAGTCGAGAATCGAGAATCGAAGACCTCGACTCACACCTCGCCTCCGGATGCGCCTCTTCAACGTTCCACCAACGTTGTTATCGCGTTGACTGTCATTCGCGCGGATGTTGAATTTTACGAGTAAAATCTCTCAATTTCCCCGTCCGCGTATTTCGAAGAGATCGTGTTTTTTTTTTTCGAGTCCGGATCTCCGCAGGATTTTGCAAGCATCGGGAGAGAGAGAGAGAGAGAGAGAGAGAAAAGGAGAAAAAACGTACGTTAAAACACAACAAGTTTTCTCGAGTCCTGCAATTTTCGTGAAACGTGGAGTAGCGCACTGTTACCAGCGGTATGGTAGAACGGTAGCCAATAGCAGCGATAGTGCGGTAGTCGTTAATTATTTATCGGTGTTCACCGCCGGAGTCCTTTCCTCGCGAAGGGCGCCTCGGCATCGACGCGAAATCCCCGCGCGTCGATCGACGGCGGGCTCTCTCGCGGTACCGATCACGGATATATCGATCGCAGGCGGGAAAACGCCCGCGATCTCTCTCTCCCTCTCTGTCCCCGTCTGTTTCGTTTCTCGTGCCGTTTATATTACATCGCGCGGTGCTGTGGATATTCCGACCGGCACGTACTACGGCGCGGCGCGGCGCGGCGGCGGCGGCGATGCGCTTTCACAACGGGCGATTGTTCTTAAAGACGTGTCATCCCGTCCCGCTCGCGCCGCTCGGGGGGCCCCCCCGGTTAGAGCCGAGCAAAAGACACGCGGGCGACGACGCGGCGCGGCAGCGGCGGCAGAGGGACGGACGAGGAGTGCGGGAGGCAAGGAGAAGGAGGAGAAGAAGGAGGTATTTAGAGGCGATCATCCGTCCGTGGACGCGTGCGCGAGAGAGCCGATGAGAAGCAGAAAGTCACGTCCGCTGTAATCTTCGATAGACTGTTCTCTGTAGGTCATAACGCGCCGCGAGACTACGTATTAACACCTCCACCGTCCGCGGGACTTCCGTGGGTCACCGGGGTCGAGACGTCCCCCCGCGGTACGAGGAGGCTTAACGCGGCGAGCATTCCATCCCCGTTGCGGTGCGGTGCGGATCGCGTCTTAGATTGCACCTTGCGAATTCCCTCCTGTGAATGCCACCTGTAGTCTTCCCGTAGCGTTTTACCTGTTTCGCGGTGATGCGCGAGATGGATAAAATGGAGCAACGTGAAGCCCCGCGCGCTATCGCGCGCGTAGGATCTGAAAGATGACATTGAGCAATGATGACGCTGGTTGCTTGAGGGTCACGCGTGATAATAATAATAAAATCGGATAGATACTATTCAAATATCGTTCACGATTGCCGGCCTCGTCTGCAGTTCCTTATATTTTATAGCCGTTGATAATATATACTATTTGGTATACGGCACTTCTTTTCACAACGGGAGAAATACCATCCTGTTTAATGTAGCAATTTACATAATCTTTACAGGTCAAATATTTCTGACTAGTGGACCTATTAACGTCTGCATGAAGGCAACATATTTCGGTGAAATAATTCGGTGTTTCAAGTAGCATTTACTTTTTGTAGTCGTTTATTTCACGTAAATTTGTTTGCAATACAATACGTTGTGGAAAATATATTAGAAGCAATCGTAGAGAGTGTGGTAGACATAAAAATACAATGACATTGAGAAGCGATCGTTTTCCATACGTAAACGCTGCGCGTACGAAACGCTCTGCTATCGAAAAATCGTATAATTATGCGGCTTGCGTTTAGCCGCAGATATTGGAACGTAAATTACACGAGCAGCGGGATTCATATCGTCCTCGCTCTCGATTGTCCGCGATCTTTTTTGGCTTTTCGAAAACAAAAGCCGCGGCGAACGCGTATGTGCGTGCGTACGCGCGCGCGCCTTTTTGTTTGCCGAGCCACGCATCCTCGTGCGGCACGTACGCTTTTATCGATAAGCGTGTTACTCGAACGCCGCCTCGTAATCTCCGACGTGCGACCTTAATTATTCGCGCTCGCTGAGTAATATTGCGACTTATTCCTATTTCGCTGACACCGGCGCGAACGCTCTAATCGCCTTTACATCGCCCTGCCATGTATAATTTAATCTGGTTCCGGTCAATTTTGCTTACAAATTTGCCATTTATATTCCGAGCTTGATTCCGCGAGATATACGTACGTACAGCGATGTTGATAATTGTGTTTTACTTGGTTATTCCAAAAATTTTAATCCTGCATATTTTTGTCATCAAATATACAAGCAATTGATCTATCCAGAAATTTGATTAAACCATTTTTTTTTTCACCGGAAAGAAGGACGTATCGTTAATTCGCTGCCGAACAAATATATCTCAGCCGCGACGAGAATAATGTTGTTATTTATAACCTTTTCAGTCTCTCTCGTTTCCTTTATCGCGCACACATATTTCGTTCACGAATTTATCAAACGGTCGCGCACACATATTTCGTTCACGAATTTATCAAACGGTCGCGTGACTTGGTTATTCGGAGGAAAAGATTCTGTATTTCTTTCGACGATAATAGCGACATTGTCACCGACGCTTGTTATCGGTCGACGTGACACCGAGCGAGCATGGGTGAAAACTCGACGAAATGGGAACGGATACTAAAAAAAAAACATTGATATTATTTCGTGAATATTTCATTACGATGTAACCGACATTACGATGTACGACGAATATGCCTGTAAATACTTTGACGGCGAGCGAGAATTTTCGGAGAGAATCGTTAAACAATTACGTGGATTAAGTCGGAGTAATGAGCGAAATGATTGTTCATCGCCTTCGAAATTGCCCTAGCAGTTCGATATATCGAGCCGTAACTATATACACGAAGAAAACTGCACACGACCGGATTGAACCTGTGCATCAGAACCGGATTTGAATTATTTGTGGATGAACCTCGAGGGGAGGAAAAGTAAAACCGCGCGGTTTTAACGTTCGGGGGGGTAGTAGAGGTAATTTATTGATACTCGTCTCATAAAGTATCTTTGCCGGCTTCGGTATCGCAAAGTGTATCGGAGCAGGCATTCGCGCGCCGAGACCGGGGCGATAATCTCGGCAATATTAAATACGCAGTATTCTCCGTAGCTCGACTATCTAATCGTCCTCGGTATGACTGACAGAGAGTCTTGCGCCGACTCGCCGCACCGTTTGTACCGCGGACGCGCGGATAAATTTCCATACGGATAATTTCCCAAAGTAGACTCGCGCGCAGCGTTCCTCCGCGCGATCGTAAACTTCAAGTATTTATGCCCGTTTGCGGTAGCGCTGTCAATATAGAGGCAGCAGGTTACACTTTATACATTAAAGATTAATTAACGCAACAAATCTTCTCGAAATATTGTTTTCCGAGAAGCGCAGTTACGGGAGGTGTTGATGAATAGCTTTTTAATATATCTCTCGCAGGAGGAGAAAAAAAAGGAGAAAGCGTAAGAATGATAAATTGTTTTCCAAGTGCAGCGGTAATGCCAGATATGAGCGAGATAATTGAAAAGCCGCGTATATTGGTGCGCGATTGCGATCTTTTTGAAGGCCCGCAAAGAGCGCATATGTGTGGCACTAAAGTTAAATAATGTATAACGACTGTATGGAACTCGGTGAAATAAATTGAACGTCGCTCGCCGAATTCTTAAACTATAATGCTATTGAAAATAAAAAGTGAAAAAAAGATTTCGATACAATCTCGCGACGAGATCGGAACGCGAATATGCGTATCCACTCGTTCGTGTGATAAGCGATCGACGAATGCACGGAGGGGAGGACAGGGACGGGGGTGCAGCCGACTCTATCGTTTGCTTTGAGGGAAGCCAAAACTATGTCAGGATCCCTTGACATTTGTGTGTCGCCGCTTCAGCAGCGGCGACCTTGCCCAGGCTTGGCTCTTTTTTCCCCCCCGGTTTTATTATCCGCCCCACATTCGCGCGTAGGCGTTATGGCAACGCAATCGATTCGCAGTAAATTTCGATAACGGCAAGATGGTGTAGCGCGGCCCGTTATCGAGAAATTAGCAACCTCGGTACGGAAAAAAAAGGAGAACGCGACAGAAAGAGGAGCACTATCTAAATCTAATTTCCGATAATTAGAAGCCACTTAATGCGGAGGCGTAGCGTATAGGAAGCGTAGGAAAAAACGCAAAGTGTATATCCTCCATCGACAATCGCATGGTTTATCGACGCGTTTTAATGACGTTGGTCATAAATGTAATATGTGCACCCACTATTAAATCATCTTCGCGTGTAATGTATACTTGGCTAATGGACAATGCCTGTTACCCATGCATTTCCTTCTTTTTTTTTATGAAATTGATTTTTTTTCACCGAAACGATGTTTAATTTTTAATTATCGAAAGGTGCCGTTTTCCATTATTAGATAAATGTCATATAGAAGAAGACAAATGAAATACTCATTAAAATAAAATTCATGTGCGTGGAATGAATTTTTCATTCAAGAAAGTTTTACAGTTAACATATAACTTTCCTTGTCAAAGATTTGTTAGATTTCTGTGTTAATTCGTCATATGTGATCAAGCCGTCTCTTTCGAAATCTTGTAATGAAATTCACATGGGGAATTCTGGGCATTAAAATTCGATACGGTACATGACGTACATGTGCCGCCCAGTATATAATTCATGGGCTGTGCGCATACAATCCCGCTTTTTGCCGCGGCAGCTACCAGCAGCAGCCGCTTCTGCGATCGTCGGCAAGCTTTCACCTAAGGCTGGCGCGTAGACGGATCTACGAGAGCGGGAGGGACATTTACCGCGAATGCCTCGTGTGCGTCGCACGAGCGCATACTACGCGCGGGAAGAAGGAGGAGAGACAAGCGCGGCGAGTCGCGCGCGGGCGCGGTCCGCGCGCATTTATTGCGCGCCGCGGCGCGCCGAAGCGGTTTCGTTTTAAAAGCCTTCTAATCTCGATACACCGAGGCACCACGCCGCCACGCCGCGCACGCACACCAGTATCAGAAATAGGTTTGTTTAAAATAAGCGTACACATTCTCTCTCTCGGCGCGGCGCGTACGGCCGAGCTACCCCAGGGACGTATCGGTTCTCCGCGCGCGAGTTCTGAGGAACGCGCGTTTTCAAACACACGCGTTCGGCGCATTTATCACAACGGAATCGCTTCCCGCGCACCATTTCTCGCCGTAACGCCGCGTGAGATTCGGCACATTCCTGCATTATGTAATTTATTGTCAGCCAACGACGCCGATTCGGTCCGCGAAGAAATCACGCACTCGATTCGCGGAGGGGGAGAGAAGAAATTCACGCGAAATTGTTGAAGCTGGTTTAGAAATCCGATCTCGCATGCACGAGACTCTCTCTGATAAACCAATGACTAAGCGTACCGTGTTCTCCGTTCTATTAAAGCATGCCGCTCGATTGCACGGTTGAAACAATTCCAGTAATGTCGCGCAGTTACATTCCTCTCGCGCGCGAGTGATGTCTATCCGTTTCGCAGGTTACGCTCTATCAATAGATTCTCGTCGATTATCTTATGGCATGGCGCACGCGCGCGCGCGCACTGCGTCGCACAGGTAAATGATTTTAAATCGATCTTGCATGGCGACATAACGATCGCGCACCAGACAAACTGTACATAAACAGATCTCGCGATTAAAACTGCATCGCAGGAATACGCGCGCTGGTCTCTACTCCGGCCTTCTCGTTTTCGTCGCGGTGAATGCGTCTATCGGCGGCGCAAGCTCGTGTGTCGATCTGACGTAATTTC
This sequence comes from Wasmannia auropunctata, assembly GCF_000956235.1. Lineage (NCBI taxonomy): Eukaryota > Metazoa > Arthropoda > Insecta > Hymenoptera > Formicidae > Wasmannia > Wasmannia auropunctata. The sequence goes on along the minus strand of NW_012026789.1, from coordinate 1,412,205 downwards.
AGAATATAATGCCGTATAGTTTCATGTGGTTTGCACAGGCCGCGAGCAACAACAAGAAGACCATTTCCGCATACGGGAAGGGACGGTGGCAATGAGCGCCGGATGCTGACAGATAATACAGGGCACTTGTGACAATATAGCGATATCGGCTGATACCTAATGGTCCAGAGAGAAAGAAAGACAGAGAAAGAGAGAGGAAACGATGAAGGTCGAGAGAAGGAGGAATTGAGTCATGCGTGTATAAAAATGAAACAAATTCTTTTAGCAGAAGCAAGAAGTTTTTTTAAAACGTTTTTTTAAAGCGAGGACGCGAAGCAAAGACATATCCTTACGGAATAATCCTTTGCCTTCACGAATAATTTTAAAATGTTTTGTAAATAGATACAATAATACTTTTATCATCGACAAAAATGGGAATTGATTAAAAAAATATGTATCGTAATTTTTCGAAATTTTTCAATTTATACATACATCATAGCTTGATTGACTGCCATTCTTGGCATTCAAGATTGAAGATTGCATTAAACAACGTTCGTAACAAAGCGTTTGCTGAGAATTTTGTTGAGGAAGAATCAACTGTAGAAATCCATGTATATAAAAAAATCTGTCGTATCATATCTCGCGATACGCCCGATACGTTTTACTTTGACATCTCCAATCTCTAATTATATCCGCGTGTTTTGTAAGATTATCGTCTAAGACATCTGAATTGCGCGAGGCGAAGCGCCAGAGTTAATGGTCCGCGGCGCTCATAAAAGCGTACGCTAAACAAGCGGGGTGGGACGGAGCTATTTACTAAATTGGCAAATATCATTGAGTCAGGAATATCGTCACCTTTTGATTGCGCACTCCACGCTTGCTCGCGCGCGGGGCGAGTGTACTTATTTGTCAAGGACGAGGCGGCGGAGACGCCTCGGAAACTGACGGAGGAATTATGTCAAAGCGGCCGGCGCGGCGCATGCATTTTACCTTGGCGCGTTGGCACGTAGAAAATCGCGAACGTATTTTTTACTCGCCACTCGTATTCCTGATCGTGACGTCACCTACCGATCGCCAGTCGTCGAGTTACAAGCTTTTTCTCCAAGTCTCGGCGATAATCGAAAAATCAAGCCGATCCTTGATTCTCCCCGCCAATATATGCGCAGTGCAATTTCTCCGCAGAAAATTTCTCTCTCCTCGACTTCAACGACGTGCTCTTTGATCAGCTTAGATTTTTTTTTAATTGATGTCAGCGTTTATGTAATTACATAAAAAATATAAGTAATCGACTAACAGAGAATCTGAATTAATTAGAAGAAATTACTCTTGTAAAATCTTGCCGGAAGGGAATTGTTTTGTGAACAGCAGAAAATATCATCATTTTTGATGACAGATTTTTTTGATGAATAAATAACGCGGTTCGCGAGAAAGAATGTCGTAGCTCACAAGATAAGAGACTTTTTTTTTATATGTATGCTATCAATTAACATAGTCCTTCGAAACTCTCGTGACAAATTTCGCTTCGGCGAAATATCGCCGTAATACGTGAAATGTATAAAGAAATATTTAAAACAAGGTCCATCTCCGGTATAGGAAAAAAAAATTTTGTCATATTTGTCGAGTTTCGATCTTCGTGCTGTTGCGTCGCACGGTCCTCGCAAAGAACTTTGATTCTCTCGGCTATTCGGCTACACTATGATATATTCGAGGTACATAAAATCTTGATGGGGATTGTCACTCATTCCGTAGGTTGCTTGCGCAAACTGTGGACATACGCGATCGTCGAAATTCGCTGGTTCGGCTTGTGAAACGCTTATTTGTCGACTATCGAGAGAGGAGGGCGTCCCGCGGTAAGCAGCCTTCGAACGTTTTATTCTCGCACGCGCGCTCAAGGTGAGGTGTAATTAAACTTTCATAATTGTCCGTTGCATAATGAGGACGAGACTGCCGAGAGAGACTCGTCCACCGTTCGCATCGCACTTTGAATCCGAATCGACAGCTGCCGGCTGGCTGTCGCCGCGGCGGTTGGCAACTTCGCGCTGCGCAAATCCTTTTTTTCGCGTGCTTTTTAGACCTGGAAATAGAAAAACCAGACGTAATAAATAGGAAATGAAATATTGCATTAGCAAATCCTTAAGAAACACGCCAAGACCCGAGAAAACCAATCAGAAAACAGACGCGGTCGAAGCTCGGTCATTCCTTACATTATTAGCGATTTTTTTTCTGGCGGGATAAAATATCGGCATTTTGAAATTCGTTTTATGCGTATTTCATGTGCATTCGTACGCAATCCGATTACTAATAAATTACTGAACTTTTTTTTTCTTAGTTTACGTAGTTTGTATAATTTAATGTGAAAGAGAGCTATATACAAGCAATACGTTAAATAACATCGTTATTTATCACGATTTAAGTTTATTATTAAGCCAAGTATTGTTAATTTTTGTCCCTTAAAATACGTCGTGATACGAGCGGGTGATTTCTACCTCTACAATTGCCTGCAAAGAGAAATTATGGAGTCAAAAACGGATTTGGATACACTATTGATCGTGTACGACCATAAATAACAATTGCACTATTTGTTCGCGTATTCGTTCGATGTTTCACCAGAGTTCGTATTCGATTACCGGCGAAATTGGCCGCCGGTCGATCGTTTATATCAATCGTTATGAAATTAAATCGCTTGCAATTGATACCGCGTGCGTTTTATCGGCCAACAGGTAGCAAATGTTGATCCGCGCGCTCGGTTTGCGTCCTAAAATAAAATCTACACAATCTACACAAACATACGAAATATATCGGGGAGAATGTGTTAATTAATCAGACGGCGATCGCGCATCCGCGCGGCGCCGGTTAACTCTATCGGCTGTCATTCGACGTCGCGTATATATTAAGCGCACGTCGTCCCGCGTGCCCGCGCCGTGTTACAGTTTAAAGCGTCGATCGGCGCGGCGCACGTCGCGTATAAGCCGCGCCGAAGGTAAGATATAAAATTCAGCGCGATAAGAGCTCGGCTGGAAGGTCGACGATTCGACGTTTTTAACAAGCGAAGAATAATATTATCATATGATTTTACACACAATGCTTTGGTAGGTAAGCGTTACCCGCGAGCTCCCAGACTTAAACTTTCATCGTCGAGTCTTATCGACGAGGGTAGAACACATTTGAAAAAAAATGTAATCGAACGCAAGAATTAAATTGAATTACCTAAGAATCTGTAATAAAATTGAATGATAAAAAAAACTTTCATTGATAAATATTTTTCAATTTATGTGTACATTTCGTTTTTTTTGTTTTCAAATTTATTATGTGAAAGTTAAAAAAAACTATGTCATAAAATATTAATGTTATGTATTTGTGTACATTTGAACCAATTTTTTAAAATAATCTTTTATTTGACAATTTTACTTAAAGTTATGATAAAGTCTTTATCGAGCGTTTTAATTAATTTACCTGGAAGTGTTGTACTTATCTATTCACTATTATAAAATTAGAATTGCTATGTTATCTCACATTTTATTGCTGTTAATAACCCAGTTTTATATAAGAGCATTAAAGAAGAACATACATCGGTACAGACGTGATAAATTAATAAATCTAATATCTTTCTAGTGTTGCTTATAAAAAATTATAACATTTTTCAAGAATTATAAAAATACAAACAAGACGAGAGGAAAATACACATTCTGTATATCTGTATCATACGTATATATATAATTTCAAGGATTTTGTTTTTTTCATCAAATACCTTTATAATTTACATTTTACCGAATGACACGAAATTTCTGCAGAAAAATTGGAAAAATTTGCCGAGGTTGGCTACTTTGCGGCAGCGCGCCGAATGCTCGGGGAAAGAGGACCGGAGCGAAAGAGGAGGAGGAGGAGGAAGAGGAGGAGGAGGGAGAAAAAACGCGACAATCGAGAACGGGACGCGTCGATTAGCTCGAGGCGATCGCGCGTGGCAAGGACGCGTCTCACGTTACTACCGCGCGAAGGCTCTAAACCATCGGCTGTCATTCGCGCCTTGTACATTAACCGCTCGTTTCTACGGTGCGCGCGCGCGTGCGCGTGCGTGCGTGCGTACGTACGTACGTCGGTGCGTGCGTGCGCGCCACTGTCGTGCCGCGCGGTAATCGGCCGATTATAACTTGCGCGACCCAACTTTCTATACGATACGGACGGATTCTCGATAGAAATCCACTACGCGTTATACACACTTGCCGTATAGAAATTTCACTGGAGCGCGGCTGAGGGTCGGCTTTACGAGCGCGCTTCGATGTTAATGTTTCGTCGGGGAAGATCACTCCGCGCGGCGATTTGCGGAAACGGCGTGTGTAACGTCACTTTTCTTCTTCCGCTTCTATACGACGCGCGCTCCCGATACGGACTTCGCGTTATACACGCGTCGAATTATATAGCCAATTAGCTCCGTTCGACATAGCCAATTAGATAAGAGAAACACGGCGGATCGGTAACATTTTCCTTTCACTGCGAGGAAAATAATCGTTATCGTGTCACCGGGATGCACTTTCCAAGAGTTCCAGTTAATAAAGTTTAGCGCTTTCTTCTGCATTTTGTTTGTATCGCGCGTATCGCCGCCGTGGAAATAGCAGTGCTATTTCACGGAGATATCGCTGCTGCCGCAATATGCAGTTTTACAAAACAGGAATAGGTAAAATTATATTGTAATATACATATACATACATATTATAAAACTATACCGTAATGATCTCCGTATCTAAAATTAGAAGACTAGTTTCTCCAGCAAGATTCCATTGATAATTTTTAATTTCAAATGTTTTTCCGTATCTATCTGTTTTTGCTACGCCACTGCTCGGAGCTCAGTGCGCAATTGCCAATCACTTTTCATAGGATCCTCGGATCGATCGTGTCTCTGTACGCGTTTAACCGAACGTACGTTCACTTTGTACAAGTTGCACTAAGCACGAGAGTTACTTTTACGGAAACTTCACGTCAAACTTTTATTCCTCGTGCTTTCGCCGCTGAAATCAACAAGAGTACCTTTTTCATTCGTTACTTTCGAAATACGAATTTTAAAAAATTAAAAAGTTTCATGTAAAACATTTTTCCTCAAAGCTTAATTTTGTAGTTTATAATTTATACAAAATTTATTTTACTTATTTTTTAGGAAATTGCAGCGTGGACAACCCATAATTATATCTTTATAAATTCAAATCTTAATCTTCACGAAATTTCTCTTTTTGAAGAGTAAGAGCGCAAGAGAAGTTGTCGATATCGATAATATCTTAATGCTTTAAACTACCAAGGCATTGTACTCGTATATACAATAAGAATCTATTATTCGTTTTACGTACAACGCGTTCCAATAAAGCGAAAAAAAGGAGATACAGCTTCAAGAATTTTTTCCTTTCGAATAAATATGTTAATAAAGTCCGACCTTGCGAGGTCATTTCCTTAACCGCGTTATCCGCGCGCGGCGGTCAGTTTAACCCTGACATAGATAAAATCATCGCGCACGTTACAGCTTCGAACTAGGTATATTAAAAGTTTTCTTGCGCGTTTTATGCCACGTCCTTTTTACCATAACCGTCAGCGGGCTAAACGACGTTATTTCGGTGCCGCCGCGTTAACTTATAGGCTCTAAGCGCACACATTCTCTCTGTCTCTCTCTCTTACTTCCTTGTTTTCCAGACCTCTATATATACACACGATGAAACTATAAATGGACGACGAAGAAAGTATGCGTCTCTCCAGTTGTACTCTCGGGGGGCTTAGTCACCGATCTCGCTCGCTTGATCTCTCTCCGCTAACAAGATCGCCGTACGTTGAGATCACCGTCTCGCCGATTTCTATATATGCGGCCGATTTTTCGACGATATATTCCCACCGGCCTTCGTCAGATATATTTATATCTCGCGCGTTAACTTTTTGCCGTCTGATATATAAATTCTGATAATACGAAAACAATCGCATTTTTTCGCTAATGTTCTTTTTTTACAGAACGCGCGTAAATCACCTTGACCAAATTTGTTATTATTATTCTTTAACTTATTATTTTAAAAATTAAATTATTATTAATCTTTAACTTATTACTTTTGATATTTCTCGCCGAGAGTTACCTCACAATTTTTCTTAGCTCGCATAACGAAGAGAGATTCGCGACATGCATCAGTCCACGATTTCTTTTTTTCACAATTCGTGACATGGCAAAATTACAGTATCTACTTTTGTAAAAAAAAAAGGAAAAGAAAGAGTTTTACGTTTTACGATTGAATAAATAAAAAAGGATAAGATGTGAATGGGAAGAATTTTACGAAATTTACCTTTGAAGAAGCTCTTCATAAACTCCTTAAGAGTAAGATTTAAGAGAAACCGAAAGTCGCATTCGACATCGTTTTCGCAACAATCTACAATGTTGCGAGCCGCGTTACGTGGGAGAGCGCGCGCGACAGATCGCCGGGGCCCGGCGATCTCCAGGGGCCATCGTCTTTATCTCATCGTCCAGGATACCACACGGCGGTGTATAGCGCAGCCGCGGCTGCGGATCGGGTGATATTTATGTAACGGTCAAAGGGGTTAAGCGTTCTGGGAAAGTTTCCAGAGCAACGATTGGCCGGCGGCTTCCGTGATTTCGTCACCCGCCAATCAACGCCCTGAAACAACTTTCTCCGAATCCTGACAGGACAGACCTTCTCCGCGGCGCTCCATTATTTGCATAAATGCAACCGGCGCGCTCTGTGTGTTGGTCGCGCCGAATGCGAGCGTGCCGGCAAAGAGATGCCTTCTGTCTCGGTGTCGCGTCGCCGTGCCGATCTACCATCTCTCGGTCGAAAGATCGACCGTTCGGTCTTTCGAGGATGCATTTCAATTTCTAATTGTCGCACGTGGGATGTCCGTCCTTCAAACGCCGCTGTCAGCCACCGATCCTTCAACGAGACCTATTTTTCTTTTCAGCGAAAGCTTGACAGATTATTATTATTGTTGTAACTTTCTAATTTTCCATATCGGCCGTTTCTTCAATTAAATCGCGGACTTTACATGCGTCTTAGAACGAGCTCCGTCCTATACTGATTGAGAAATGCGACTCTGATAATCTACGCTTTAATTACAAAATTCTCTTTCTATTTCGGTCCTTATTGAATTGAAAGGTTTACTTTAAAAAATTATGCGTTGATCTCGAAGTTCGAATTGTCGTGTTTAATTTCTTCGGATACGAATATTTTTGATATTGCAGATTAATTGCGTCAGAGACACGTGAATTAATTATCGGTGAAGTCTTTTTCTTTCTCGCGCTCGATGCCGTGCGTGCGCAATTCCACGCGCAACGACAGTTTCAACCTTGAGGCGGATTTCGACATATTCATACATATTCGTACATATGCAAGCAAACAAAAGACAGAGGTTTCGGGCGCGGATGTTACGCCACGATTGAATCACTGATAAAAACTTCTTCGTCTTACTCGATATTTGACGATAAAAGTAGCGTGGAATGAAAAACAGTGTAAAAATATTTCGCGCGAACATACGCACGCTTATTGACGTAGTGCCGAAGCTGTTGTCGAGGAAGATACATATCGTATTCACGTCAAAATATTTCTTTCTGAACGCGAGCCCGCAGGATCACGGTGAGATTTTAGTGATAAGCTCTGGCGCCTTTCCTAAAGTGAGTTATGAGTTCGCGCTGTCGTATTTTGACTCACGAATCGGCGCAAAACTCACGAAACGATTTTTCGAGAACTTCAACCGGGCCTTCCGCGAACTCGCGAGGACACGTTCTCTCGTGATGCCGGAAGTTTTTCATGCGACTTTCGGCGTAAAATCGCCGCGAGGTTTCGTTAATGAAACGAAACGCTCGTTTTTTCTCGGTCTCACAATCAGATGCAGATAAAGCACGCGAGTGTATTTTCCGATCTTCCCGATATCACGTATCCGAAAGGACGTGGCGACGTGTCATGTAAATATACAGTGTTCGCGTTATGAATAGTAACGTGATATTTTTCGTCGATGAATGTATGGGATACGATTTGTTTCTTTAATGCTTTAAAACACTTCGGTGTTAAAAATCGACGATTTCCTTGCGATTTAATCGATGATAAAGAAAAATTTGTTCTAATTTAATTTGCGTCGTAAAACACCGTGCGCCGAGAACATGACAGACAATCGCGCTACGCGTGCAACGCAACGCCGGTCGATGTTTTACCGCATCATCGTGTCTGCTAGTCATAATTATTGGATACTGATAGTAGTATTGTTGCAGAATCGGACTGTGATCCTTATATAAGGTTGACATGATGTATACCGCGTCGTTGTATAATCTGTTTGTTCCCCCATTCGCTTCATTATGAATAACCAGCACCAGTTTTGTTTGGAACGAAGACATTTCAAAGCGTTGTAATATTTTTCCCGCCGGCGATTTTATCACGTATCCTGTTGTACGCTGGATTATAATTCGCTAAAACGAATACAGAAAAAATTATTATTGTAAGCAAAGTGCAGTCGCTAATTCAGTTACTTACGTATAATTGTAGTTATTAAAATTTTAGATAACAGATAATGATTAATATTATTTAATTAAAAAATTGGATAATTAAGTATATTTATTAAGTATAATATTTATAGATGTCTATTAAATAATAACTTTTACACACACACACACACACACACACACACACACACACACACACACACACACACACACACACACACACACAATAATATATATTTTTTATACACGTGTAAAAGTTACGGTCTTGCTTTTCCTTCTTGTGGAATGGAAAGGAAGGAAGTAACTGTACGTTTTACGTCTGCGGTTGCGTTTGGTAAGTTTTTGGCTTCTCCTATCTGTTACGAGCAGATGTTATTTCCGCTTTTACACGGGTATGGCCTTATGGGTCGCACGTGTTACCGTGAAGAATTTCGATCGTGTCAAAGCAGGGAAAGATATAGGGAAAGGTATTTCGTTTGCGGTAATAAAGTAATGAAATTCGAGTTCCTATCCGTGCAACTCTCAGTCTCTCCGTGCAGTCGCGTGAATTTAAACGTGCACGATAATTTTATTAAATTAATAAGCTAATAAAATATAATTAAAACGATATAAGTGTGAAAACCTCTTCAAGTGGCTTGCGATATTAGCGCTAATTCTGATTAATATCTATAATTAAATTGTATTTAAAGATATGAAAGATATAAAACTAAGTAAGGAAGTCATAAAATTGCGAATTATGAACTTATACTTACGTTGAAAGTTTGCAACATCGATTCTTTTCCATTTCTCAGAGGAGTATATCAGTTTTACTCCATAATGACAGTACAAGATTATTAATTCCATGGAATTCTAATCAACAGTCTTACGACGAAAATTTGCGAAATGAATAAGATGTGCGTATTCCATTAACGATGCGTTGATTATTTATTGAAGAACTAACGTCCTGCGTTTTGATTATTTATTGACAAAGCAACGCATCGCGCGCACACGTCGCGTTATGCACTATCACGTAGGTTGTAACATCCTGCAAAAATCTCTTGCGACTTTCCGCTTGGCATAAATTTTCTCGTGATGCGTGATGGAAAGCGCATAGCGATTAAAGGCCACCGATTGTGCCATCGATGCAGCAGCCACTGCGTATACCGACCTGACGGCTGATCCACGCGATTGAAACGATAAATTAATTATGCGAAGACGCTGTTCCGTCACTGATACACACCTGGCAATCCGAGAGATCCGCGTATTTTTATATGACAAATGTGCAAATAAGGCGTGCACGTACGCACATACACACGCACACGCGCGCGCGCGAGTGCACGCGATGACGATGTAGGAGACTTACATTCAAGGCGCTCTGTCGTGCGACCTTTTCGAGCGAGTCAGCGGGAAAAATCCATCCTCGCCACCTCGAAATGCCACGAGTATTTGTTGCGAATGACAGAATCTTCTCATAGCGCGAGGTTCGGCGAAGTATATAGAGAAATTACTCGTCGCGCGCGCGTCACCGATCGAGAATCGGGGGATAGAGGCTAGGCAATATATTGCGATATACTACTACGAGGACAATCTATATGTTATACGTATATCGATCTCCGCAGTTGTGCGCTAACAGCACATAGACGTCGCGTTGCGGGGCGCGCATTCGTTGAACTTAAGCTCCTACTTGGATTAACGATTAACTCTCGGATAACGATTTTCGATACGATGTAGTCCGAAGATATCGCGTCTCCCGATGTTCGGATATTCCGAAAGCGCTATTCGCTTCTGCACGACCGCGCGCCTGCTGCTAAGATATCCCCGATATGACATTCCGAGCAGAAGTTACTGCCATCAAAAATAGCCGCAGATATAGTTACATAAAATAGCATCTCTTTCCAGATTGCACAACTTAAAAAGCGTCGGTGCTCTAAGTCCTTGGAGCAACCCACGAAAGTGGAATATTACTTACTTTCGAAATCCTTCGTTATTTCTCTCTTCGTTATTCGTGATTATCTCCGCGATTATCTCTGCGATTATTATCCTTTGTTATTCGAATCTTTAATCAAACGTCATTATTTTTATCATTGTTTTAAAAAAATAATTTTCTTAGAACAAAGAGATAGATGTACTTCACATTTTCGGATATACTTTGATCTTGAGCGCCGAATCTTAGATAATTAGCGCGATTAGTCATCGAAATCCATTACGTCTGACTTATAATAAGAATTGCGACACTGCACTCAAGAAAAGGCGGCGGTATTTACCAATTTTCCTCATTTAGTTCGCTCCGCGTGTTTACGTTCGCGCGCACGTTCGATCGATATAGGAACGGCGCTGAAATCAAAGTTCCACCAATTTTCATTATGTCGTCCCGTACCGGCACACGCCGGTCTCGCACCAGATGCGCCGCTAACCCGATTACGAGTTTCGCGCTTCTCTCACGTAATGCTTCGAAGGTTTTGACCTACCTAGGACGATCGAAAAGCTGCATCGATCGCCGACGATCCGTTCGGATCGTCGAGAAAAAAATATTTACAGTAATAATAACCAGAGCTCATTCGATAATATTCGCGGTATACGCGGTGACTCGAACTCTTGGAGTTAAGAGTCTCTCTTCCTCTGTGCCGATGTTTTACAACTCCTGACTTGGAAGCGTCTCTCCGACACATCGATTAAAAGCGGCCACGTGACACTCAATCAACTTACCCGAGTACCTAAATACCTTAGGTACTTGTTTGTATCTAATATTTTGGGAGCGACCAACATGGATTGTTTGCGGCTTAGAAATCGAATAAAGGACGCAAGAGGCGGACTGATGGCATTGGTCGATTTAGTTGCGATATATTAAATGGTGACCTGCAGAATCAATCTCAATAAGTTGTATATAAAGTAGCCAACCAATTTTTTAAAATTAGGTACACTTGATATAGCGACACGTATCCGCACGCTATATATGTAGCTTCGAGGATGATAAATGCTCTATCGAGGTCGTTTAAAGCCACGGCCTATTAAGTCCACCTCAATGCACCTACACACGCGTAACGATCTGTGTCCACATCGCATCGCGATTTTCACGCCTAGTTTCACGATGCACAGGATGATATTTCTCTTTTCCGATCGCTATTTCGAAGTACGGGTCTATACAGTCCCCCTTGTATTCATATAATGATGTTTCTACATTCCTGAGGTTCCAGGCATTCTACATACAGAATTCTTTCCTCCTCCTTATTTACGTATTGATGTATAAATATCTTTTATATATTATGGCATTAATATATGTAAAGAATAATATAAGTAAATACTATTTAAATAAAATTTTATTGTAGTTTAGATTACATATTTCTCAATATTGGGATGTTTATCATTAATTATTACAATTTTGACAAAAAAAATGGGGCACATATTATTTTGCGAAATGGAAGTGAAATATGTTATATATAGGTAATTTTAACAATTGAATATGTTTAATAATATAAACGTTTCGCAAAAAGCTATAATTATTGGAAATTTTATGATGGAAACGTATCGGTTTTTCCAATAATGAAGATCCAAAAGAATTCTTTCTATTTGAGGGTTTCAATCCGCGCGGCCTATATCGCGACACCGCCGCGCCGCGGCCGCGATCTCGTCGGCGGAGAGCCTAAATGGGAAATGCGGCACCGCGAGACGCATCCCGGGAGATGAGAGAGATACGTCGATGTGTTCAGGTAAAACGTCGTCGGCCCACAAAGGAGATAGGCGTCCCGCAAAAATGTTTTTTGTCTCGGCGCGATCCGCCCGAAAATAACGATGCGATGCAGCAGCTGCCGAGATCAAAGCCCTCTCCCACCCGTTGTCCACCCCTCACTCTACAGCGTCCCCGTCTCTCTAATCCCACCCACACTACGGACAGACAGGGAGAAAAGGGAAAAAAAAGAAAAGAAGAGAGAGAGAGAGAGAGAGAGAGAGAAAGAGAGAAACGAAGGGAATCCTCCCACGATTCTCGCCGTGAGTCGACCTCGGGCGCTCGCTCCTGTTTACGTGTCGCGGGCTCGATCAGCTCGATGTCTCAACGGTCTCGTCTCGCGTCTCCCGTCTCCGTCTTTCTCTCGGAACCCCGTTTCTCATCCTCCTCCTCCGCCTTCCTCCACCTCCTCGTCGTTGTCCTGATTTTAGCAAAGTGTTGCGATCGGCATCCGCCGTTCGTTTGTAGTACTCTCCCCTCCCCCCGTTACCCCTCGTTCCGACCCGACCTCTCTCTCCTTGAGTGCTCAGTAACGTCTTTCAGCGCGAGCAAAACCGTGCGAAGAGGGCCCCGGGGCCTCTGGATCCTCCTCCGGGACTCTCCGTCCACGTGAAAGTCGCTTTCGCGCGACAGTGCTTTCTTTGTACCACCTCGTAAAACTGCCTATGTCCGCGTCGAGCAGTTATATATACTTCTTGGAAATATGGCTGCAGTGCACAAAACAGAGGCATCAGGCAGAGATTATGCTTGTTTGATGAACGATCTTGATTATCCTATAATCAACATATTGATCGAGCTAATATTCGATAATCGCTATACATCAATTACCATATTTGTTCATTCCCAATTAGTATTAAACCTAATGCACTCATGATGCACACACATCATGCATACCGTTTTTCAGGCGCGTATTTTTATCCTTACAGGATATAGGATTTTCTGCACCGTTTTAAACCACTAAATCGAATGAGAAAATTTATTTATTATTTATACATTGCAGACGTACCCCACGCTTCTAAAATGATCCTTGACACATACGTACCTATCTCGTACGAAATTATCAGTGTCAAACGATATATTCTATCGCTTTTCGATACCTCAGGCCCCCGATGTTCCAAAGACGATGTTGGCTCGCACTCGCTCACCTTAAAGCCGAGTTCATACGCGAGCGCGGCCGAGGAGAACGCGGCTATTATGTGTTGGCGGCGACCGTGAGAGAGAGAGAAAGAGAGGGGCCCGTTTTATTTATCTCGTACAAGGATTCCCCCGGCGCACGATATTACCCGCCGTGTCAAAGGCTCGTCACGCGTCGGTCGGGATGCGCGCACTCGAGAACGCGCGTCCCGATTGGTAGACTAAAATTCGAGACACTTTGAGCCGGTCTGGAAACCAGGAAAACTCCAGGCCGACATCGGGATGACAATGTATGCGCTAGAGAAATCGATCGCTCAGAAATCCAGCGGCATGGAAACGCCGTGATTTCTCGGAATCGATCGTACTCGACGCGCGCGAACAGAACGGTTTCGACTGTGCGAATCGGAAAATGTCAAAATTCCATTCCGCGATTCGAAGTAGTGCAGCTCGCACAACGTCAAAAGCGTAGAGGACTTTATCGTTAAGAATGCAATCGATCGGAGCCGGAAAATCCGCGAGCGAAATGTCCGTTCCGTTGAATCGCGACTGGTCTACTTCGTTACATAGATGGTTTCTATACTTTTGTTCTCGTCCTTTTTTCCCGTGCATTTTTTTTTATCCAGCAGAATTCGGAGGTATCTCTTGAAAGCTCCGACAAAATTACGCCGCGATCACGTACGCCGAAATGCCTCGCCCTTTGCGCAATCCCGGCACTCGGATCCCCATGGCTTGCGCGCGCGCGCGCGCGCTTCCTCCGCTCGACGTGTGCATCCTCTTATAAAACGCATACGCGTACGTTCCTCGTTCTTTCTCACACGCCACAGCAACGGCTGTACCCGGCGGAGTCTTTTGTTGCGCGGCGAGTGGGCTCTAGTTGACGAAATATTGACATCCGAGAATAGAAACCCGTTGCGGGATCTACAGAGGGGTCCCCTCCACCCCTTCTCTCTCTCTCTCTCTCTCTCTCTCTCTCTCACTCGCTTACTCACTCACTCACTCCTACCATTGAATGACGGGGCGGTGGCGAGCGGAGAGAACGGAACGCAGCGACGGGAAGGGAAAAGAGAAACGAAGGGAAAAGGCAGAGGCTGGGTCGGTCGGTCGGTCGTAGTCGCATTCAGCATGAATTTAAAGGGGGTGGGACGTCGATGACGTCAACCTTCCGAATCGCTCCCTCTCTGCGCGCGCTATATCTGGATGATTGTGTGTGTGTTTGTATGCACACGCGTGCGTGTGCGTGGGTATATGCATTATACGCATAAAAAAAAACACGTGCGCTGCGCGCTGCGCGCCCCGCGCGTTTGGTCGGCAGATTGGGGAGGATAAACGTCGAACATGCTCGGGTGACAAACGGAATATTATACAGTAGACACGATTGGATGGAAATTATTTCGTAATCGAAAACGCTAAACGTAGATACGGGAGAATGATGCGCGATAATGTAATATGCTTGTTGAGTCACGTAAAATTTCAATAATTTAAACGATTTAGTCGATTAAACATAATTAAACATAATTATAAGTAAAACTCAATTCATATCAATGAAGAATTAGGAGGCGAAAATCTAACGCTCTAACATAATTTTATTGATTTTTTGAAAAAAGATTGTTTCTAATTTAATTTCTAGATCTTTATAAATTATTTTTTATCTGATTAACGTCATTGTAAAATTTGAGATTTCTTTTTGTATACATTAAGCATTATAGAAGATGATCTCCGATTGTCAAAGTTGACTATCAGCGTTAACAAGCAGCAAAACAATACATCAAAATTATTTCCGTTTGATTTTATACGAATCTATCCTCGTTAGTGCAACACAGGCTGCTGTAATCATCGAGGCTACGATCGCTTTTGTAGCTCCCAAACATTTAAAGCGCGCACGTGTTAATCGATCGGATCGGTCTCCCCAACATTTTCCTGGGCTGTTGAACGTCCCCGATTCTCGCCCCTCGTAGATCAGACGGCGCATACGCGCGCGTATTCGTGCTCCCGTACCCGCCGTATTGAATACAAACGGAAAGGCTATTAAATTTGTTTTTGTCCGAGCGTCATAATCGCGTCTCGAGGACAACGCGTGTGCAGAAGACCTTCTCTACCAATCTATAATGAAAGAGAGGGAGGGCGGGAGGGAGAGAGAGAGAGAGAGAGATCTCTTAAGTTTACGAGCGAACGATGAAAAAAAATTGCTTTGCGAACGATCGACAGATGTGATCTGGATGTATTGCTTCGTCCGCATCGATCTCGTTCATTTTCTTCAACTCTACGCGTCTCATTGCGCATGGATTATTTACTGTCCACGCTCGAACGCGGACGTAAAATAAATTGCCGGGGCTGTGTTACCTGTAAAACGTGCCGATAGCGGACCTGTCCGGGGCACTTGATTTGCGGCGCTCGTAAAATTTGATGAAATAGATGCGATTAGATCTGTCGGCGAGATCGACAACACGAACCCATTAGGTGCGCGAACACCCGAAAGATTCGATTAGGTGTACTTGAGATACCGATTCCTTGTTAGGCACTCCACTAACGGTCATCAAATGCAGATAAAATTCTGTCCTGACCTACGAGATAAGCACTCATCTGTTCGGGATCTCGAAAGAATGAGGTGAATTTCATTCATTTAAGTATATTCGAACGAATTTATTTAGATGATTTATTGTTGCATCAAGAATTCAAAAAATGCACGAAGTTTAAACTTATCGAGTCAATCGATTATTTCGAGAAAATTATTGTTCTCGTACTTAATTCTCTTGCACTCCGTATATTTATTTAAAATATCACTTGACACTATCGAAATATAATTAGGACTTTCAACTATAAATGCCTTTGATTGATTTTGAAGCTCCGAATCACAGAAAAAAATTTGTTTTGATTTAATTAATCAAGAGAGCGTATTAAATGGATTGCTCATGTGCAGCAGATATGTTAAGTTAAAATTAAAAACTGCACTACAGAGAAAGTATAATGACTAAGAAAATTGCTTTCGGGCAGCTAACAGCGTTAGTGCACCAGTTTCATCAAGTTTAAGCGAAATGGAAACGCGTGTTCGTAAGTGAGATCTTGATTTAAAATCCGGCTTGCTTTCCAATCCTATTCAACATTGTTATGTAGATGAAAACAAGAAACCTGTGAACTCTAATGTAACATATGTATACATAAATACATAAATAAAATTATATAATATCTATCGGATATTTTCAGTGGTGCCAACATATTTATTACAGATTAAATAATAATTAAATAATAATTAAAAAAAAATTGCTATTATAAAATCTAATGTAATAATACATACGAAGGCATTTCAAATTCCGAATTTCATTTCGTCACTTATCAGTTTTTATGACGTATTTAGTTTTAGTAGCGAAAAGCAAAAATTTTCAAGGGAATCTTTTTATCGCTTATGAATAATTTTTTATTTTTAACAACATTTAACAATTAGAGACTTGGGGATTTTTTTAGAAATAAGATTCAGCTCGCACAACTAACGCTGAAAAACAATGCCAAGATTTTTTCTATTTATTTACAGACATGTATCTTCGCGCGAGAGTTATTCATCACATCCATTTTTTTTTTCGAACAGCGTCGCGCGATTAAAACAACATGTCATTTTTCTCAGCTCGTTTTCGAATGCCTGCGGTCGAGAGGACGTTATTTCGATGGTTTTTTGGATGTTTTGCACAAACAACGGTGCGCGCGCGTAACGCGCTGTGATCGACGTCTCGTAAACCACATAAAAGTTTACGCAACGGAAAATCGGGGGTAACGTCAGATAAGGACCCGTGACGCGTTTCTGCTTTTGCGCAAAGCCGGTATTACGGGCGGCCGTGCCTGCGAGCACGCGCAAAACTCACCGTACGCACGTGGTAATCCGATATCGGCGAGGACACGCTACACGCCGCACGCGTGCTCCTTCACGTGCTCGCCTCGACTGGCAACATTCGTGATCGCCACCGTGCAGACTGTTACACTTGGGGATTTCTGGTACGGCCAGTAATTCCTGTCGCAACTCGACAAGTATAGCCTGCAGCAATAAGAAGACTCGCGTTTGGCCTTCGTATTCGCGAAGCTGCGTTTAAGTTTTCGATGCATTTTCGTTTTCTTTTCTGAAGATAGGTTTGATAACATGTCTGGAGAAAGGCCCCATAAAAACTTGTATCCGCTCGACATGCAACCTGCATGACTTATGTTATTGATCCAAACCCTTCAATTGGATGGAGGGTTCGCTAGGCAGGTTTTTCTAAGCGGAATGTCCTAGAGAGAGGTTTCACAAAGTGAAACAGACAGCGAATATTTTTTAATTTTTTTTCCCTTCAATTTTACTTTTTAAAATTACAAACTGTTGATGCAAAATGAATTTTTGTAAAAATTATTTGTACGTTGTCTCGTGAAAAAAAATATATTAAAAAAGCAATTTGACATATTTAGTTATTACGAAAACGATAGAATATTTGTCTTATTTTTCAGGAATTGTTTCACTCTTCTAGAACTCATTTGTTAACATTAACAAAAAACGGATGCCCGCGGTTGATAGAAACAGGATTAGATTTCTGTAAAATTCTACGATTCCTCGAATACGCCTCACGTTGAATACAAAGGTCTTATTCGTGTCCTCAGCTTCGTCACGCGGTTGTGAAAAATTCCCTTGCGGGAGTGTCCTGCGGCGTGTATAACGTTCGGGGGCCCATCAGAAATCGTGCATCGGCGGAAGAGCACCGCTTCCCGCCGGGTTTCTCGCACGGCCGTCCGTGCGTTCTGCGGCAACGCGCGCGCGGGGGTAAGGCACGTATTATGAACGCGCGCTACTCGGCCCGGCGTGGCGCGGCGCGGTGTGTGAATAGCGAGCACGTGCATTTCCCACAGAAAAGCAATGGGGGCTACGCGCCGCGGCGTCGCGGCCAGCTGGGAATACGGCCGGGGTTCGGCAAACCGCTCGCCTCGCTCTCTTTCGGGGCACGCACTTCGGAGACGGCCACCTTCGAGGATACACTATATTGACAGTCTTGTTCATTTCAAAAATAAATTATCGTCGATATACCGACGCCGCGATGAATGAGAAGATGTTAGGCTTGTCGCTTCGACAGTCTTGTTCAATTCAAAAATAAATTATCGTCGATATACCGACGCCGCGATGAATGAGAAGATGTTAGGCTTGTCGCTAGACAACCGATGGACACTTGTCGTCGGTCGAGTAGAAGCGAAAAAATAAAAGTAAAAACAAAATAAATATTTTTTTACCGCTCGTTGTACAAGTGAGGAAAGCTTGTTTTGTTATTTTAGGATTGATTGAATCCTTTAAAAAGAATCTTTGTAGTGGCATTTACAAGTGTTTTTCTGAATATAAGTATAAAGAAAGGTCTATACTCCTTATGTGTATATGTCTATATAAAATTACTTATTGAATTTTGAAAAATCAATCATATCTTCTATTTATCTCACTCTCGTATTTCAGAAACGTTGTAAAATAAGTCTTCAGTATCATACTTGAATATTATTATTAAATTGTCCGTTGCGATTTAAATAGAAGGATAATCGCGGAGATATTTCGTTTTGTTTCCTCGAAAATCTTCAATTCTTATTGTACAACTGTCACTGGCTTAAATTTATTTGCGCGGGGCCATGCCAAGTAGAAAATGTGACCTTCTCAAATTATTCAAGTATCGTGAATGATTCCAGCGTATGTTATTACTACGTCGTAGAGATTATGAAATAAAGATCCGTTGCAATGCGCCAAACACAGACTATATCGATTGGCATAAATCTATTCGTTCCTAGTGGGAATCGATTGCACGAGTATGATCTTGACTTGGCGAGTGGTAACCACTTTTCTGTCGCAAATGCAAAAGTTCACACTGCCATTTAAACCGAATTAACTCTTGCCAGTATGATTGACGACGTATTATCGTCCGTTGCGCATTATACCGTTGTTAAGCCCTTGTTTCAAATAATCCCAAGAGACGATATACTATAACTATCGGTCCCGCAAGTTATTGCAATTAATATTGGACAGACTGATCGACAGCTTTTTTTCTTGTTAACACGCGATTAAACGCATCGAGGTACGAAGTTTGTAATGCCATTCTTATTCATTATTCCGAATGTTTTGTCCCCTTCTTTCGCGTATAGTATATTATGTAAGAGACTGATATAGTCTCTTACGTAAGAGACATATGGAAAAGAGATATAAATCTTTGGCTTGTGCCAAAAATTTACTTTACATCTTACAAAGGAAGTGTCTATTTCTCTTGGAATTCTGATGACTTATTCCAATATGACATACGCATATCTGGAGTCATTATATCAAATTGAAAATTTGTATTATCATGGTATTATCATTGGCTATGGTGATTTTATCAATTAAATTTTTCTAAAAAAAAAAACTTGATAAGTGAAAATTCAACGTTTATCTTTGACGTTAAGATGATTAGCTTTAAAATGTACATACGTTTATCTTTGACATTAAGATGATTAGCTTTAATAATATACACACACATAGTCTCTCTCTTTCTCTCTCTCTCTCTCTCTCTCTCCTGTTATAATTATTTATACGTCAAGTTTACATAATTGAAATAACCGCATTTGTTGCTATTAACCGTTCCGAAAAGGACTCAAATAGAGTCGAATCGCGTACGCTTGCGTCACACTTCGCCACCCGTCCGATACGCCAACTCCGCAGTTTCTCTAACGCACAGTTATTTCTATAACGATCACCGCGAGCACACATCACCGCGCGCGCCACGATTCTCCAAAAAGATAATTTTATCTCACGGAGGGTTAAGATGAGTCACGCTCTCTGTTTTCAGTGCGCCAATAAGCCGCGCGTTCGCATCTACCTCGTGAAGGCTGATCGTAAAGTGAGCAGCTCTCTCTTCCTCCCGGGGGGAACGGCGGTGGTGGTGCAACGCTATCAGCAACGGCGGCGATCGGCGTCGGGGTCCAGCCGTTATCATCCGGCTATCATAGCACAGTGCCACCCCAGAACGGAAGGGGTGGTTCGCCACTTCGTGTCGCGGCGATGGTAGCAGCTGCCACCGCTACGGCCACCGCCACTGCCAGCGTGGTGGCCATGCAGGACCGCCAGGACATCCCCTCGCAATTCAATCAGGTAAATGTTTGGCTAGCTCTCACGACGTTATCAATGGCGCGCGACTAGGGGGAATTTCTGATTCATACGTTACACAGACCGCTATCGGAGTTACTATCCGGAGCAGTTAAGTAAGCCGATGCGAATTGGTAAAATGATACGATCCCTGACGTAGACGTTTTTTGTCGCTGTCCTCTTTTTTTTTCGTAGTCATAGTGAGACGTCAAAAGGTAGAATCAAAAGGTATAGTCAGAAGTCAGAAGAGGACCAATTTGCATTTATTGATAATTAAAAAATTTGAAAGATGACGATAAACTTTTTTATTTTAACGTTCATATCATGGTTAATTTATTGCATTTTGTATGACGCGAGAAACATAGTTTACGAATAAGTATTCTATTGTATCGATCGTTAATGTCAATTTATAATCTTTTCGATTGTTTTATTATATGAGCGTATATAATATAATTAAAAAAGAAACAAATTTTTGATTATAGTAGTCGATGTGTTCAATTATTGAGCGAGGGAAGACTACTCGAAAAAGAATCTCTTATAATTCCGTAACAAAAAAAATCTCAGAATTCGCGTACCGCGCGGTGTCTCTCGTAAATTATTTTTACTTCTTTGGAACTTTATGAACTTCTAAATGAGGACTCACACACGTCAATCGTTATTATTAGATGCAGAGCCAACATGGAATACCCCACCAAACGTACAATGCGGGGTCGTACGGCCAAAGAGGACCAATGGCAGGAATGGGGCCAGTCGGGATGAACAACTTTAACGGCATGGGCACGATGAGCCCGATGCACACTATGAATTCCATGAATTCGATGAACAGTATGAATGGCATGAACTCGATGAATCCTATGACAATGGGAGGCATGAACGGTATGAACGGTATGAGCGGTATGAGTGCTATGAACGGAATGACACCCATGAACTCCATGAGCAACATGGGTAACGTAGCCATGAACAACATGATGGGACCCAACAATATGCAAATGAACAAGATGCAGGTATTTATCCAACGCCCAACGTGGCGATTTAAATGTATTTAACTGCGCGTCTCTCGATTCTGTCGTGATAATTCATGAACAAAATTTATCTGTCTCACGTAAAATATTTTATGCCGATCTTTTCTTGCACTACGATTATTTCTAGTCACAGTGTATCTCGGCTATGACGGATGACGCGTCTCTCTGTTGTTCCCGATAGTAGCGTTTTATACCTTTTGTGCTTCTAGGCTCAGCCACATCAAGGCTATCCACGGAGATTAGCGCCTTATCCGAACCCAGCCATGCATATGGCGCAAAAGCGACAGCAGGTTCCGTACGCTACTCAAAATCCAGCGGCTATGCAGCAGGGTTTTAACGGCATGCAGCAGGGTTTGACGGCGGCCACGAATTATCCGAACACCTATCCCACCGCGGCGCGGCCGAACTTTCAGCAGCAGTATCAGTCTATGCAGAACATGAATCCCGCTACGGCGGCCGGTTTCGGGCCCAACGCGATGATACGAGGGACGAATATGAGGCAAACGGCGCCGGCTTACAATACCCCGTCGCAGACGGCCGCCGCGAGCCAGTACGGCTACGGTAGTAACGGCGTCCCCGGTGTCTGCATGGTCCCACCTACCGCGGTTGGTCATCAGCCGACTCAGTTCGTCGGTCATCAGCCGAACGCGGGATACGGCGGTGGCAACGCGTCGTACGGCGCGCCCGCCGTAGCGACCAGCCAATACCAGCAGGACGTAGTATCGATGAGATCGACGAACGGGGGTAACGTGAATTACCAGCACAGTCCCATCCCCGGCAATCCGACGCCACCGTTGACACCCGCCACCAGCATGCCGCCTTACATCAGTCCGAATCCGGACATCAAGCCTAATTTCAACGAGATGAAATCGCCCGTTAGCATTCAAAGTGAGTGATATTCCGTGGTAGGATTCACAACTCTTTGACATAAATTACAACGGTGTCTTGAGTTCAGAAATTATATTAACGGAAGAGATATTATCAGATGCACAATATCCATTTTTCTAGTTCCAAATCACAGAATAACGTCTATTATATATAAAATTAGAAAATAAACAAATAGATATTCTTCCAATATTTACATGCTTGCGAAGTTAACGCTTGCATTATACAGATACCAATTCTCTAAAACAGCTGTAGTGAGATTTTGCTGTTTATTTCAGATGACGAATTGAGACTAACATTCCCCGTAAGAGACGGCATAATTCTTCCACCTTTCCGCTTAGAGCACAATTTGGCTGTTAGCAATCATGTGTTTCAACTGAAGTCGACGGTACATCAAACGTTAGTGTGGCGGTCAGATCTCGAGCTGCAGCTCAAATGTTTCCACCACGAAGACAGACAGATGAACACGAATTGGCCGGCGAGTGTGCAAGTTTCGGTTAACGCGACCCCCCTCGTCATCGACCGCGGGGACAACAAAGCTTCCCACAAGCCTCTCTACTTGAAGGACGTCTGTCAAGCAGGAAGGAACACAATACAGATTACCGTATCCGCATGCTGTTGTGTAAGTTTGAGGATAATAATTAAACGATAGCACGCTTACATAATTCGAAGATAAGATATCCTTTGCAATGCGAATCGTACATTCAAAAACGAGTTTTCATTTCATGCAGACAGTTTTTACATATTTAATCGGGTATATCTTCGCATGATGTGTGCATCTATTTATTAATTATAAATTTAAAATAATTTTCTTGATTCTTTTTCTATAATTTTGTTTAGTTTTTTTTTAAATCACAATTTTTTTTTACTACAATTCTTTAGACTATTCCTTAAACGCCATAATATTCACTTACAGTCACATCTATTCGTGCTACAATTGGTTCACCGACCAACTGTACGAAGCGTACTTCATGGATTACTACGTAAAAGGCTGTTGGCGGCAGACCATTGCATAGCGAAAATCAAACGAAATTTCAGCAATACGATGTCGAACAATGGCATACAATCGGAGAAAGACGTGGTGGAGCAAACAGCACTAAAGGTAAAATTCACGAAAGCATTGTATATGCTGTCTTTTAATTCTACAGTTCTGTAGCGCAAAGTACCGATAATATTTTAATTCATGCGCATCTTATTCCGTGCAGGTACACTTAAAATGTCCTATCACCCATAAACGCATAACACTGCCAGCTAGAGGACACGAGTGCAAGCATATACAGTGTTTCGATTTGGAGTCGTATTTGCAAATGAATTGCGAACGGGGTAACTGGAGATGTCCAGTATGCTCGTAAGTATACAATTAAATCTTGACGCATTTATTGGAATCGAAGAAATAAAACAAGACAGACAGGAAGAAATAAAACAAATTGTCGCGTATTTTACAGGAAATCTGCACAGCTGGAAGGCCTGGAGGTCGATCAGTATATGTGGGGTATTTTGAATACATTAAATACGACGGAAGTTGACGAAGTGACGATAGACTCGCTCGCTAACTGGAAGCCCGCGAAGAACTTAACTAACATTAAGTCCGAAAACGAAGAAAATGATTGTAAGAGGACAACCAAGGCTATGTCGCCGGGCAGTATGAATATGCCAACTATGAACAATTGGGATATGAACCAAGCTATGAGCCCCTACATACCGCCCGATATGAACAGCATCGTGAGCGGCTCGATGATGAACAACACATCGTCCACGTATCCGAATAACAGCATAAACCACCGGAACACGTCCGGCGGAACGTACGAGATAAACTCCGGGACGAATACTATCGGCAATAATGATTATGTCAGCGGAACGGGTCCGCTTTCGCACTTAAACGAATCCGTCAATTCGTTAGATCCTCTCAACGCTATGGAGAAATCACTCAACGACCAGGTACGTTTTGCCGTGACGCTCGATTAAGCTCGAATAATATATTAACTTGGAAACTACTTGAAGATGAAGGCGCGAAATGTTAAGTGTGACAAATATAATTACAATCGATAAATATTTAAATGTGACGTTGTATACGTTACAGATGCCTCATACCCCTCATACGCCGCACACACCGCAATCTACCCCTCACACGCCGGCTGGCGGTGCCAGTGGGCCACCGAGCGTTCCGCCCGCGTCGCAAGAATCCACGGGAAACCTCAACACCTCCGGCAATACGAGTACATCTATAAATAACGACACCGCTTCGGACATACCGTCGGACTTAAATTTCGATCCTGCTGCAGTTATAGACGGGGAAGGCACCGGTCAGGAGGCGTTAAATGTATGTACATCGCGTCGTGTCAAATTACCGCGTCGTATCTTTTGCAGCAAACCGGAATATATGTTTGAATCTAAACGTTTTACATGTTTTGTTCAACAATATGTTATTTTGTCACCACAGCTCTTGCCGGACAATGTGGATGCAATGGAACTTCTCTCGTATCTCGATCCACCGGACCTAAACACTCCACCTAGTAGCGGCGCTAGCAGTGGTAATCCTTCCTCTAACGACGACATATTGGCGCTCTTCGAGTAAGGAAAAAGAAAACGAATAAGAAAAGAAAACAAAAGGCGAGTGACTATTTCGTAAAGATGTAATCAAACTGTGACCCTCTAACTTTGTAATAAAGTGACAAACGAGCGAACATCTTGCGGCAAACGTTCTTCCGACTACAGTACACTTTCGCGCAAATTTCTTAGAATCCTGGAGAACGAACGAAGTTGAACAAGATGTTCAATTTTTGTCTCGGATAGGAGAATAAATCCGTAAGTTTACTGTATGAGCGTTTGCTGTAAAAAAAAAGAGAAATCTTACGGGGGTCACTGTGGGTGCTCTCACCTAATCAATGGTACAAATAATCTTAGTTATAATTATAATATTCCTATTAAAATTACAGTTAAAAGGCTAGGGTTAAAGAAATGATTTTTAATAATAATACTGCAAGAAAGAAAACACCATACTATTTGTAAAGACGTTATTGCATGGACAGCGATATTGTATATACATTATTGGAAGTATGTTTTTTTTTTTAAATAGAGCGCGTTAAACAGCACGCCAGGCAAATATTCCAGAAACGATTTTAAAACAGCATAACGCTATATTTAAATATAAATGATATTGTAATAGATATTTAGCTGTTATCAAATTGTGATTATCAAGATAATTATTAAAAAATTATTAGTTTGTTATGAGTCTGTATTATAAAGCTGCATTTCTATATATTTATGTGTTCATTTTATCGAAATAAATTATAATGGATAAAATTTTGTTCCGTTTTGAATCGTTTTCGAATATTTGCTTGGAAGAAAAATTATGCTGTGTTAAATTATATACATCGTTTTGGAATATTTTAGAATTGTTCCTGCAATAAGATCTTTATACTCGAAAACCGGTCTATTCGCATTCAAGGCTATGATAGACCTACGCAGCAGAGAGATACGTGTACAGACCTACTTTTGTAAATAAATTTGAATCGCGATAAGAGTAAGATATTCATCGGTTGGGGAATTCCCCGCCTATTGATGGATATTGTGCATATAGTGTTCCTTTCCTTTAGATTGTAGCAACCGATGGAAACAGATGAATAAACTAGGGGATATCGGGCTTCACACTGGAAACTAAGAACATGTGATGTATCTCCCGAGATAGAAATTACAGATATGAGAGAAAAGAGAACATATATATATATATATATACATATATATATATGTATAAAAAAGTTATATTGATCTAAATAACGTCTTTAAAAATCTAATAATTTTATTGTTTTCAAGAGACCTTAGTTAGCTCCATGCGAGAACATCTCTGTATGCACATATGTTTTGACTGTTGTAAATAAGTGATAAAGATGCATGTGCATATGTATTTAACATTTCAGAAACTTTATACCTAAAACGTGTTATTTGTTAAATTTCTTTTTCGCTACTAGTTTTCATTACAATGTTCAGGTTACAATTTTAGAATCATTGATCTTCTATTTTAGACGAAATTTATATATACATTTATTTATATCTATATTTATGTTCACATAAATATACATATATATAAATATATACATATTTCGTATATATATGTATACATATATATACGTACAACAATACATAAGTTGTGTACGTTATGTATGAGAATGTGTATGTGTACATGTACACATATATACATATACAAATTTTAAAATAGAAAATGTTTTTTACGTCTTCTGATGATGTTTGTAACCTCTGAAGATACATCAGAATTTACACATATAGAATTTATTTTCACATTTTGATATGTCAATATATATGTGTATTTTGAGTCGTCTTGCTATAAATGATTAAATGTTTGTGTGATACATACTTCTGAATTATTACTATTTCGGATTGACAAGTTTTTGTGCATTACAATTAGACTTTTCTTTATTATCGGATTGCGGTGTGAACTGCTTTAATCATTGCCGTCAATTAAACTTTTCATTGCGCGATATTCAATAAAGTAATTTTCAGAAAATGTGTCAGCTGAATAACGAAAGATATAAATTATGCATGAAATTAATAGCAATATTTACACAAGGCCTTAAGGAAATCGTGTACCGTATGATCCGTATTGTAATCAAATTTTATATGAGGAAGAATCAAAATTTTTTTGTGAGAGAAATATATATATTGCAGAATAATTACATAAACAGGGCTTTATTACACACAGAAATAATTATATACTTGAACTTATTATTTACACAATGGTTGCGTTCGCAACAATTCAGCATGCGAAAATAAATTCTGTATATCTTCTTGCACAATCTAGCGGTCAACTGATTTGTCGTTTCGTAAGAATGTAAATCAGGTATCCGCGTATGTAAGAAAAAAAAAAGATACTGCCAGAGTGATACCGCCCAAGACCCCCCTGCTTGTGTAGTGGTTATAAACATTTGTATCTTTTGTGATTAAAAAGAGAAGATATACTTAAAGCGACTCGTGTAGATTATACAGATTTTATATAAAAACCGTGTGTGTGTGTATACATGTACACATACACGCACATACACACACACCAGTGTGCAACGCTAGCGCACAGCGAATGATAGACACAGTCAAGTTTCTATGCATATAACTACTATAATTATTGAGATTTAGATTTTAATATTACTTGTATTAAGCCGCGACTATTGTATATTATTTGTATATATGGTAAATAGAATAATAATATAAGAAAAGTGGCAGATACTTATTGGCCAGTTATAATAGTAAAATGATTATCCTAATTATTTCTCAGAACCAAAACGTACACGAGATGTATGAGGATACTTTAAACTAGGGAATGTAACATGTAAATGGCTGATGAAAACGACGATAACAGGTACAGTTGAATATTGTACTGTTATTTCTCTAATAGAATTATTACTTACTTATTAAAAAAAAAAACATAATTACCTAAAGAAGTTTATTCAAACTGTAAGCTTTACTTAGGATTGCCAAGAAGTAGTATGCGCAACCCCCCCGTTGCGATTGTACATAGGCAATGTTTACCTATACCTAGCTAATAATACCCCTAAAATATTATACACGATACACCGTCTTAGTTTATGAGAGTCTTGGAGATTTATAGATATTTCGTGAGAAATCACATCTGAAGAACGTGAAAAGCGATATTTGTATTACGGTGCGTTGAAAGATGATAATAAATTGAACATAATGACAAAATTTCTCAGTTCTACAATAATTTGCAAAATATGTAGTTGTTACTTGTTAAGAAATTAGTATGCAATATTGTATATTAAAAGACAATTTTCACATCATTTTCTTTCTTTTTTTTTAGCAGATCGTCGGCTAATGCTACTTTGTACGAATTTTCGTTGCAATAATATAAGCTGATTCATTGCTGTCTAACGAGACTTCTACAAATCTCTGTGGCTCTAAATTACAATACCTATTTATCTATCGTTAGGAGGCCTATAATTTGATTTTGCTCTACGAACAAAACAGATAATTTCGCGACTGCGAATTACGAATGTCGTCCGAGGCCTGGAAAAGTTACGAAACAAAGATATTCTCACGTAAACCGTATCGAGACTCATGGTGTATCGGCTGCGCATCGATCGCAAGCTCTATTATCGAATAACATATGGAATATCGATATATCCACGTGATTACGCATTGCATTTACATGATTTATGATGGTGTATCGGATTGTTTATTCGCGTGTACGCGCCACCGCAGAGTTTTTTTTTACCAAATCATATCAGAGGATCCACGTTTCAACTTGCAGTTGATATCTCTTGACAAAGATATTTGCTCAGCAAATACATCATGAGTGTTGACATCGGCTCGTGTCGCAGGGTCTGTCCGTTTCGGATGCGCTTCTTGCGCTTACAAGCGAGCTATGAAGTGTACATTCAGATCTGGGAACAAACTAGAGGAAAGAAGTTAAGATGCAGCAAGCCGCAACTTGACGAACAGACCTGCAGTTTCGCTCTCCGTAAGACGCGGAAGTGCGCATTATAAATTGAAAAAAAAAAAGAAAGAAAACACTGATATCATTGATTACGTTCACATAAAAAATTTTAATAAAAACCAGTTTTTAAACATGTACGACAGACACAACATTGTTTCTTGATAACGGTTAGAATCATTCAATAAAAAAGTCATAAAACATAAACGTGAATCGTGAATCATTTATTCCTGACGGTCGAATAATCGCCGAGAAACTATTACGAAACGATGCATGGGAAGCTGGCGATGTCATAAAAGGATGTTTAAGAAGAAGAGAATGTTCCTACTAATTGTCGTTTAATTACGAGACCCGTAATTGCATCTATAATAGCATGTTTTACTTTGTGTTGCCGACATCGCAAGAATTACCGCGTTTATTGTTTGTCTTGAGAGAGATACTCAAAGAATGTTTTTTGATCGGATTATTGATTGGATTATTAGAGAATATCAAAAAGAGCAGATATATAAAATTAAAGACACTATTCCGTGCATTGAGAAATGTGATTTTTTTCTTTGATTTATTTATCTTTTAAAAAGTAACGATAAAAAAATGCAAAATTATTACTATGACTCAATTTTGGCTTGTTTTCTTGAGAATTATGGCGTTGTAGAATAATCAGTGGGACATGGTGTTCCGGAGACGTGGCTCTGAAGATTTCTTCTATGAAAGAGAAAAGGTTTTTGTTTCAGGCACCGACGAATTGACGAACACAAGTTGGTATTATAT
This sequence comes from Wasmannia auropunctata, assembly GCF_000956235.1. Classification (NCBI taxonomy): domain Eukaryota; kingdom Metazoa; phylum Arthropoda; class Insecta; order Hymenoptera; family Formicidae; genus Wasmannia; species Wasmannia auropunctata. The sequence goes on along the minus strand of NW_012026789.1, from coordinate 1,382,691 downwards.
AACATCGTTTTATTAGATTTAAATTGAAATTGATTATAAATTATGGTGATGAATTCGAATACTAGGACTAGGACAGATGGTTTTTCGCTGCTTTGCTCGGTATACTCAATTTTATATTGCATATTATGGTTGTCGAAGAATGAACGCCGTTGCTGAAATTTCTCTCCCGCTTTCTACCTTCTCTCTTTCTCTCTTTTTCGTTCTCAATACATACGCGCGCACACACATACGCACACGCATATTTCAGACACGCGCATCTCTCTCTCTCTCTTTCTCTCTCTGTCTTTCTCTCGCTCTCGATTCGATAGAAACAATATTAATCGTTTGTATTAAGCATTTTACGCGCGTAATATAGAACTAACTTCTCGCCGGCGCGATCTCTCCTTTTTCTCTCGATTCCGCATAATCGACGAACTCCAGTGCACTCGGAGTCGTCGTGAACGCGACGCGCGTTCGGCAGTGCTACGCAAGGAAATCGGCGTTTCGCGCCGGGCGATCGGATTCCACGGATCGTCGATTCACGAATCTCTCGGTGCAGAGCTCTTGCAACGCATCTCTGGATTCGCGCGTTTAATGGAATTTCGATCTATCTCGCCTCGGGTACATCCGAGTTCATCCCCCATCGTTTCCACGAGTCCAGAAACAGTTCTTTCTTACAGGTTTTTTCCCCACCCCGCTTCCGCCGCGCCTAACACGTTTGATTTGAACGGTCGCTTCGATAATCTCGATCGATCGTACTCATTTTACAATTGTACGCCGTGTCTCGTTTTTCAAGAAACATACATATACTCGTATTCACGAAACGCAAACGAGAATGTCGAAGTGAAAACGATGCTGAAACCGGCGTAGATGACATCCTTTGTTTTACAGCGCGATTATGAGTGCTTTCGTAATTCCGTTTTCATTCCGAAGTGACATACGAGAGTTCCTCCGCCAAACTTCCGTTAGCAATACGATCCTGCCGTGACAATTAATGTTGGTTGTTAATTTGTAAATGTTTATGCAGAAAATTCACGCATGTACGCGTAAGCGCGTAATCTAGGCTTATATAGTAGTCGAATTGTTGTGTGAACTCAAAAGGCGGACAATAAGAAGCCAACCTTAGCCGTTTATTTTTCTTATATAATATTATATCATTTTTGTATCAAATGAAAATTAAATTTCTTTTGATATTTTTGGAGAGTTTTATATACATATGTATAAATTATATATAATTTTATATATACATATAAATTATAAATAAAATTGTATACAGTATACATATATACACTCCATTCCAAATTTTGAATAGCAACAATTAAAGAACTGTTTCAATGGCGGAAGAGTCTCATATTCTCTCTTACACAATTGTGAATCAGTCGTTTTATGAAATAAAAAAACAGTTTGACGATTTTGGGGCGGCCACTTCGCGAAAGTCTCGAAGGCCGGTTCTGTCTCCATCGGGGCAATCGATGGAGATCTGATAATAACTTTATTGATATAATGGCAGTGCGTACGTAACATTAAACCCTTTAATTTGCCGTTAACCGCGCTGCAGATAATATGTTAACCCTTTATGTCAAAAGTACGAATGCCCGCAAGTCAACACGCTTAATCTTCATGTTGTTTCGCGTTCAATACAGATGTATTATCTATAAAATGATTAAAAAAGACTAAAAAAAAAAGATTTTATTTCTCACGACGAGTAAATTGCTCCAACAAAAGTCAATGACAAAGTTGCCAATCATGTCACGTGGGCATGCACTTGGTTCATCTATAACGTTCTGATGACTCAATATTTAATATTTTTATTTTAATATTTTAATACGAGTTTAATATGATACAAATAAAAATGTCAATATTATATCATACGTTTCAATCGAGCTAAAAATTTCTTTTTTTTTCCGTTTCTCTCTCCACTGCACTTTCTTCGCTGAACAGATGTCGAAACGGAGAAAACGTTGATCGATCTCGATTATCCAAGCGAACTTTTCGCGCCTTCTCGCGCTTTTGGCGCGCGGCGCGATCGGGCCAGTATTCGCCGTATAACACTAATTAACTAGCGTTAAAATTCCGCAATTAAACTATGGCAGTGTATCTTAAATCGTGCGTTCCACCGCGACTCGACGTCCGTTCGGAACCTTCGGCCGCTTCGCCCAGGTCTAGAAAACGTATTTTTTTTTTCTCTCTAAGTTTCGAGTTAACTCTTTGCTAGATAAAAATGCGGTCGTAACCGTCCTTACGTTACGTGTCGCTCCTCCAACGCATTTTACTATACGCTATGTAATTAGATTAATTTAATCTTATACGTGTCGCGCGTGCTTGTATCGCGCGTGAATACCGTGACACGTTCTCCTCGCGCTCCCCTCTCTCCTGCGTCCTCTCTCTACGGCGCTCGAGTTTTATAGAAAAGTCGGTACTGAGATTCGGCATAAAAAAGCTATCGTTCTGGAAAAGCTTAAGAAAACACTGAACTACGCTCCCACGTGTCGCATATCGTACGTCGCCCTTGCATTCTCTATAAGACAAAAGTCGCAAGTGGTATCTTGCTGTGACGGTGCTTTGTGACGATGTGATGCCTCGAAGTGAATCGAGTTCGGTACAAAAAACGAGCGGATGCTGAGTAATGTACAGTATGATCGAATCCTCGAATTCGCGCGCACGCACTCTGAAACCTCCAACGCTCTCCACAACTTGAAACTCGTGATGTCGCAGAAGTTGCTACTGCGAGTTCTGTGATGTCCGAACTTCTTCTCTCTCACTCTCCTCTTTCCTCTAAAATCTGAGTATAATTTACTTACAAAGCTTCGAAAAAAAAAAGAAACACATTCCTGTAGCGTTTTATGTTTTCAACAATATTTATTTGTAGCAATATTAATAATATATTACCATATGCAAACAATATAATATCAAATATCAATTACAACATAATGTATTATATAATTATGACATAGCTGTTATGTGTGTAACACATTATAGTAATATATTGTTAATATTACGAGGCGCTCGCAAAAAAAAATTATGGACCATTAAACTGTACAGGATTATTTCACCTTCGCGTAACTTACGATTGATTTCTCGGAAACTTGGCGCAATCGACCTTACGTTTTACACGCCAGATATAGAAATTCATCAGTTATCCTTGATTTTTTTTCTACGACTTCCTTCGTAATTATCGGCCTAGATATTTTTATAAACGATTTGTCTACGCATTTTATAATGTTACGCAGGCCACAAGAGGGAGAATTGCGCTCGATTCTTTCGGTAAAAAAAATGCTCGCCAAGGAAAAATCGAGTAAAAATTATCTTAAGAACGATTCCTACTAGACGGCGTTCTACATGTACAAATCTTTTTTTTTCTGCACGGATAAGCACGATGAATTTTTGGTTATTACTACTTAGCAAATGTGCGCTTAAATCGTACAAAAAGACGCATTTCGGACGGTTACAAGTATATTTCCTATATGATTCCGTGTGTGTTAACTTAAACAATTACGTTTAATGTTTTATCCAATGCGCGATTCGATCGTTACTTCCTGCGATTACGAGGTCTCGTCTAGACTCTAGAGCGAACGATGTCGTTAACGGGGCTAATTAGCCTGTTTTCGAACAACTCTTAACAGTGAGACCACGTGAGAAAGAATTCACGTCAAATTTGGGCGTAATTCGAACGTTTTACAGTTTGGATAGACGTAACGAGAAGAAGCGTAAAAATCATATTACAGCCGCAATTTAATATCTACTATCCTTTTTGTTGTGCCTGGAGTATCACACTATACATTTTTACCTACAGTTTTTCCTATCAAATATCCAATATATCAAACCGTTAAAAAACAGGTTATATATGACAAAAAAGGTTTTATACTCGATTCGACCTGAAAATAGGTCAATCGATCGCAGTAGCAACTTTCGCCCCCCGCCCCGCTCTCCCCCGCATGATCTAATGGTAATGCCGGGCTCGCAAAATCGGTGTATATATATCGTTTGTATACATATAATTATATTTATATATATATATGTATATATATAACATATTGCCATTATAACAATTACACAGCACAGCCAGCAACTCCGTTTATTTACATTTTCCTCTCCGTCTCTATCACCTTTGTTATTGATATTACTCAATCGTTTCCCGTCTCGTCGCTCATACACGCTCAAGGAAGAACTACGTTATATAAATCTTTACGGTTAACAGGCTCCTTGATTTTTAACGATCACGATAAACGCGCGAAGCGGACATCCCGTGTATATGCAACGACGCCGCTTTTAATTAATATATATACGAACGATCGCGTACACTCTGATCTTGCCTTATTTCCTGCTCGGAAACGCCACGTGAATCCGTATCGGTATCGCCTGCAAGAGATTCATGGGTTTTATCGCGTAGGCCAACAATCGAAATGTACCAGGATTGTTAAAGGTTGCGTTTGCGATCGTTTTTCAGATGGCCACTTACCGATTAAAATCAGACCCGATACGAAAAACTTTCACGTGGCTGTAGTTAAATTTCGAAAAATTGAACGTGACACACATTTTCGACTGATTGTGAGAGCTATTCTCACGTGTCAAATTATTTCCAATCGTGTGAAAATCGCTCGGCTCTCGCTCAAGGAAAGATTGATCAGAGGCGTAAAAAACCGTGCATGTATGCTTTTCACCGTTCGAAACTACGTTTGATTCTCGTTTCATTCCCTCTCCTACTCGTCTCGGGTTTCAAACCGAGTGGTATCGCGTACAAGATCAATTTGTACTCGATGGTATGGTAACGTTTGCTTTGAGCAGAAGGCTGTCCATGAAAGCCGCATAATGCCCCGCTTGATTCTTTTTAACCGAGAGATGTGCGAAACACGAGATGGATATCCCTACTTCATAACATAATTGGAAGATAAAAACAAATTTGCGTGAGCCAGTATATTATCTTAAATAAATTTTGCTATTTTTTAATTTGGCATTTTTTTTTAGAAAAGACTGTATTTTCTATTCACTTTCTTAATAGATCGTATTTGTTGAATAATCACGCTTTTTTTATCTATTAACGTTTATTCATTTCCACGCTTGAAATAAAAATATAGCGATTATCACAGCAAACAAATATTTTAGCGGTCGTTATAATGGTGACCAAAGTAAAGTGCCTTTATCTTTTGAATAAAATTAATATTGCACTATTATAAATTAACATTTTTCTTGGAAGAAGAAAATTTGTTCTATTTTTGCTTCACAAAAAGAAACAAAATGTAGCTAAACAAACAATGTGTAAAATCCTTGCAATAATTTGAAACAAATTTGATTATTATCAAAAGTCAATTTGATATCGAAACGAATTTACGTGATATTGTATGTACCGCGGACAATGAAACGCCTCTCTTGTCGTACTTCAAATTATGTCACGGCTGGTAATTGGGACATCCACCTTGACATCCATGAGATAAATTGGCTACCCGACGGTCTCTCACATTACCGAGGCACGCATTACGTGTCGTCAACATACACGCGCACGCATCCAAAAGTACTGCGTAGGGATGGGGGGGGGGGGGAGAAGAGATATGAGGAAAGGCGGTAACTACATTCGGCATTTATTAAGCTGCAAATAAAGATCCGCACTCAGAACATAACCGCGATAACGAAAGCATGTAATTGTAATAAACGTAAAATATTGTCCATAAAGATACGAGATAATCTATAATCTCTGTAATTAAAATGCAAATGTGAGTTTTTCACTTAGTTTCTGCTGATCCTTCAGTTACGTTATGGTTATATCTGCGAATGTACTTCTCAATGTTATGAGATTTTGTACGATTTCACGTCTCATTTTGTAGCGAAAATGAATATCACGCTGGTATAATTTTACAGCAAAAAAAAATGTTGAATTACGAAGAAACGTATATATTCTCAATTTTTACAGAGAGAAACAAGATAGGAACTTTGAAACGATCCTCAGAACGGCCGAAATATTCTGAATACGGAACTCCCCACGTTTCATATAATGCGTATATATTAAATTCGAGAAATATATGAAAACGAGATCAAGTAGTGACGAAAACTATTAAAAAAAAAAAAATAGTCCGCACTTCAGAAAGTATGAAAAGTACGCGAAGAGGTATTAAATTTATCGCTCAATATGTGCCTCTTAGCAATGTGTCGCTCTTAACGCGGATTTCTGAAAACGCAGTGCATCTATGATACATCATTTAGCTGGAAAGTATGTTTTTAAAATATCCTCTTCGTCGTTTAGAACACACGTGCAGCTATCGCGTTGCTATATGTACAATGATTTTGTCGCGATCGTACCTCACGGTTTATAAAAAGCTACAAAGAATCTCTTTTATGTAATTTGCAATTCTTTGACATCTGACGTCGATAGTTTCCCGTGCCGCGTTTCTAAAATGCGTTGGCAAAAATTTAATGAGCAACGTTACCGAAAATAAATAAAATATTTCTTAAATTTGCTCACTACTTGCTTCCTGATCTTAAAAACAAAACAGAAAAGAGGAATTTTGATACATGTATTATCCTCTTCTATTATCATTACACTGCAAATTTCTTTAAATGGGACAAATTAAAAATCGCAATCAAAGAATAAGACGAATTAAAGTTGAAGAAGCGTAACAGAATATCGAATAGATTTTTTTCTTAGAAATGGCTTAAAATTAACGCCAAAAGAAGCTAATAATTTTTTCAAGTTGTGCCAAATATGGCACATAAGTCGATAGCGTGCACTTGTTTCGAGAGTAATATAGTTTCGTATTATCCAAATATGATAATAGAGTATCAATGGTGATATCGATGACAACGACGTATGATGATAGTGGAGATGTTGCTGATAACGACAATAATAATTAATTAATAGATAATTAATACTAATAATAATAGTAATTAATAGCAATAGTTAGAGTAATAGTTGGAGCAATAACCGCAATAATAATCATTACAATATAATAATAATAATGTCATAATAAAAAATTATTTTTAATAATAGCAATAGTAATAATAAAGTAGCATTAGTTATTAATAATATAATTAGTAATAATAATTCTTATTATTACTATAATAATAGTTGATATTAACGTTTTCTTGGTAAAAATAAAAATAACTAGATAACGTGCTATCTTCTAGGGTAATAATGCGGATCGACCGTATGTCTAACTATTCGGGCAACAGGAATAATACTATCAGTTAATTTAACGTAATTTCTATAAAGAGAAAATAATAAGGTTTCTTCTGTTAGTGTATTAACGTTACATTATACATATGTATTTGCGTGTATGTATATATGTACACGGGGATAGAGTTATACATCTGGTTTGCGTCGTGAGGGTAAATAATATGGAGTATATAATTGTACGTGTATGCAAATATATACTCGGTGTGCAATATCGTGTCGGATGTTAACACGTTTATTAACGAGCACCATAAAAAAGAATGGTGCTTTCATTTGTTCACATATATATATTTTTTTTTTCATATATATATATTTTTATATATATATATATATATATAGATTTATATATGTGTACAACCGTAATTAAAATTATATATTAAACTTCTTTAGCACATTTACATTACTTGTGTGTTTCCGTCGTTCTATATAATAAGATTACTATAATCGGGGATCCACGGCGGCATTGAATTAATCGAACACTTTTGGCATTTCTTTTTAGTCCCGGTATTTCTCGTAAGTTTTGTAAAATGAGGACATTCCTCGACAAATTGTATGGGCGTGCGTTTGTACGTGCGTTGCGTGCGCACTCATGCTGCATGTACGTGCGTGCGCACGAAAATGTCTCGGCTTTATTTTCAATCCGCGCTCGTCAGAAAAGTCCTTGCTCGTACCTTCGTCCGTCCGCCAAAAGTTTTTTGCCTATGTCGCGCGGCGATATCCTTCCTGACAAGAGTTTAAGTCCGTTTTCGCGTGTGTGACTTTTCGTATGCTGATTCTCAGTCTTCCATTAACAACCTCGCATCGCACACTTTGCTCGCATTCTAGTCTACATTCTCTCCTCCTCCCCTCCCTCCCTCCTCTCTCTCTCTCTGTCTCTCTTTTCCTATCTCTTACCCATTTCTCTCTTTCCCTCTCCCTCTCGCTCTTTCTCTGTTTCCAGTCTGTACACTGGCAGTGTGTCTTACAGATCCTTTGGATTTGACTTGGCACAAACAACAGAGTCTTTGTAAAAAAGGCACTATTTTTGTAAAGCGAAATAGTCTTGCTCGAGACATCCTAATTTTATTTTCCGCGAAACACACACAGATCTTTATCGGGTGGAAAGTATCGATGAGAATGTAAGTTCGGCGCGCGACCATCAGTTTTCACTTTTTACTCGTAGAGTGATTTTGATCTATTTGTCGAAATTCAATAAACGGTGTATTATCGAAGCCGAAATTACACATCGTGCCTTTGTAGAAAAGTTTGGCTGTGTGATTAGTTGAAATTTAAATTTCTTTCTCTATACGTCGGGAAGGAAATGATTAACCGTCGAAATCTACAATTTCATTTAGCTCATCACACGGTCTTACACGTACAAACATGTAAATGCAATTTAATTTGGGAATCTTTATCCTGCCATTTATTATATTCATATAAAAACATCAGTCGTCAGTCTTATAAAGTTTTAGTGCAAAAGCATGTACATTTTTTTCTTGCATATTCCAAAGTCTGAATTGTGCGAGTTATTCGCGGCGAGGAGGATGAGAAATATGCGTGAATGTCATGTTAAGGTGAGAACGTGATTATATCGCATTATAAAATGAGAAAGTTTCGCGGAAAAAAATAGTTGCTTTACTATAAATCACGATCAGTTCCATTACACATTATACAGCTATCAGTAATATCCAAATTCGCCGATCTGGCGAATAAATCGAAAGTGCTTCCTCGTGCTTTTTACTTTCGTAATATTTCATTATATAAACGAGTATACAGATGTTCTAAAGAATGTATAACAGTAGCGCCACTTTTTCATAAATTCATAAATTATAATTTTATAAATTATATTAAACTTTCACTTTACTAAATAATAAAATGTTCTATCTTAATCAAAATCGAAAAAAAAAAATTTGTTTTATTGAATAAGTTTAGCTCATAAAACTCAAGTATTTGAATACAATTATTTGCAAACCAATTTCAACAAAATGTCTTAATTCTATTAAATTCTAATCATTAAGAAAAGAATAATGTGTCATTAATTTTTTTTTTTAATTAAATTTTTGTTACGGAAGAATAGTCTCACTTTCTAATCTAATTGCCGCTATTGTGTGTACACTTTTCTGAACAGCTATATAGAAGTCGACCATTAGGTTGCCTTTTGCAATTATCTATTCTGGTCCGCGTGAAAAAACGATGGTGCACCAATGTGCACATGTTAATTTCCGATCGATTTAAACACGCTCGTCTCGAATCGTAGTCGCGTTTATTAACGAGACGAAGCATTTTTTTTCCTCGTCCAACTTTTGCGGCATCCAGCAGAAAATGTGAGTCGTGCAGTTTACGGTTTCCAAGTGTGAATAATCGATCACACAGTCCGAGCTCGCTGCTAAAGTTGTAAAACGCATACAAATGTCCAGTCGCGCGGGTTTTATTAACAGTCAGTGGTGTATATTGTATAGTAATTGTATATATATGGATATCAAAATTTTGAAAAGACGTCTACATGAGTCAAAAAGTGCGTTTTCCTGCGTATGATAGAATTAGCGTCGGAGGCGGTAAAGAAAAAAGTCCACGTTTTTTTTTGCACCCACGATGCACGTCTGCATCCTCGCGGGGAGAATATCCGTAGAGAGAATGATCGTTTTATAACCGCTTGCAAAAGCGGGGTGCAGTTATATTCGTTCGTTATATTCGCTCGATTTTTGTTCGCGTTTGTTCACAGATTTTTTACCATTCGGGGACATAGAGATAAAATAAGTTACTTCGATTCGTCGGCAATCGAAAATGGGCGTGTAGAGCTGTATATGTATATCACACCTACTCTCTTCGCTCGATCAGTGAACGACGTACGGCTCCGAAACAGCCTTTTTTTCCTTCGCTTCAACATTCAAACTCATTTCATCACAAATTTAACGTGAAATGCGGTCACATTTTTTGTTTATACGGAACGAGCTTGTGTTATTCGTTATGCGATTCCTCGAGATTTAACGCATCATTCGACGTTAAATGTGCGATAAAGATGAGTACTTTTCCGCATACTCTCTCGCTCTTTTATTCTGTTTCTTTCGCACACCTTATCTCTCTTTCTTAATTCACTCGCGGCACATCTCACTCTATCTTGAATTTTACTCTCGCGCTCTTCCTTTCACTTTCCTTATTTTTCATCAAGACGTTAAAAATTTAAAACAAGAAACGACAGAGAAATCAACAGACGTTATAACGTTGACACAGCCAAATCTTTGTTTATACATTTGCTTCATCATTGCTGCCCCTCTCGGATACGCGAGATATTATTTGTCGCCAGAGCCAGTTTAAGACTACCGTGATCATTGCAATTAGTCTCGCTTGACCTTTCGGTTAAGCGATGAGTCTTTGAATGTAAAAACTAATTGAAGAAAAAAAAAATTTGATCTGTAGTTCAAGAAATGAAAAAAACGTGTGGTCCGAGAAACGCTTTCTACTGAGTCGCGTCTATATTCTCCTCATGATTTTCTACATTTACGGCCAATTGTCTAATATATACAGCGGCCCCGAATCGTGCTTTGCATAAAATCCGAGAACGTCTTAAACCTCGGCTCGATTCATCTCGGTATTACACGGTGACGTTGCACTCTCTTGCGGCTTTTTCTTCCTCCTCTTCTTTTTGTTCTTCTTCTTCGTTTTCTTCTTTGTTTCTTACAGTCCTCTTTCAGCCTCAACATAATTAGGAAGCAATGATCCTTCCGTACCCGAATCCCTCTCTTCCCGCTCTCTCTCTCTCTCTTTCTCTCTCTGCCCTCTTCTCGCCTCGTTTACCAAACTCAATGAACACTTGGTGGATATTGCGTTTATCGGTGTACTGGACGATTCTCCGTGATCGCGACTCGCGGAATCGAGATTCCTTCGACGAATGCGGCGGAATTCCAAACGTTCATTCCTGACTAACTAATTTTTGTTAAGGAGATTGGCGATACCGGGTAATAAAAGCGAAAGCGAGCTATCGATCGTAACAGCAACGAGATTGTAGACAACGCGCGTTCGTACGCGCGCGCGCGCGGAGATATGCATCAATCATATTTCGTCTCTCTTTAACTTCGTTAAAAATCAGAGATTCACCATACTTTGCGGCGATCCTACTTGGCCACTGGAGTCGTCCAGTTCACTGTCCTTACAATATTATTACTCGCTGATTGGCTGACATGCGTTTACAATTCGCAGACGGATACACGTCCTCCGCATGTATATAACTGCAATAACCTAATCTAATTAATCTTATTTATAACAAACACTGGCTTTCCGTGACTGTGTAACTCGGGAGAGGAAAGGAGTATAACAACACGCTACGATATCAGTGTTAACGAAATGGATTCACGCGAATTATATATAATAATCTTAATGCGACTCCAGCGTAATATATCCTTTTTCGCGTGTGCATGTACAAAAAAATACAGCGCGTCTCGTTCAGTCCGTTGAAAATGTACACGCGGGAATAATTAATAATATAATAATAATAGCAATAATAAAAATTAAAATAATTAGAGTAAAATCGTTACGCAATAATAATAGTAATAATAATTGGAATAATAATACTTAGCGTCGTTATTATTACTATCATTATCATTATGTATACGCATATATAAGTGCCTAAGGGTATGTATGTATATAAGAATGAAATGCGTCTTTCATCCATATATACATAAGCGGTATCGCTCTCTCGCTTCCTCTCTCTTACATACAACACACGCAGCATACACACACATTCTCTATGTACAAAGAGTAAACAATGAAATATTACACCGCTTATTAATTTTGGATCCCCATTCTCGTAACGAGTAATATCACGGAGATTACATCGGAGAAACCAACAAATTCGATAATCGACGGAAAAATTTCCTTTTCGTCGCCGCGCCACGTTCGTCGCGAATCGTGGCGCGTGCAAACTCTTCGAAAGTGTATCGCGCGAGTCACATACGCGCGTTCATGCACTGTTGCGAACAAGATACTATCAACCTTTTCGGTACGGTAAAATGCATTGGAAAAGCATTCCCACTAGTTGCCGTAATAAAATGTTTAATAATACCAGCTATTAAATCAGAGGAATTTTGCACATTTTTGGATGTAAGGATGTAAGAATGATTCTTCTTTCATGTATTCTTCGGCTTATTCCAGTTAGCGTTCCACAGCGGATGATTATAATCATCCTTCATATCAAAAGAGTTAAAAATCGACAACTTTTGGAAATTCGTATGATTGCCAAAATGTAGACGGTTATAGTTTATAATATAATATTAATTTTGTATGTTATTATTATTATATCTTGATGTTTCACAATAATGGAAAAAATGCATTACGGCTATATGTGATGTAGACAGACATTATTTATGAAGCGTCTGTATAATAAATTGTACATTTAATATTACATTATAAACTATAATATATTGTTCACATATTTATGTCGATAAATTTATACCTACAGTCTGTAATGTCAAAATTCTTTTTTATCACTTTCGGATTTTCGGATCTCGATCACGGTTGCCACCAATTTAAATTAATAAATTAATATTTGCCCAAGTTAAATTAATATTTCGTTGGAGGTCGATTTTTAAAAGGAAAAAAGAAAACTAGTGAAAATACTCGACACAAGTTTATTTTCTTAAAAAAAAAAAAAAATTATAAAAATTAAAAATGCTGCATATTCCTCTTTTCACAATTGGAAGAAATTCCAATTAAATGCCATTTTCTCACGTTATTTACTGTGCGTGTCATCAATAAGGCGCCATAAAATTCTTATCACATCATCTTTTACACTATTTTTTTTAAAACAAAGTCGTCAAAATGCATCGCCAGCGTACAAATTTTCAGTCAGTATCGGCGACACCGCGCCAAATTTTTTCACTATTATACTCTTCTTGCCGCAAACAATGAAAAAACAACGATCCCGTTCGCGCTATTGACATCATTTCTGAACATGCGCTGGCACGTCTCTTTCGCATTACATCAACCGGAAATTTTTTTCTGTCTGCCGGAGATTTATTCAAAAAGCCGGAGTCTCCGGCCGAAAACCGAAGAGGTGGCAACTGTGATCTCCATTGACAGTTACAAAAATTTTCCCATGGTCGATAGTGTTTAATAGTATCTTGTTGGTGGAACACAATATATCGATATATATATATATAATTTATATATATAACACGATATACATACAGATTTATTTCCTCCACCCTGTCAACTTTAGAATTAGCAGCATAATCTTTCATCTATCTCTTAATTACAACGTCTCGATAGTAAAAAGGTAGTAAGTAATGATAGAAACAGTAGCAGTATTCCTACCGGTATCAACAAATATTAGCGATTGTGGCGGTAATAAAAGTAAAAAAAAAAGAGATAAAACGTGATGGATCAGTTACAAATACGTTTAAGGATCTAAACCTATCGTCCGCGTGTATGCGCTTATGTATATTTATATTTATATATATATATATATGTATATCTCTCTATGTATGTATAAAGGTTCATCGCCATCGTACAAATTTTCAGTCAGTTTCGGCGACACCGCGTCAAATTTTCCTACTATTATACCCTTCTTGCCGCAAACAATGAGAAAACAACGATGTCCCGTTCGCGCTATCGACATTTATGAACACGCGCTGGCACATCTCTTTCGCATTACATTACGCGCTCCTTACGTGTGTAAAGTTTCTTCAACATTTACTAGATGTACAATATATACATGCATACACATACATACATATATATATATATGGTATATATAAAATATGTATATGTGTATATGCTTGTACATACAGAGTTCTCGCCAAGTCTGTTGCAGTCTCGCATTTTATGTCGCATTGCTCGATACGTGGCGCCGGGAAAAGTGAAAACGCTCGCACTCGCGTGATAAACCGTTCGCGCCGCTCCCCCGTGTTTTCAAGCTGGATAGAAAAACTTTACAGACGTTCGACAGCTCTCGACGGGAGAGAATTCTCCCGGGGGACGACGTCGAAGCGTGCGCGGCCGTTTTATTATTTTTTTTCTCTTTTTTTTTTTTCATTCACCGACACACAAGAGGCGAGACACGCGACAGCGACGACAGCGCGCGACGACGGTTGCTATAATACTCTATGTAGTAACAAAACTGAAGATCCGCGAGAGTCGTGTCGAGAATTTGCGTGCTACTTGCGTGTCTCCCAAACACGCTCATTTTGGTACACGGTAATAACGCAGAACGAGGTAGCCCAGGGTCCGGAAAACGATTAAGAACGCCAGTAGCACCGCCGTGTTCCCCCACAAACCCCACAATGGTAGACCAGAACCCTTGACCCCGCCTTGACTTTCCAGAATCGCGGAAATGGGTATCGTCGTGCTGTTTCTGCACTCGGCGAACTTACTCGGCTGCGAGCATCTGTCGTGACAGAAGATTATTCCCTCGATCAATATAGCGTTGCTCAAGAGAGAATTTTTCATCTTTACTTATACGTCATTAGAATTCAATAATTTGATTTGTCAGTCGCGATCCAAGATTAAAACTTCAATTGCGTGCGTAATTTTACATATTTAATTTAATGTATCTAACATTTTTATTTTTCGTGAACTATGCTTTGAAAAACATTTCTCTAATTTAAATGTTCTTATTTGAAAGAACAATCACTTTCTTGTAAATTCCATGCGTTATCGTTAAATTAATATTTTCGAAATTTGCCAATCACAGCCGCGTTTGCATCCGATCTATTCAATTTCTTTCCTGATCTTTTTTTCCTCGAAAGTGAATCTTTAATTTTTTAACAACTGTTCGTTCGCCCAAGATAAAATTTTGGCTACAACCACAATATATAAAAAAAATAAATATGGCAATAAACAAAAGATATATTCTTACGCAATTGGTTCGCCGTAGTCGAACTCCAGAATCTGCATGTTCTGATAGGCATAATGCATCATGCTGATGTATCTGGCCCACGCTAGCCATGGCGGGACCGACGTCGCCAAATAGCCGCCCAGAAGCTGCGTCGAGAGTGTGTAGAGCGCGGACACGGTGATGCCCACCTGCAGATCTTCGCAGCAAGCGCCCACGAAAAATCCGACACTCTGTAAAGCATCATGAAATTGAGGTGCCGGACGCAATAAAGCCGACTTATGTCGAACGGTTGAATAACCGGTCGCCTCTCTCCACCTGGTCGATAGCTTTCAAGAGCGGCCGTTAGGAATATGCCCTCGTATATTTTGGGGCAAATTCCCAATTTCGACTTGAGATAAACCGAGAGCGCTTGAAAGTTTATATGTTTAATATTTTCCAATAACGTAAAAATAGTAATAAAATACGGTGTGATTATCGATTATATACATTGCACACGGTTGCAATTATTGACTACATGCATTACTATTGACAAAAAATATCTAATGGATATTTCATATTGTGTGAAGAATAGATATTGCTTATACTACATTCACAGAGGTTCAAATTAGAATAATTCTTGCGTTTATATTGAATTTCGATATCTGCAAAATGCTATGTTAAACATTTTGACAAATAGTTTGATTAATTGTTTCTAGTTATTAAATTTTTAAGAGCAACTATTAAATATTAACTTTTTAAAAGCAAAATAGCTATATCTTTTCGTCTAATTTAGTTTGACATCTTTTTTTTCACGCGTATCAAAATATATAATAAAGGTAAAATAAAATTATCATTTATTCTCCTTCTTCTCCGCGACATAGTGGGTTTTGAAACTAACACATGTCTTATATTTTGATAAAAAGCTAATGTTAGACTATTTTATAATCCAAAGCAAATATGAAAACTTTGATTTAAAATAATAGAATCTTGATTTTGATAATTATATGTCATATACTCTGTTTGTGTTGTCCAAAATTTTTCTCATTTTAATAAATATTTTTGTACTTTTCCAGAATCTTCAGGAATAAAATCTAATTTTTCATCACTTTTTCATGAGCAATAATTGAAAGAATTATTTAATAGACCGATATTATGATGAGAATATTATATACACTGTACAATTTTATCGAAGAGATGATCGATATGCATTTGTAAATTTGAATCCGATATCCGAGAGTTACTCGAATCGATATCGTTATATTAGTACGTGTCAGTAAAAGTAAAAATTCGACATTCACCAATCCTTGTGCATAATTATCTTGCATATAGATAATTATCAGATTTTCCATTATGCTTCGATACACTTTAGCTATCGCATATTTGCGAATTTCGATTCAGTTCAACGTTTCAATAACGTAACCGAATGGAATATTTTAGTAACGTGAATCAATCAAGAGCAAAATTCTATTATGCCAAATCAAAATTTTTGTTTCACTGAAATGACATAGAACGGCCATTTGTCCGAATATATCTAACCAGCAGAAAATTGCGTACCTGCGCGACTATCGTATTGATCAGCAGAAATATGAGCAGCGTGATGAAGACCGATACATTATGGAAGCCCAACATCGAGTAACTAATTATATGGTAGACCGCGGGCAGCATCACCGTCAGCGGTAGCTCGCCCGCCATCTTCGCCAGGTAGTAGGCCGAGAGCCGATAGGATCCTGACAGGCGTTCCTTGTTGATCACCTCGCGCTCCGGGGGAACTGGAAAAACGTCATTTTCAGAATCATCCCCGCGCCGGATTCTCGTGTAGGGTGCAGAACACGTCGCGCGCGTCGCTTTATAACAGGCCGGGGGTGATGCTGGAATCGGTTTCGCAGCGCTCCCATCAGACGCGTCCCTCTCGCGTTTAACGCTTCGCTTCGGGCTGTTTCGCTGCCCGCGAGATAGGAGACTGTGAAACGACCGGATCTCAATCCCCAGTAGGGATTTTTCGTGAATCTACTTCTGAATTACCCGATAAGATAATCAAAGCATTTTTCCATCTATTCTTTTTTTCCTCTTAACTCTGGGTTTACGAATCTCAGAATCGCGAAATCAGGTTTGTCGAAAATCTAATTAGATTTGGTACAGATTATAATGGGTACGTTCTATCTAATGTCTCAGTTCATCATTTGATTGTACATCTCGGCACTTTCCTCGATTTTATGTTACTTTGTGAAAGAAAAAGGATGTACATCTGTTACTTTATACACATGTATGTCTGCTCGCTAGTTATCGGAGAAACATGAATTTAAGGACCTCCATTACCGATCACGTATTAGGTCATGGCATGCCACACGTGCCAACTCTTGATTGAACATTCTTCGGTCCTTTGATAAAAAGTGAGCCTTATTAAATGGCTGATTGAGCAATTTAAAGCACGGTTACGATAAAGTCCAATTACTCAATCAGTTTCGTCTGCACTTCCAAGCATTTTGAAATAAAGTTGAAATTAATTAAAAGGCTGTGAGGGTACAAATTTCATTAATCAAAAAAGAGCCTTTATGATCGTACGCGCGCTTCGGGCTTAATTCGCAAATAAACGCTTTAATTGTCAATTTAGAAAATCCACATAATTACATTCCCGCGTAACTAAAATTTATTTTGTTGGTTCCCCGCAAATTTGATATACGATAACTTTGTTTCGTCCAAGTGTCTAATTAATGCAGGTATTGTCGAGATAATCAGTCTAGCCTCGGCACAATGGGATATCAGCCCTTTGTGCCGGGATTTCGGTTACAAGAGCGCGAATGAGAATTAAATTCAACTCACAGCTAGTGAGCGCTCCAAAATGTGCAAAAAGCATCCAGTACGTGTTGCTGAAGAACATCCACCCCTGGATATCGTGAATGGCCGCTTCAGTTCTGGGAAGACTCAGCCATAAAAGCCCAGTTAGAAGCCCGAGAGCTATCGTTTGCAGCCAGTGAAGACGCGACCACATCCGCGGTCGTGCCTCTCGAAAATTTCTTGCCACTAATACCTGAAATCAAAGGAGAGCATTTCGTTTGTACAAATGTGGACGCAGGTTCCTGGTAAAACCTCGTTACAAATTAAGTTACTAACAAACGTAAATTAAAGATTTTATTTAATTTTTCTCATTATGTGATCGTGTAAGATAGAAAATTTGCTAGTTTTCAGATAAGCTCTTCATGAAAACATCAAGATGATGTTCGAATGTTGGGCTACTGTTCTAATATAGATATTTTTTCTTGACGTTAAAAATTATATATATATGTATATATATATATATATATATATATATATATAATTTTTCTAGTAAAAAATTAAAAAAGATTGCTATCAATGCTTCTTCTTGAGGATTTGACGCATTTTTTTGGTTACACGGATTACTTCACGATACATCGATTTGATAATGATACACGTCAGATTAATACCTTCGATACGATTCGATTATATCAGCGTCCGTGAGAAAATAGAACGCAAAGTTTCACAATGGTTTCGAAGGTCTTTTTAAACAATAACTATAATACATACAGAGTGTCTCGGGCATCGCGTGAAAGGCTGGTTTTCGGATCGGTATCATTCGTTGTTTTACGATGTCCAGGTCAACGAACAAAGGGAACAAAATTTATGTTCCGTGTCTCCTAGTTCAATAAATATCGCTGATATATAGAATATTGGACCTTGAAACGCTCTGTGTCTTTTTTTTCTCTCTCTCTCTCTCTCTCTCTTTCTCACGCGAAGAACAAGAGGTGGCGGAGAGCCGCTACTGTAGGCCGCGAAGAACGCGTGGTTCTGCCGAGTAAAAGTGATGCAAGTGACGCGCGGCGGCGTTCGTATTCGTACGCAAAGCGCGATTATACGAACGGGCATACCGGTCGCGCGGTAATTATCCGGATATGGCAAATCGTGCAAACGCGTCCCAGTTCTCTCCTCTCTATGCCCCGGCCGGCTTCTTCTTCTCTCCCGCGACGTTTATACACGCGCGCGCGCCTCCCCTTTTTACCCTCCCTCGCGTGTATACGTGCGATTCTCCGTGATGTCGCGATCCACCTACGATCGACGATGACGCGTCCTCCGCGAATAGGTAGAACCGGTACACATTAGTCTAGATGCATTCGTTAATCGGCGCCCGCCGATGAATAACACACACAGGGCATGCCGCATTCTCGCTTCTTTCTCTCTCTCTCTCGCGCACGCGACGGACGGTGCGTCATATCTGACTCGAAGAATTGGTCTGACTACATAGCGGCTACACTTTCATCCGTCGCGAAGGATACGCTTTGGAAATTATCAACAATTGGCGTCGGGACGGTCGCTTGGAACGTCCAAGACCTACTACGCCAGTTTCCAGATATTAAGGTTCGAAATAAAAATAAGCAGTTTCAAGAATCAAACATTGATTTACGTCAAATGTATATAAATTCAAAATGAAAGGATTTCGATAAGTTTAAATTCAAAATATGTATGAATAGAATGTAATATGAATATTAAAAAAGAAAATACATCGTTTTCTAATTTTTTTTCTGTGAAATGGCTTTTTGATTCTGTCTCTTCATATAGTTCATATTAATATATTTTTATATTGATGTCTATTATTTATGTTATATAATGACGATGATAATGTGTTTATTTTTTGCCTTTTATTTTTTAATTTAAACACAGGATCGTGTATCAATCGTAGACAGAGAAATGTGTGCTTAAGCGAATAGAATGGCATTGTATTCGGTAATTACAAACATTCGTAAGGCCTACTCACTCTGAACTGCGACCAGAAACTGGTGGGCCACTGCCAGGAATAGTCGTCATCGGCAGAACTCGCACTGCTGCTGGCGTGGCTTTGTGTGTCCAGCCACAGCGTGCGGCCTTCGTCTTCCTTTACTGTAAAGCATCGGGAAAACGGGTGTTTAGAGTAGCTTTGTGAGAATTGCATCGTCGATAAATACGCAAGTAGGTAGAGATAACACAAAGTTCAAAAGAGAACATAAGAGAAAAAAAAAGATGATAACTATCTCACCATTTCGTTCCGCTCGCTTTTCTATTACGTATATTCATTGCAGTTTATTTTATCGTGACATTCCTAAGTGAATTTGTCAAGATAACAAGTCCATATTATATATGCAATTATTTACATAAATTTTTGTAATTTTATTATAATTTCGTTTTTCAGGAATTTTCTTCGTAGAAATTTCTTTTCTTTATTTAATGGTCTTTGATATAGTTAAAATAGAAAATATTTAAATATGAAAAAGTAGATAAATAAATGCCAGTTATAGTATAAATTGGCTCTTTTTGTGATGAGAAATAAAAAAATTAATTTGTCCTACAGTGAGTTTTGTAAGCTATTATATTTATTTCGATAACTTCGACAATTTTTTAAAATATTTGATATTAAATACAGCTGAAAAAGAATACTTTGCTTATTCCAATTTAGACTAGTCAAAAATTTTTAATGTTATTCGTTAAAAAAAATAGCGATTTCAAAACATTTCATGTTTTATTTGTTCTCATTTATTACTTGCTGTCGAAAATTGAAGCGAGAAAATTTTGGATTATTTCGAGGGGAACCGACCATGGATTATATACGTATTTATACCATCAAGGAACGGAAAGATAAATAACTCTTGGGAATCGGTACGCCCGCCGCGCCGTAGCGTTTCGCGAGTTAAAGGCACTAAACATTCAACGGACAGGTTCAGTCAAGTTGCCTATCTTAGCAGTTCATAAAGCGGCCCTTCCAGCGTTTGCCGTAGGTCGGAGATACGCGAGATACACTCGATCTTTGAGCAAGTGCGCGCTTTAAATGGGCACATCGGAGCCCGTAACGGTTCGCCTGCGGTCCGGGGGAAAGTCTAGGTGTGCATACATTTAAATACGTATATCGCGGGGCGAACTGTAGCATGCTATATAATACCGTTGTGGCTGATGTGGTGCTCGTGATAATGGATGAGATGGTCGCAGAGCGGATGTTGGCTGGGATTATACTCCGGGCGAAGTTCCGGTGGGCAGTCAGGTCCCTGTCTTGCAGCTCTCGCTGCGGCAACGATGCGATCTCGAACCTCCTCTGGCCCCTTTATTTGTTCCACTGAAACAGAAGCGTTTCGTATAACGCCGAGAGCTCTTTTCTCGACCGGCTCAATTCACCATTCGCTTCCCGCAGCACTTTATCGATAGTTATTTCAAGAGAATACACATGTGATCATAGTCATTTCCAGGTGTATATTTATATGTACGCACAGGAAATTATTTGTCTCCGTAATAATGCAAATATTTTAGGAAAATGTTCTTTCACTTTTATATCTTATGCATAATTATTGCATTAAAGAATATTTTACTCGTGTCACTTGACTTAAGTATTAAAATTGACATTAAACATAAAAATGTAGAGTCTATACTCTATATGTACTACTCGATTAAATTTTATTTTAGATGCTTCTCTTCTAATTTTGTGCAAAAGACGCAATACTTTTTGTGATATGAATATAAAATATATATTATATAAAAAAAAAGTTACATCGTAGAAGATATATTGGAGGGACAGATTATAGATAAAAACTGGTCTTAAAAAAAAAAACCGCGAATTTTATGAGTTTGAAATATTCAGAGAAAAATAAAAGATTTTATCTGCTAGGTATATACGTATATCATTCGCAAGTATACATACAATTCAACGAAATCAGTTTATATCAGTAAAGTGCACTCACGAATGAAGTCTGCGGGGTTGTAATGCGGCAGTAGCGTAAGTCCTATCGTGGAGAAGAATCTACCGACATTCGCAGTCGAACCGTAGTACGCCACCTGACCGTTACTCAGTAGGAGAAGCTTGCTAAAACTGTGGAACATCCGGGAACTAGGTTGGTGTACCGTCACCACGATACTCTTACCCTCCTGCTCGGCGTATTTCTTCAACCGCGAGATCAATGCCTGTGCCGAATGCGAGTCGAGTCCGCTCGTGGGTTCCTGAAACATGAAAGATTTTATAAATTAGCGATGCAATGCTAATTAGATTTAGGAAACTTTATCTGGACGAACTCTCGTAGGAAATTACTGAAATTAGTTCATATAATTTATCCTATCGTCCATTTTTTCCAGTTTATAAATTGTGAGATATGTGAATCCGCGATTTCATCTAGATTTCATTCGAAGAACTTTCTATTTTACAGTTCCTTAATATCATAATATATAGAATTCTAGATGTGGATTATCGGAAATAGTTGAAAATTTTATTCGTTATACGTTATTCGTTTTATAGTTAGATTTGTAAGCTTCTCTGCATAAGTGTTTCCATAAGTTATTTAAATCTTATACAATAATAATTTCTTCCGATTGAATTAACATTTAAAGATAATTATATGTACGTATTGCATTACGGATATAGGAGTGTGGATATAGAATACAAGTACAAATTTCTTCTAAAATTAACGATATAATTGCTATTAAACCACAATTATAATAAAACTTAAAATACGTGTATCTAGTTACGAAGAAAAAATGTAGCAAAAACTTACGTCGAGTAGCATTAATGATGGATTCGTGAGTAATTCGCAGGCTATACTCGTCCTCTTCTTTTCACCACCGGAAATACCCCGCTTCGAATAATCTCCAATAACTGCACAAGAAAAACATAATTAGTCTACATACATATATTAAAGAAATAATGCCTTGTGGTGAATTAAATTATAAATATCACTTCGTAAATATACAGAAATTAAAAATGTGCGGGCGTAATATAATTGCGAATGTTAAGTATTGTCGCGTGGAATTAATGCGCATCGTTTTTCAGTTTCTATACGCGATTGCGCTACCAACGTCGTGAATAATACTCGAAAATAGTACTCGGCTGCGGCGGTGAGATACGGGCGATCCGTCATACGAAAGATATTGAAAATGTAGGCGATCGTAATTACCATGTCACGCATTTCACCGAGGCGGAGAAAAAAAGGGGCATATTTAAAAAGGTTCAGAAGATACGGCGCGCGCGCGTGCATATATATATATGATCTCAGACAACAAAGCATCAAAGGCGTTTTATTAGCATGCGAACCTACGTCCGCGGTCGCGAATAATGTGAATTACGAGCAGAGATATCGATAAAAAATCCGTCGGCTGAACAATAAAGATAAATTATAGTTTTCCCATCGGATCGCTCCCTTTCCCTCGTTCGCCGGCGGCGTTGGCGCCCGCGCGACGTTCTCCGGTGCCGATATTCGGATTTGCCAACGCCAGTTGGAGAACTAACGAGACGCGGGGCGCGTGATCTCTAACGCGTGGTAAATTATTAAACTTCGTCATCGTCGTCATCATCATCGTCGTCGTCGTCGTCGTCGTCGTCGTCGTCGTTATTGTCGCTGCCGCTGTCGCCGCTGTGTGCCGTCGGTCGCTCACGCCTTCGGGGCACACAGGAAGAGAAACGAACGTATAATTGTGTGCGCGCGGGGAATAATATTTTACGTCACATGCGCTGAGCGCGGCCGAGGCGACATTCGCGCGTTCAGCGCTCGAGGAGCTCCGGGGGTTAACGATCGAGGAAACCGTTTATCAACCGGCCGACAATGAGCCCGGCGTGCCGCGGCAGGCAGAGATACGCGTCCGTACTTTCCCTCGTTTGTATTCCGGAAAATGTCACCGCGCTTCCGCTACGTTCGACGTTTCGACGTGGCTACATGCGAGGCCGCGCGAATTCGTGTCGCCTGTTCTACCGTCGCGTCGTTCGGATGAGACTCCGAGATCAAGCCGCGACCGATCTTTAACTCCGATAAAAAAAAAATCTCGATGAGCAATTGAGTACAAAAAGAATATCTGTAAACTAACAACGTGGAGCCATCAACGGATAGGATAAGATCTTGTTCTTCGAGATCACGATTAAGCGGATTTCTCTTGCTTCTTACGAATTTAACGCTTAATTGCCAATAGCCGTCTAGCTTCCGAGCGTTAAGCGGCGACGTCCAATCCAATTTACCCGTTAACGAAGGATCTATATTATTTTTGGAAACGACGTCCCGTTTAATTTTCTCGTTAGCGACGAATCTACATCGTTCTGAGAAATCTCACGACGCGAAGCGCGAAAGTCATGCATGTAGGTCAGCCTGCATATTACTTGGCTCGTTTTTCCTACGTGTATATTTCGATAACGCGCCCAATGGCTACTTAACGCGCTCGCGCAACGGTTCGATATTCGCGATCGCGGAAATTGTCAATCAAAATGTTAAACCAAGACGGATAGTCACGGTGACGGTAACGGTAAGAGCCGGTCGCGAGATTAACATTAAACACGGTTCACCTCTGCGCGCTATAGTCAGTGTTATACCGTCGAAAAGAGGGAGGGCTAATGTTATTTATAGTTAGTTGTACGAAAGCCATATATCAAATTTTACAGCACATATAACGACTGTGAAGTGATCAGGACGGTTCAATTTTCATCTTCGATTACATATTTTGGAATATTTACATTCGATTCGGATTCCATTTGAGAGATAGAAAAATGGAGTGTAAAACGGAGAAAAGTGATAACTTGTCATATGAACATGCTTTCCTTTAACACTTTGATCGCCAAATTAATTTCGGCATCGACTATGAAAGGCTCAAAATCGAAAAAGTGTACAACTATTCATAAAGATTCAAATTACAGAACTAGACTATATTACAAAGTAGACCATATAAAAAATAAATATAAATAAAAATATATATAATATAAAATATATATGCTATTTATTCTTTAGATTATTAAATATTATAATATAATTTCGGAGAGAAATAGAATAAAACTGTTGCAAACTAAAATAATTTTTAAAAAGATTTCTTTTTTACCTGCACTATTTATTTTGATTGAAACAATTGAAATATATAAGAAAAATAATTTTATTCTTAATAAATCTAATGTATTACTTTAACATTTTACGATTTTTCTTTTAATCTATATAGGTATTGAGTAAAGTTATTTTTAACCAGGTAAATAAAATCGTCACCTACAAACGAGTAACGGGGCATTTGCAGAAACTCACGCGTCACCCAGATATGGGTAATACATGGCAGTCAAAGTGTTAATGAACGTAAGTTCCCGAAAATCGCGTTAAAGTGAACTTAATCCAGAACGACGCGTCCCGTATCTCGGTCGAGCGTGCTATTAGATTGGTGGTGTAACGACGCACGTTCTAACGTTGCACAGGAATTCTAATGTTGCGAGCCGCCACCGTTGTTTACATCGCGGACGCGCAAACGGACTTTACGACTCCGAGCCGCGGGGGAAATCGAGCGGAGTTACGATCGGTGGAATCCATCGGCTCGTGATTCGCGAATTCGCGCATGTCCGCGATCACGGACGCGTCTAAAAACGTTCGCGGCCCGACGATCGATCCTTCGGCTTTACGGCGCGCGCCGTCGTCGTACTCACTGGTGTCTTGGCAGCCCGCGAGGTCGAGGACCTCGATGATGTGGTCCACGCACTGCATCTTCTGGGAGTGTGAGAGTGTGTCCGGAAGCCTCAGCCTCGCCTGGTACTGCAAAATTGCAATGCGATGCGATGCAGACGCGTGACGCGCGGGCGGCGGCCCGCGCGGACGCGCGTAAAACGGCGATCGGTTTACGCGCGCTGACGGGGCCGCGTAAACGCGCGCATTAAAACAGCAAACGTAAACAAAACCGCGCGCCGCGCCTCAGCGCCGGTGGTGCATCGCGGCTGGTGTGTGGATGCATTTCCGTTTCGTAATATATCCAGGCCACTTTGTACTATTATTACCCCGGTCGGCTCTAACGCGCCGCGCCGGAGGCGCGCCCGTCATAAGCCGATCGTTAAGTCAATTACGATATGACGCGTCGATTGCGAAACCGCGGGCTGTTTTTATCTCATAGGGGTGTCTGAGAATTTGTTAATAGCCACGTAAATAGATGTATCGACGATTTGACACGTTTAAATGTTCGACAAGTGTTGAAGAGATTAAACACAAGATTAAAAAAACAATACGTACAATATTAATCTACAATTTAGTCCAACTAATATGTGAATTAGAATTTTTTTAATCGAATTTTTTTTAAGTTATAACAAACGAATTTTGACTTTCGACTAAAATATTTAACCTGGACAGGATTAATAACGCTTGCCATGACTTAAATTCTTTCATCTCTCGCCAAATTGGAACAATAATAATCTCGCAATAAATTGATAATTCATCTTCTATTTAATCTTATCTTAGTCTTTTCGAAAGGTTGATTTTATTCAAGTCATTCACGGCGATTATTTTCTTTTTTTTTTTTTAACCAAACTCTGTCACCGGCAGAAAAAATTGGCACAACGTTATCGAGTAAATGGTTACACTGTACTGTTATGTATAGATAGATATACATATATACATATATACGTGTATATTCAATATATATTCCATATATGTTGCACTTACAACAATTTGTTATAAAAACGTCTGAAAGTTTAACAATGTAAAAAAATCTCAAAAATAATCTCAACTGACATATTTTTATAACAGAGTGAAACGGATAACACTCTTATTTTTTTTACTTTTATTTGCCTTCACAAGATACGTATTCCTTCAATAAAATCTTAATGTAAATCAGCATGTTAATTACAAAGAATAATATAACGTGGGAACACCCTAAAAACATTTGGGATAAAGTGGTGTCCGGCGAAATTTTCCGCGATGCAAACGCGTCGATTTCGTTCGTCGTACGCGTCCAAGAATGTGTCGTCGCTACGGCTTGATGCGCGATGATGTTATGGATCGCCCTTTATATCACAATCAACAGCGGCTACGCGTACGGATATAGAGACCCGGCCGAGACGACGACGTGCCGTTTCTCAACGTTCATTCTCCTCGTGCCGTTACACAAGAGGGGGCCCCGTTATGCGGAGAGAGAAAGTGCGGCCGATGATATTGTACTCGCCGGGAACACAGTTATGTCTAAATAAAGATAACGACGATACCCGGCTGTGGAACCGGACCGCGGAAAAGTGAACCTCTTCTTCTGTTCCCTTTAACAGTTTACATTCCTGTCTCGGGAACGAAAGGGCCTTTTGACGAGGCCAAGCTTTTAAGAAAGGTTGCGGACGGACAGAGCACGTTCTTCTTATTTTTTGCTCAATTTCGAACAATCTTTTTTTTCTGCAGTTTGTTTTACTAACAATTTAATAAAACTGTATCATGTTGTTATGATTATTTAAAATCATTTTACAATTTTGTCACAAATTCAGAAAAAATACGACGGATTGATAAGACATATATGAATAGCGAAAACCATCGTAATGCTGATAAAAGAATTGCTTCTTAATGAAAATGTTTCTCGCTAAATACATCATGGAACATCTTTATGCAAATCTAAACATTTAACTTTATGATATACTAATTACAAATATAATTTAGAATAGAATGCAAAATACAAGTGATAATGATATTATTTCACGAATTTTCTAAATACATTTAGACACATAAGATGATTTTCGCGCAATATTTTTCTTTCTACTTTCATTCATGTGTCATCAAACAACTCGCTCGAGAAAGAGGAGGTCAACGTCAATCTATACGAAATATTAGGTACTAGTATATTTAGGTTACTAGTCATATGATCGTGTTGCAAAATCGCATTGGGGACGATGATCCCCAAAGCGCACCCTGCAGCCTCCAAACTTTGCGTTCGTTTCGCCGTTTGGATACAAAACATGCCTCTCTCTCTCGCGATAGACAACAGAAGCGAGAAACCACCGTGCGGAAAGGGAGAGGAAGCGGCCTAGGAAAGAAGGCAAGGCGAGGAGGCCTGCCGGGAGAGAGAAAGTGTCATCCCGCTGAAAGGAACTACACCGCGGTCGTGCCTCTCTCTAAACAGCGCGCGCCGTGTGCACGCGCGGTATGCGCGCGTGTAAAGGCGGCGCCAAATGTTTTCGAAACCGTAAGACGCACGCCGCGAGCTCTCGGTGGTTCACTGACCGAGTTATGACGTCACCGCGAGAGATACGACCTCCCCCCTTCCTCCCCCCCCCGTCGACACCGCTCGGGCCGCTGTGTTTCACGCTAACGGTCGCGGCTAGACGAACGCCGATGGTCCGTTGCGAGAGTAGCGTGTGTATCGCTATGCGTGTGACACGCGCGTGCCGCGTAGGTACCGCGCGCGCGAGTGGGCGCCGTGCACGTGACACGTTCCCTATCTCCTCTCTCTCTCTTTTCTTATATTTTTTTTAATTATTCAATTATCTTGCTCGATTTCTAAATGCCAGGAAACATCTCATGCCGCAAACAATTTTTACAATGTTTTAGCAATCATTATTGAAAATATTAACTATTTATTTATAATAATAAAGTTATTGTTATTATTTTTATTCTTATTTGTCGAGAAGATGTCATCCTTTTAATAAATAGCGATATCCTTTTAATAAATAGCGATATACAGATTCAGATTTTATTGAAAGCCTCTTTACCACGGCGAGGTGCAGAACCAGCAATACCTCGATTATTCCAATTGGTCGAATTTAAATTATTTAGACACTCGCCTTCAACACGCGGCTACGAAATCGTTGACAACAAGCAAACAAACCTCATGCTTTTGTATTTAAATTGCACCTACACAATCTCTCATTTTTAAATCTTCTCATACGAGTTCCATATTCCTTCGTTGTTATGCAATTTAATTTTGAACTTACGAAATAATTCTCAGACGAATATCTTATCCGGGAATATGGAATCAATATATCTATTTTTTTTGTCTACACCTCTTATTTTAAGACGTGAATTGTTCTTGCGCTCTAAAACTTTGGTTTGTACAGTATTTTATTTTTATCACAACTTTTTCGATTATCTCGCCAATAAATATTATTGAGGGATAATTGAAGAAGTTCAAATAAAAAAATTATTATAATTGACACTACTCAATTATTGTACTATTAATTTTTCAATTTTCATTGCTGTCAAGGAAATTTTCAGTTGGCACACGCACGCGAGAAATGAGAGCACACTCCTGACGCTGCGAGATATATAAAATAAAGAAAAATATTAGACATAGAAAAGGTAGTGCAGATATTAAATGTCTCCAAGATTAAAAATAGTCTTTCGGTTCACCTTGTTACGAGACTCTCTGTCTCTCGATTCGCAACTCGAACTCTCGCCACGCGCAGGTGCACGCGCGCGTGTGCGTACATGTATACCGGCATGTTTATTCGATTAGAGCGGCTAAAGCGACAAAGCGCGTATCTGTCCGTGTCCGTTTTCCGCCCAGACCTCTTAAATCCCCCAAGTGCAACCAGGGAGGCGGGGGAGGGGGGAGGGGGAGGACGCATTGGCTCCCAGCCCGCATTTGCATTCCCCGCGATCTTTGCGTACAGGGTGTCCTCCTAATTCCCGCTTACTCGGCGCGTAGGCCGGTGATGAATATTGAGTGAAAGGCAGGCGCGCGCACGGCTGCCCTGGCATACGCCCGCGATGCCGGATTTTCGTGGAAAACGAGGAAACGTTTCTGCGTTTTGTCCTCTTGTTTCGAGATACGGGGTACAGAAATGCATCCACACAGCAACTGTCTCGTTGCGCTCGTTTTTACTTTTTTTTTTTTTTTTCATTGCTTGTTTCATTGCGCGAGTGACACGCGTGTAAATCCACGAGACTCACTGACATATATACTCCTCTAAGTTTTGCATACATATATAAATTGTTTTCATCCTCCCATCCTCCGATCAGTTTCTGCATCGGCAATACCGTTGGCGATTTCGTTTCATCATTTATTTATGTGTATACAAAAGTTAGCGGGGCGTACAGTAGCCAATCTCTATACTCTGAATCATCTCGCATATATACACAGCCAGATATTCTATCAAATATGCAACACACGTTGTATATTTGGTATTCGTCATACACTACCGTATGTCATTTGCACAATTCTTTAAAGTAAAAATAGTGCCAAAAGTAAACATAGGTGTCAAGATATTTCACAAGCGCAATAATGCATAGTACAATACCTCGTTTGAATTTACAAGTGGCACACAAAATAGCTCGATCTCGCGAGTTACTTTTACAAAGGGAGATTCCGACTCTTCAATTCATTCTAAATCAATACAATACACCAGAGGCTTATATATTTAACTCTATGTGATTTATAAATTATTACAAGAGACGAAACGTCAATAAAGAGATCGAAATGATTGTGTATCGCGCGTTCAGTATCGGATCACAATTGCTATCGCGTGCAACATTTTCGTTGAACTTACCTCAAGTGTCTGCCGTAAGGTGAGATCGGGGAAAAAAATATCCTGCTGTTGTACGTAGCAGATTCTTCTGCGCCACCGTTTGGTGAGCCTCTCGCGATTCAGCCAGATCTCACCGGCGTCCACGCCAACACGGCCGGACAAGCAGTTCAGCAGTGTTGTTTTACCACAGCCTGCGTAACAAATATGCCAGACAAAAATTTAGCGCCTTCGTACGCTGTCGTGCAAGCTCGTTATACATTTCGGTGGATATATCTTTCGCACATTGCCGTCGCGTTAGGTGTCCTCTTACGCGCGTGAAAATTCTTACGTAAAGCCGTATATGTCGTCGATGAGTATCTGTTAATTCGAGTCGCTTGAGAATCTATATAATTTTGCACTTTTTTTCTATTTTCACTGTCGAGAAAGGGCGATTTCGTTTGTTGCGTTAAGCAACATTGTGAAATTTCTGAAATACCATCTAAATGTTCGGATCTTTTAGCTCTTTAAAGCTTCTCAAGCTGCTTAAAAATGTTAAATTCTCAGCCTCCCCATTGACATTCCTCGTATCTGTAAAATCTTAATAAATTCTCAGGCACGATCTTCACATACTCGCTTCGATCCAGGTCGATAAAATTATAACCGGATTTATAAAAATATCTCTAGATGTTTTAAAGTGAGATAAATTACGAAATTGTTAAAAAAACAAGCAGTATATTCGTTGCATTATTTTAAGACATTTAAAATGAAGAAGTGTAGTTGCTGCGTATTATAAATGCGTTCGCACTCGGAGAGCTCCGTTAAAACGCCACTGAAAATCGCGTGAACTCGTTTTCAATCCGCGTCATAAATTCAATTTTTTTCCATTTCGTTCTGCATTGGGGAAACGATGGCGAGAATTTAACGTTCGAAATAATTAGGATCGGTGAACTTCTACTAGATTTCTGCATGTGGCGCACGATGCGTGCGGCGCACGGACTTTCAGCGATAAATATTCCAGCCGAGCGAAATTGCCGGGCTGGTGTATATTTCGCCGCCGCGCGCATAAAAGCGGTTAAAGATAGAAACGCAGGCTTAATTCCGCGCATGATGTCCACGTACGCAGCACACCGTGCGATTAAGATTCGCAAGAAATAATGCGATACGCGAAAGAGTATTCGAGGAGCCGTGCAATTACGGCGGATCATCGGGGGGGGGGGGGAGTCGGGACGGGACGAGGCGAAAAAGTAGGATCATTACAGAAATGTAATGGTACAGAGTAAACACGAAGCTGCACGTTTTTTGCCATTGGCAAGAAGTTTTAACCGATACGACGTGTACGCAACTTCACGTGATCATTTTCGGAAATGTTTTAAACTCATTCATCAGAATTTAGCGAACGTTCCCGCTGTTGTTAATTAATTTTCACATATTAGGCATCGTACTGCAAATATAAAAATTTATTGAGTTCACCGAACAATCGAATAATTTTAAAATACAGTTTTGAATTAGATATCTCGAATTAAATTGTTCGTCTGAAAGAATTCTCTGAGATACGTATTGCATTGTTATCGAATCACGGTACGTTGCGAAAGCTGACGTGAAAGATTGATATAACAGAGAGCTTCATACCTGAAGGGCCCATAACGGCCAACAATTCGCCTGGCTTGACGACTCCCGAAACATCTCGAAGGAGCACTCGTTTCTCCTTGACCACCTGCAACGCTCGGAAGATTAGCTGCACCGGACGAGAATCCAGCGGGCACACCAACTGCAGCGCTGAGCTTTCCACTCTGCAAACATTGAAATATCGCACTTTCAGAAAAGACGTGACTCTTGATCTTTCCGGCCTACATTTTCCAACATAAAAATTCTTACGCGCGCGTAAAAAAGTATATCTAATATCTAAAAAAAAAGATTAAAAAAAATAAAATATTGAAAATAAAATATTTTTATGTAAAACTATGATTCGGATAGCAGTTAAAGTCTTTGAAGTTTAATGCGACCGTTATAAAATTTTAAGTTACACTCGGATTCATCGATTTCATTCGGAGTCCTTTCGCGTGGCCGCGATAAACCATTATAGCGTATAGATTCCGCGAGCGAAACTGCGGAATTATCGCCGGCGCTGAACGTGCTAATTGCGTTCTCCAGATCTAAGATTGCCGTATCAACGCGCGACAACGTTGGTATAAAGAAGAGGGGCGTTGATTGTACGTCGAGACGCTTTTATCGGGGATACGACGCTAGGCGAGATTAACCCTGAGAATTTAATGTTTTGCGAGACGTTCACGAGTGCCCCCATAAAAATTCACTTTAGCGCCGAATCATCGCATCGGACGGGCGAATTTCGGTGGCCCGTCGCGTCGTGGGATCTGAGCGCGCGGGGTCGTTAAAGCGAGATGACGTAGGTTCTAGGCAGGCGTCCGCGCGCGCCTCGGTGCGAACGCGCCGCGCGAGGAGAGCGAGCTTCATAATAACAATGACGTCTCATGGGAGTTATTTCGCGACGGCAATTAAGCCTGGCGTGTGCGTTACGCTGAGAAATGGCGTTTCGCAATGCCGGAGAGACTTGCGTGCGATGGATGCTGGAAAATCTTTCTCTTTTCACCTGCCGACTGACCTCTTTCGTATCCCAAGAAACATTTCTCAATTTATTTGAAAATTTCCTCGCATTCTTCGCGATCCGACAATTCATTTAACTATAATACTTGTTTACGTTTGGTAACAGTAATATCCGTGACATTCCGATAATTCCGATTCAATATTGATGCAACACCTTGTTTATCGCTTTTTTCGAAACCTCGTATATTTCTCTTATACATGGTTATATTATATATAGTTTCTTATACAATTATAAGAAATATCTGATAATACTTATTAGGACTGGCAGTTGAGATTGGAACACGATTGTAAATAGAGAATATATAAAAAATAGAGATGTTCCGCAAATAAGAAAATATCACTCACAATCAGGGCATGTATTACGTATTATGGATCTTTTTGCAAATATTTCTAATTCAATTCAAATACCTACTGTTTTTCGCCAAGATAGTTATTTTATAATAGGATGCGTGTTCCATGATAAAACAACTCTGTCCTATTATATGAACATTTGGCTTCGGATTGAAACAACAAGGAAAATTTGCGCGGCACCTTAGAAGCAAGTGAAAAGTCTATATTCTTTTTGTATGTGACATATGTAATATGTGTGTATACGCATACAAAAAAACTCAACGAACACACATATGTATGTTTTTTTTTTCATATTTGCCGAAATGTGCAAAAAATCCATTTTGTTTCGATTCATAATCCAAAAATAAATAGCATTATAATCAGAAGCGCGAAATTGCAAATTATTACATAGATGCCCTAATGATAATTTATATCCTCTACATTTTCATTAGCTATATTGAGAGAGATGATGATGATGGCATCGTTATTTATTTAGTGCAAATAGCCTAGAAAAAATTTTCTCTCAAGCGCAAGAGAGAGAGAGAGAGAGAGAGAGAGAGAGAGAGAGAGAGAGAGAGAGAGAGAGAGAGAGAGAGAGTATTTCTTCGCCTAATAACTTTAGCCAACGGATTGGGTGAACATAAACTAGCCTTTGCGCTGTTAACACATTGTTACATTCGGCAGAAATTGGTTGATAAAAAATGAAGGATCAATTAGAAAAATTTAATATTATAGTGAAATATTACATTGGTTAGCGTATTAAACAGCAATGCTTATTTTAATATTCAATTAATTAATTATTAATCAATTTTTTACCTACAGTACTGATCTTTAAAGGATAGGCGGG
>NW_012026789.1:1329039-1348782 GCF_000956235.1 Wasmannia auropunctata | reverse complement strand
AGAGAGAGAGAGAGAGAGAGAGAGATTATTTCATTATATCTGTTTTATATTCTTCAGTTTTTGAATGTGTACTTACTGATTTGTGTCAGTGTGATGTTGGTCTGTTAAATCATGTGAGTGCAACGTTTTTATCTCAACGATCTCACCATTTGCTGTATCTGCAGTTTCTCCATCATCTCTATTTAAATCTGTACTTTGAACATCTTTCGTATTATTTTCCGTGTTGCCTTCACTTATATTAGGTACGCTTATTAAATAATTGTTCTTTTAAATAAATTTTGATAAGTTTCTTTTTTGCAATAATGACGACAATGTACGTTAAAGTATTTTTTTTAAGTGTAATGTAACATTCAATTATAGTGTTATCACGACTTTCTCTCTTCTTTGTCTGTTTGCAACTATTTTATATCACGGGCTGTTTAATACTAAATGTGATAAGTAGAAGCTGCTTCTCGACAAGCGTTTGTGAAAAAAAAATCATAAACAAATATAATTAGATTCTTTATTGGAATATAAATATTGTTATATAGTTTAAATTTCCCACATACATATTCTATTAAGTGAGAGGTCGTGTATCGGTCTGCGTATAGTGGGGACAGCGTACTCAGTATACAAATTTTTCAAGTGTGTAGAATAGAGCTGCGCAGAATAGAGAAGTTCTCAAATATTTTCAAGATCTTCCCTAGCCTATAGCCAATCAACAAGCTTGAAAAAATTGTCGTACGACAAATGTAATGGTAACGTAGTACCCTAAGCTCAATTATAAAAATTTAGAAGAGTGTAAGTATAGATATATTATAAAAGTATATGCTACCCGTTCCGACGCCAATTTGATTCCAAATCCTAATAATTGAGTCCTATGGATATGTGGTACTTCATAAATCTAAGGACTTTAGTCACGCGCGACAAACGTCCACCGCGAAAAACCCATCTCGCGGTACGGGGATACGTCATCCGTGACCGCGCGATGACGGTGCGCCGGGGAAATCAGGAAGAAACTAAGCCAAGAACACGCTCGAATCCGCGGTGCACGCGAAAAAAACGGGGGTCGTTGAACAACAGGCTACAGATAATAAATTCCCAGCGTGGCGTCACATCCCGGGTTCGTTGAACCTGCTCGCTCGTTGGTATGTATCCAGAGGGAGGAAAGAGCAGAGAGGGAAGGGGGTGAGAAAGAGCGAGAGACAGAGGGAAAGAGACATTCATTGTCCATTCAAAATTCAGCATATCCTTTTAGAAAGCTACTTTCGGTAACAAATATCCGTGTACGACAGCTATTGAAGAAAGACTTCACATTTATCACTCAGAAAATGTAAGATGTAAAATATATGAAAAATTTTGCATTTTCCAGATTAATAAAATATTTACAAAAATAATTTTTTTCCTAAAATCTTTGAGACGATTTATCCATTATGTTATAATATCAAATTTTCAATTTTAAGTAAAATAATAAAAATTATAAATATATTTAGTATAAAATAAATATACTTTAAAATATATATGTATATGTATATGTAGATTTATAAATAAAAATAACAATTTTTGTTAGGGAAAAATCGATTTCAAGATAGAATGATTCGCATTTATCGCGGCCATTATTCACATATGCAAAATTCACTGTCAATTGACTGCCAATAGCTGCCAATTTAGCTATAATGCGAAAACTTTTTACGTTTGTCCGTTGCTCGGCCACGTGGTTCTCGCCATTATATGTAAAAAAGCGGGAACTGCTAACATCATGCCACGTGCTCGAGCAACGGACAAATGTAAAAAAATTTTTTCGCATTACAGCTAAATTGACAGCTATTAGCAGTCAATTGGCAGTGAATTTTTGTGAATTACGTGCGAGTAATGGCCGTAATGCGCCACGTGATCGAATAACAAATGCGAAAAAGAATCATTACAGGTAGATAATAGAATAACTAAAAAGAATAAAGTTCAATAATAAAGACAATAAACTAAAGCTATTCTACGTACCGGCAGGAACTATTTTCATGTTATTAATTAAAATCGTACACTTTTCTTTCAAGTTATTCAATTTATAATAAACGGTAATTTTCTTTGCTTTGCTGTGCAACGCATGCAATCGAAACGAAAGTTTTGAACTGTGTGAGGAATTTTGTCCTAAAAGACCATGAATAAAGATGCTATCCCTTCTACTTTTACAATTGTAGCATCTTTGGTCTGTCGTCCCTATAGATAAAAAATGTCCAAGTCGAATTTCCCTTTTTAAAATCCCTTTTGGGGACCTTCCCCAACCTTCGGGATTTTTCTGCGACACATCACTAGTAATAACACATGATTCATTTTAGAGATGTGTAACTCAAAGTTTTTTTATGTCAAATCAAATAGAATTTCATTTTTTTTCGAATACTAATCAAATTTGAGTTAAATCTGAATCGAATTTAATTAAGTTGAATTAAATCATTAAAACATAACTTTCAAGAACGTATCCTAAAGAACTGTCTTTTTTTTTGTATAAGCATTGTTTTATTTATTAGAGGGAAATATAATTTTATCAGATTGTCGATATATGATTTAAACCTATTAGATTCGAAACTTCGAATAATTCGGATTCGAATGATCAGAGATTCGAATTCAAATCGAATCAAATAAGATTCGAATAGATTCGCACATCTTTAGTTCATTTAGTAGACATATACGCGACACGCGTATGTAACACGCGTTGTAACGCTATAAGAGAAAAAGGCGTAACTGTCCCCGGACGCGCTCAAGAACATCAAACCGATGATCTCGAGTTCAGGCGATCCGAATCGAGGATGTACAGTGATTTCATAACACCACGTGCAACTCGTCGTCGTTGCATTAGCATATGTTACTTTGCATCTGAATCTGAGAGGGTTGCCGCGAAGCGTGACTGTTCAATCACGCGTGAATGATTGCGCGAATTAATTTCATCATCTCGCCCCACCACCATCAGGAGGTCCCTCAGTTAATTCTAGATTTCGCGCCAAACACGCGCAACACCGCCGCGCGGCGATGTCCTTTTAACCGCTGCGCGCCGCTGTGACGGACGGTTACGCCCCGCCCGTCGCGTTCATTTTCAGACATTTTTATATCTGCTCCCGCTCTCCACCCGGGTGTCAAGTCGGAGTCGCGCGGGGTTAAGTCTCGTTGAAGGAAGTTACGAACGCACGCCAAATTAATCCTACGCGGGTTCGTCGACCCGGCCACGGCGCGTCGGCTTTTTTCGCGCTATCGCGCGCCTTTTCCGCTTTCGCACGCGCGAAACGTGACGCACGCCCGCCGCATTTATTACGGGAGCACTTGACGCGACTGTCGTCTCTCCCGGATTGATGATTAACTTCGAGTGCGCATTACGTGGAGCATGCTTACAAAGGCGTATCCCTATATATATATATTTAGCTCAAAGAATTCTCTGATCCGGACCGAATATAATCGAAACAGTTATATATAATATACGAGAGTATTTTGAATAAAAAGTTTATTGTATAATAAACATGTTGCGATTACAGTTGCCAATAAAGATTGCGTCAGTTGCGACACTTTTTAATTTGATGGGCACTTTTGTTTTAGAACTTACTAATATTATTTACTAATATTTTGCAAATACGAACTACGATTGGTAGTCTCTAGAGGCAGTATAACATTAATCGTGATTCCAATACACCAATCGTATTTGCAAAATATTAGTGAGTTCCGAAACTAACCAAAATAAAAAGTGTCCTCTATGCTGGCGATTGTATAGCTCTTCAAAAAAGCACGTCTCTTATTATTGGAGTCGTCCTTTCCTCCCTAGATTAGAAACATCAATTGTGGTTCGTATTTGACGTGGCTCAAAAAGCAACGTCTCTAGAAACAGTACACCAATCGCAAAGGTAGCGACAGTTTTAATTTTGATGGTTTTGGAACTTACTAATATTTTACAAAATACGAACCACGATTGGTGTACTATCTCTAGGCTAGACCAATCGTATTTGCAAAATATTAGTGAGTTCCAAAACACATCACAATAAAGTGCCGCAAACTTTATGCTGACGACTGTGTATAAGCTCTTCAAAAAAATACGTGTTTTATTGGAGTCGTTGCCCTTTTAAAGTAATCAAATAACGACAAGGCACTTTTGTTTCTGACATCTTTTCCTGTAATTTAAACGTTATTTTATTAGTACAATTTTAAGTTTTTATGTTATCCGAAACTCGTAAAAAATTAGGAGTTCTGAAACTGTTTCCTCGTCGGTGCGCTCCAGCTTATCGTATTCTTTTTGTCATTTTTGCGGTTCATTGTTTCAATGTCAAGTCGAGGTCTCCCGGGTTAAGTCTCGCCGAAGAAAGTTGAATTCGCCAAATTAACCCTATGCCTGAGTTCGTTGAACCGATGCGGAGATACGTAATTGATAACTGGATCCCGTATCTCCCACGATCGCTCCCTGTGAGTAGAAGGCACCCTCGCAGAATACGTAATCGGTGATATTTATCGTGAGGTTATTTCTGAATAATCAAAACCGTGGTTGGGTAACGAGGATCTCGGTTTTGCAAGGATAACTTTCTAACACTTTCGCCAAAAATCTCGGAGTTGAAACTTCAAAAACATTAAAACTTCACAAATCTTTGACGTATAAATATCTATTTATATCTATTTTAATTATTTTCATCCAGAGAATAATAAGGATGTCAATTGTGCTAATAAGAAAAGAAATTGGAACACAAACGCGAATCTTTAGTATCTAATATTTTATTTGGTACCTTAATGCACCAAAACAAGAATTCGATGTCATAATATATTTTTAAATAAGCTGTTTAAAATTTTGATTAAGTTTCTACAATCGATTCCTACTCTCCGCAACAACTTTGCCAATTGTAAAATATTTCACTTTTTTCATATGTCATACAGGTAATTCTCTAAATATCTTGCTTCAGTTACGAATTTAATCTCTCCAGATAGCCACGCTTTACTGTAAATTTTATCTCGGAAACTCAATTAAACCCATGGTTAGGGCTGACTTTGTTTTAAATCATCTCATTGTACGAGTTCGGAGACTCGAAGAAACCGGCGCGGAAGAAAGTTCATCAACTCGATGGCGAACGACACAATGTGGTGTAAATCAGATCGGAGAAAGTCGTAACCTCAATTAATTAACCCCGGCGACACGGCAGTGACTCGTTCGCAGAGTTCATTGAACCTCGGGCAGGCGGTCGAGCACGTCGAAGGGCGACTCACCTGATAAGGTCGCTAGACAAACCAGCGCGAGCCGATTGACGCGTGCAAAAGTACACGGGATTAATCCGGACTACCTGCAACCGTCGTAAACCGGAGACTAGATAAGGTCGCTTGACAGCGGCTGCAGGGACGATCGATCGATGATCGTCCCATCGCAACCGGAGCTAAGATTATCCTCGAAGGATAATCCGATGCGAAGAGGAATGTCTTGTTCCCGGCGGCGTATAGAGCGGAGTATATTCGCGGCCTGCGTCCTGAGAGAGATATCTCAGAGTTTAGGACGGGATCGCGACATTGACAATATTTTCAAGACGGGGAGGGCGGGGGGAGAGGGGGAAATATACTCTCTTACGACGCGCGCGCGAGTAGAGAATGACGCAAGCCTTCGAGAGCTGCGCGGAGCCCGCCTCCTTCTTTTACATGAAAAGCGTCTAAAGAACCGCGCGCACGGCGCGCGAGCTATCTCTGCGACTATCTCGGCCGGAAAGTGGGACGGCACGGTATGTCCATGTCCAGCTCTTCTCACGAAGGTTTTATCACCTCGCTATCGCCCATAGTCTGCAATAACCGCCGTAGTAGAAAGTATGGGTGCCTGCAGTGGTCATAGCTCGGCAGCTCTCGCGATCAGATAAAATTGTACGATTGTATGCAGATCCGCGTGTATATGGTCCACCGTGCGCACTTCGCAATTTTTACGTCTCGCTTTACCTCTCTTCGAGACTATTCCGCGCGGAAATGCCGCGCTGGCACGCGGCTGCGTGCGCGAGAACTTTTGCAACGAAACTTTTACCTCGCACGGCTCGCGCGACATCCGCGTAATCGAGGATATTGCGCATTGCTCCTCCGAACTTTCTTAAATTCCGAGCTTGTATTCCTGCAACACAGATCCTTCCGTCTATAATATTTATTACATCATAATGCACGAAAAGTTCTCAGAAACACTCGCTGCAGAGAATATAATATACACAAATTTACCGGTAAAAAAAATAAGTTTAATTTCATTTCCCTGCATTTTTTTTTTAATTTTATTTTAGTTCGATTTTAATAACGTTTTATCGAGAAAAATCAAACACGAGTTGCCGTTTCCAAATCGAGAAACCCGATACGTGTCATAAACCAGAACGTTTTGAACCCTGTCGCTCGCGAATCCATTTTTACAGTTACGTACGGAAATATTCAATTTCACACTACTGCGGCGTGTGTCGTGTTACCGACGAATTTGACAAACAAAGTTCAAAGGACGGGTTCAGTTTATTTCGAATATTTTAAGCAACCGTTAAGTAAACAAGTAAAAAGAGTGAATCTTGATGAAATTTAATCAACGTATATATGTCTGTTGATCGTTCATCTCTTTTTTTCATCGCTCGGCTTTATAGCGTTTCCAACTCAAGCGTTGTTTTTTTTACGGCTGCAACTGAATTTTATTTGAACGAAGTGAACAATTTTTCTCGTTTTCGACGCGTTAACCGAGTTTGACTGAACGTCCAGATCGAACGAGTTGTGTGTACATACGTTGTGTGAGTACCGAGGCACACAGCCTCGTTTTCGTTTAGTCGCGCGAAACGAAACGAAACGGGTTTTCTGCGGTGCTGCTCGTTGTCCGCGAGATTCTCTTGTAAGACAGCTCGTTGGCAGTGAAGAAATCTCGTGCGATCAGGATAGTTAAGTTATGAAGAAAATTTTCGCTCTTTATTGCAGAGATTCCTTTTCTCTATTGCGATAGTGATTTTTCTTTTTTTTTGTGCGGAAGAAAGGAATTAGTTGCTCTCATTGTCAGTAAAGAATTTATATTCTGCACATGCTGATCGATCCAATGAATTCGCATTATTCTTCGACTCTTACATATAAACTTCAATTAAAGAATGTATCTGAGAAGAAGAAAAAAAAGGGATACCCAACTCGCTTAGTTTATCGCAAGTCATACATTTGTATAAATTAATTAATTTATTGTTTGTGATACAAATGTGCATTCAGTCTCAAATTTAGGATATTAGTTGAGAATCAAGATTTCAAATTCGTCGAGTTCACAATCGGAAATCAAGAATTTTCTACGGGTTTTTCGGTGTCTACATGCCGAAACGTGAACGCAAAATCGCACATTCGTATCGCGATTCGGATGCCGGATGATGCTGAGATTCGCGACGGAACGAATTTTTCTCGTCGCGACTCGACGACCGAATAACGATCGCCGACGCGAACGTTGCCGCAATGACGCGCAACAGTGGACAACGGTGCAACGCGCACCGAGGCGCGACGCCGGTGCGTATCGCGGTTCGTGCCCGCGGCACGGCTACGTGCCGAGCATGAAGGAGAGTAAACGCAATAACTGTATCTCTGGTCCAGGGGGTCACTGTTCCACGGCTGCACACGCCCGGCCGTACCTCGTCGTTCTTACACACGGCTTCCACCGTGTGCAGAGGCGGCTCTAGAGCCGATGGTGCCCCGAGCGAGACGGAATCTCGCATCCCGCATGCAATTGCATATACGGACGTGTTATATTCGTGTATCGTTTATGCGGAAGACTTTGCGTCCTCCTAGGACAGTGCACCGATCCTTATGCGCGCGAGATGATTTTATTAGAACACATATGCATGTATACGAAATGATCAACCAAGGCGCTTTCTTTCGATTGTAGTTATGTTCTATATTATTTAGATAGATATATTATGTTCATAGTATTTACGTTTTATATCATATAGAAAACGTGAAGTATCATGTAATAAATAATCAATATTTTCACATTACTAACTTAGGTTTGATATATTCGTGATATATGCAATTAACATAATTTAATTACTCCATATATTAAATATGTAAATAATGTAAACATAATTTATATATACATAGAAACATACATAATTTAAAAGCCTTTGAACGAGGCTTTAAAAGCCCACTCACATACATAATTTATTTATTACTTATTTTAGTAAATAAAAAAATGATTTAGTGTTAGGATTAAATAATTTTTAATTTTGATTTCGAGACATGACATCACTATTGCGAAAACGTAAACATGCCTACGCGGAAAACACGAGTGGAAAAGTTGACCGAGCGCTCCATATCCATCTAATTCACGTTCTAATTCGAGAAAAACCTGTTGACCGTTTACTATCTGCAAGGAAAAAAAAAAGGATATAATTGACGGTATCTGCATACGATTGCAACGCTATACGCCCAACGAATCGAAATGTCAAACCGTCGCGGTAGCTTGAATTCGTTTCGTTTGGTAAGCGGATTAAATATTCCTCGCGAGAAACGACGATGACGCACCACCGAGCACCGTAAGCGCTGCCTACAATGCGCCCACGCTCCTCAAACCCACATATTTATGTGAAAAAAAATCGATTTCCCGGTAGATCAGCGCGGAGACCACTTTGGCGCAGGTAGCCGTTGCAGGGATCAAATATCCCCTGTATTTTCATACAGGAATCGGAGTTAACGAAATGTCCAACTGTCAACTAACGGCTCTCTTGCTCCCTTTCCTCTCTCTCTCTCTCTCTCTCTCTCTCTCTCTCTCTCTCTCTCTCTCTTGCATACACACCCTCTTCTTTCTCTCTAACAAACGATTTCTGTTCTCGTTATCCAATAACATTAATGAAACGAAAAGTTATCGCAGTTGAAACGAAAATATATCGCATAGTTTAGTAATAACATCATTTCGATAGTAATGCTAATGAATACAGCGGTACATTATCGGATTGTCATTTTAAATAAATTATAGGAAAACGCATAGAAGGTGGAAAGTTTACGAGAAAACGCATTCACCACGGAGTAAAAATAAAAGGAGAATTATATAGTATCTGTAAAATATCGTATCGCGGACGAGTAAATCGCATAATCAAATAAATTACTATTTACTTTGTTATTACTAATATGTTATTATTATACAGTCATTGAAGGCAAGTCATTGCACTCCTCTAGCGGTTTCCAATATCTCTACCTCTTTTGTAAAATAAGTCACGTTTAATACGCCGCGAAGAAAACATTGCATGGTCTTTTTTTTAAATACGATTAAACGGCAAGATTAAAACTACGCGACCCTCTAACTTTTTTTTAACTACAAACCCTCTCAACACGTTGCAGATAAGGAAAGAAAGTTTTCTTTCCCAGTACCTATTCCTTCAGAAATGAAAGATTCGCCGGATATTATACCGCTCACAAAGATGCCTGGCGTTCTCCGGCAATTATCTAAAATTTATCAAATCGTCGGCGGACACGCGATCGATCCGGAAGAAACTGTCTACTGGAGTTCCGGGAGGTCATATCGTTTCCGGTTGACGAGGTCGTTAGAAGTGCATCTGCCAGAAACTAATTGAAGATCGAAGAGTGTGTACTCGTGAGGAAGAAAAAGAGAGAGAGAAGAAGAGAGAAAAGGAGGGGGGGGAGGAGAGAGAGAGAGAGAGAGAGAGAGTAAGTGAGTGAGAGAAAAGTGAAGATGAAAAGGAAAGAATTGTCGGAGTACTCGCAACGAGAGGGAAGACAAAAGAGAAGTCTAGGCGGAGAGGAGGGAGCGAAAGAGCCCCGGAGAAGTCGTCGCCGTCGTCGCAAGGAGGGAGCGAGAGGGAAAAAAAAAGGAGGAGAATGAGGATGATGCGGAGGAAGGAGAGAGATAGCGCGCGTTGCCAAGAATATCCAAGGGCCGATGACCTGTGACACAGTCGTATATATACTTAATATGATCGCTCAACGTCTAACTTGTGCATAGATATGCCGGTGTTGCGTACGTGCATATTTATGTGTTTACGCGGATGTGTGTGCGTGCGTGTGTTGCGTATGCAAAATCACGAACTATCGTTCGGCAATTAATCGTCTCCTCGCAACTGTTGTTGCGTACATACTTTCGCGTCCGTATACAAGATATAATTATTGTTATTCGTCTCTCTTTCTCGAGGTATTCAAAAACGTCACGAAATTATCCGAGTGCATGTATAAGAAGACACATATTCAATGTATCACATACCCCTTGAAGAAACTTCAGATGATCGAGAATAACTGACAATATCGAATTTTTTAAATTTTGTTTTAAATTTTGTTCAAGATTTTGAGCTGCTAAATGTTGACATATATATATATATATATATATATATATATATATAAATGAAAAAATTCACGTTCTCGATTTTATTTGCATATCAAATAAAACGAGGTATCAAAAAATACAATTATGAAAAGTACCATTATATATATTCCTATTTTTAAATATAAAAGAGCGATTTGAAAACAATTGCTTCTCTTTGTTTCAAAAAATTTAATACGTGTACGAATTTTTACTGTTTTGTACATATATGCATTAATATAAAAAAAATCTTTTGCACGAGTTGCAATAAAAAATATAATAAAGATAGATAAAAATAATACATCGAGAGGAAGAAATTTCCATTTTGCGGTGTTGATTGCAAGAATGGGTTTTTTTTGTAATATTTATATTTAAAAAAAGTTATATGCTGCATTTTACATTTGACAGAGATGTTTTTAAAAATATTTCGAATATAATTTCTTATATTACGAGTAGCAGGAAAATTCAAACACATCGGAAGGTATCGCAGACTTATCAATCCTGGATAAACTTGGAGGTCTGCTCGTAGTC
The DNA here is from genome assembly GCF_000956235.1 of Wasmannia auropunctata. Lineage (NCBI taxonomy): Eukaryota > Metazoa > Arthropoda > Insecta > Hymenoptera > Formicidae > Wasmannia > Wasmannia auropunctata. The sequence goes on along the minus strand of NW_012026789.1, from coordinate 1,337,993 downwards.
CCAAACATGCAATGTAAAAGAATAAAAATACGTCTTGGGAAAGGAAAAGTTAAATCTTAAACAGCACTTTTGTGTTGTCTGAAAAATGTCTTGAGATGATATTTATCTTCATGTAACACACTTCTTCCCTTCGCCAAAATGAAACGCTCTTCATTCTCCGTATACATTTTTAATAAAAATACAACCAGGGAGAAGAAAACTATACGAGGTTTGCGATTATCGTTCGTTTTCAATACGTCCGCTCCCGCTTTATAATTTCCCTTTAAACACAGGTTGCAAAACCCCTCGCGTAGGTATCTTACGCTTTTGTTACATTCTATGGAGTCGCGTGACACTCGCGAGCAATGCGATCGCTCCTCGAAGATTCAATTAACCATTGTGTGCGGCAAGCATCGTCGAGTCAGCTCGACAGATCGCCGCGGCGCGGCGTCTCGGCGTCGGCGTCGTGCGTGTTCGCGCCGAGAGCCGCTGCCGCGCGGGTCGTCGCACGGAAAGTCGATCGGTCTCCTCGGCGGGGGACGGTTTCACCGCACGGTGAAAAATTCTCCTTCTCTCTCTCTCTCTCTCCTTTCCCGCCCCCTCTTCTCTTTCTTTATTCGTCACGAAAGCTCTCTCTCTCTCTTTCTCTTTCTCTTTCTCTCCGTCTCTCCTTCGAGTCCCCTTTTCGAGTTGACTCAACCGCATTCGTCCGCCTGTGCGCGGTCCTCTTCCACTCGCCGTTGCCTCTGTGGTCCTTCTGGAAGCGGGGATTGTTGAGTGAACAGCCGCATCCTCTCCTGTACGGCCGCCGTAAATCGCGCGCGCACGTGAAGTACTAAAAGATCCTCGTAACGGTATTTAACCCCTAACCGTAATATACGGCGCCGCAACGGCGCTCGATCATTTTCGGTGGCTCCGTTCTGCTTTTTCTTCCTCCTCGCACGTACGTCGGCCGCGTGCGCGCGCGAGCGCGCGTCGGGAACTCTCGTATTACGACCTTAATTAAATGCACTTAAGTCCGGAGCGCTTTACGTGTCACTCGCTTCGGGAAACCCGTTTTCATTGAAACGGGACGATCCTCCTTGCCGCGAGCACAATTGTGATGGAGTGCGACCCATTGGCGAAGTGTAACAATCGAGATATATATCTCCGACGTCTGGAAAGATAAATATTGACCCGGAAAATCTCTGGCGCTGAAAGCGGCTGAGCCGATCATTCAACTGTTAAGAAATCACACGCGGAATGAAGAACATAAGATAAACACGGTATCCTTCCACAAATATCACCGGTTCATACTTAATAAAAGCGCTTTTATAATATCGCTCCTTATATTGACACTCTGTCGCAATAGTAATAGTATATACATATAATCCAGCTTGGTTATATTTAAACCTCCGAGTCAGTTTATACCTGAAAAGAATGAAAGCCGCTAATTCTCAATACTTCTGTCAAGTATCTTCCCGATAATAATTGATCAAAAGGAAACGGATGGCTAAAAAGCCGGACCTAAAGTCGTGCTGACGGCGGCTAAAATATGCAACGCGTTTCAGATTTTTCCAATTATTTCAGTTTCTAATTTTTCTCAGTTCGGTTTCTAATATTTATGAGTGAAAGCTGAGAGGCTCGCGGGGCACGAGACACCTCGCATATACGCGCGGCGTCTAGGAATTGATTTCGGCTTGCCCAATGCTTTCTCGCGATAGGGCCGCCCGCCGCGCCGAAGCGCGAACGGCAAAAGGGAATTCGAAAACGGTACCGTTCCCATTCAGGCCGACGCGACGAGAGACCCCGTCGGACGTTACCCGTGCAAACACGTATGTACGCGCACGCGTACACCGCGTGCATGTACGCGCGCCTTGCCGCGAGCGCGCGCGCGCGGTTGTTTTCCAACGTGCCGTTGACCTCGTGCCGCATATGTATACATATACAGGGTGTTTGGTGAACCGTCGCACAAACGGAAATTAGGCGAACTCTCTTCGCCCGAACGGCGCGCGCGGAGTGAGACAGCGCAAATATTTCCCTTTCGTTGCAAACATTTCCTCTTCGGCTTACGAGAGTCTTAGAGCTGTCTGCGATTTGACGTTCGTGCCGTCGACACGGAAATTGCGCATTTTCTTCGAATCCGAGGCAGGCAAGGAAAAAACTGAGCGGACTAACGAAGAGGAAGAGAGCGTTCGAGCGAGTTGCGTAAGACTCGGATTTTAAAGGGAACTTCGCGAACTACGAATCGCGGGACTTGTGCGGATAGCTGATGAAACATCGTTTGTCAAGCGATTTCATTTTACGGAAAAATTTCGATTTGCATCCTAATGCCTTAACGATACTTATCGTTGGACATCGGAAAGTGATCGTCGTTTTTGAAAGCTCGATCCGGAAGCGTCGACGCAGAGATTCGCAGACGTAGTCCGTGATGGTGGATTGGACCCCGCGCGCGACACACCCTGTATACAAACGGTGCATACACGTTACTTCCTCGTCGATCGCGCGCGTCGATCGAGAAAACGGACCCCTCCGACGAGCGCTATCGCGCCGCATGCGGCGATCGACCGAGCGTGCGGGCTGATAAAAAGCTCCGCTGTAACTGTGGGTGGCACCGCGCGATATCGCGCCTTTGATTTCACACCACCGACTTCGCGATTTTCACGTGCCACTTGCAAGCATCATTATAGCGACCACAAGCGTCTCGAGCATCCCTGCCATAGTGATTTTCAGAATTCTCAATTTTCAGAGAAATTGCAGTTCTTGTCGTAGCGTATCGAGCGAAAATAAGATAAAGATTATAATACAACGTGCGCTTTTGATAAAGGTATGGATGAATGTGTAGGTTAAGAGAGACGTGTGAGTTATGAGATTCTTACCAAGTCTCTTCTTGGCATGAAGCTGAAAAAATAAATTATTCTACAACGTGAGCTTTTTTAGAGCATAACCTAAACAATCGTTGTTGAGAACTGTAATATTATTTATGTTTCTGTCACTTTACGTATAGTGATGGACAGAACGGTAGCAACACTTTTTTTTAATGAATATTGGAACGTACTAATATTTTGCAAATGCAACTCACGATTAATGTACTCATGTCTCTGGACTAAATCGTGGTTTATATTTGCAAAATATTAATGCGTTCCAAAATTTATAAAAAAGTGTTGCAATCGTTCTGTCCACATGAAATAATGTTGTACTTAGTTCGCTGAGATTCCCAATTGTGGATTATGTCATAATTTTATAAATATGATATACGCAACACAATTGAATATCTTATACTTGTTTCAACATCATTACATAGATTTTCATGCGAGAACTATTCTTTATTTTATCTTCTATTGTATTTTAAAAAAAGCTTAATTAAATGAAAGATAGCTAGTAATTAATTAATAGTAAGTATTACAAACTAATTAACAAATTATTATAAATTATAGAGTTAGAGGAAATAATTTAGAGGAAGTAATAATTTCATATTCATATGTATACATATATAATCTTTTGTTTTTGATAACCTCGCGCATAATCTTGACATTTAAATAAATACAATTTAGAAGAATTTAATTAGTCACTATCAACGGACTTTTCCATGATGTCATCAAAGCTGACTTTTGTACTGGTCGAATAAGATAAAAATTAGGCCAATACGCTTCGTGGAATATGAATAGAAATGGATAGCACCATCAAGCAATGAGATGGGATTTATACGCATATTTACTGTCATAAAGTGGCAAAGGTGCACGAACACATAATGAAAAGATCCGACAAAGAAAATTCAGTGGAATCCAAGTACTGAGTAATTCTGTTTAACTTCACGCATATAATACCAAAAATTGCAACGAGCATTAATATACTGGACGTTGCACTCTTACAAGCCACTGACAAATAGTTTTACGAATTAAGCTGTGAAATGCAAATGAATGATATTCAATCGTGCCCCTCCCGCGTTTTCAGCGAACTTTAGTTCAACAGAATCTCAATTTGTCCTAATTACCAAACACGCTGGAAGTTGGAAATTCATGGGAAGGATAGCAGCGCGCTTATATACACATAAATTTCATCAAGAAGCGGCGGCAGCTCGCGAACGGATCTCTATCGAGATGAGTCAGAAATCGACGGGACGAAAGTAGACAGCTGTAGTTCTCGTTCGTCGGGCATTGGCGACCCGAATTTCCCCCGATGTTTTTCCTCCGTGTATATATATATTTCTCTATACTTATCTAGAAATCGAATATTTTTATCGGAGGTACCATTCTGCGGAGAAAAGAATGCGGCGGCCCGGCCGAGATAGCGGCCGAGTTAAAGACTTCCCAGACGGAGGAGAGTATCGATTAGCACTCGGTAGAGATTATGCATTAGGGAGAATCGCGGAGAAAATATCTGCGCGCGTGAAAGTTCGTTCCTAATCTCCCGATGCGCTCGCGGGATGCACTTTTTAAAGAGACGCGCGCGCGCGCGCGCTGGCGGCTTTCTACCGGTTTCCTTTAAGGCCACGGTGAGGAAATGAAAAGAAAATGCATATTCGCGCGCGCGGATGCGCGCGACGTGAAATATTTTATGAACGACCAGTCAACGCGACACCGGGCTGTACAATTTCCTTCTTTTTCTCTCTCTCTCTCTCTCTCTCTCTCTCTTTTAACTTTGTTCACGCTCTCTTCTGGATGCACGTTCACGTAAGCCACGCTTAGGCCAGACGCTGGTATTGAATTGGAAATATATGTAAAAATGGAATGTCGTTCGTTTTCAAGTGTCAAGATGCGTGTTTTTAAACCGAAGGAAGTAGACGGACACAGGGACATTTCTTTGGCAGAACGTTTGAGTTGTTTAATCGACATCGAGATTGTTATTGAATATATACGTATAAAAATATATAGTTATCATTTTCTTAGGAACAAAAACACGATACACACGGAATATCTTTCAAACTTCGTTTATGTAAATTACTACTTTCTTGAACGTCTTTTTACGTGAGCGCACTGTATTAGTATAATTAGCATGTATCCTCTGGTTTGACAAGCTTAGTTATTAATATCTATTTACAGCTCCAACAGCTGAGGTATACTTTATAAATACGGATTCATCTTCGCCAAACGTAAACGATTACTTGCGTCTGGTATATTTCCGAATGTCGTGCGCGAGATTAGGCGGACAACATCGATAAATTTTCTTTCTTTTTGAGAAATTTCAATAATAAGAAATCTCTCGCGCTTCGAATCAGGATGATTCCATATCCCATTTAGCGGTAAATCCGCGGATTAAGAGCAATTTCGCAGCTCGCACGGCACACGCAGCGTGTATCGGGCGTCCTGCATAATTGTGGTATTTCCACGGATTCGTATACGTTCGCGTTATACTGCAGCGCGCGAACGCGTTCACGCCGATCGCCTGAAACTAAAACGCGCGTCATCCAAGAATACACCATATTCGCGCGGCACTCACGCACGTACGCACGCACGCACGGGACGTACGGGCACGCGAGAATTCTATCTTGGACGAGGAGTTCAATGACTACCCTGTTTCGAAACTTAATAGCTCGTGTCGAGATGACGGCGCGGCGGAGGAGAGCGGAAGATCGCCACGCGCGATTGACTTGGCGAAACTGACCCAATTCTTCTCGTTAATCGTCTTGTTTAATTCTCTAACGCGAGGCGAATTATGGGACGCGCGCAGATCGCCTCGCGATCGCTTAACGATCGGCGCTAGACAACTCGTAGCGGTGACGTGACATTCAGACGATGACATCCAGATGAATAATCGTCAAGAAATATAAGTGAGAACTCGTGCTTGATAAAGTGATAGTAACTCGTGTAGAAAAATAAAAGAAGATAGTAATGAGACGTGTACGTGTAGTACGGGCATGTGTAGTAGAGATTAATGTTAGATTAATATAAATTGATGATGCATATATATATATATATATATATATATACACATATGTACGTAATATTTTTTCATACAATATTGTTAATTTAAAAACGTAAATTGTTTATAGATATTAGATAGATAAAATGGCGTCGCGCCGCTACCGCATCGCTTGATCAGATGTGTGACAAAACGTTTTGTTTCTCTTCTAAAATGAAATAAAGTAAGTACTTAAATCCTCATTTGTAAGATAATTTCATATCCAATTTGCTTTAGATTATAAAGCAAATAGAATCTAGCTTATTATTTGCTGCAGAAACAGTTGAAACTATCTGGCACGGCTAATAATAACATGAATATTATTTTGAAAAATATACGGAAGATTATTTTACGACATATCATTTCTCAGGACCAGGATCCGGGGATTTATTAAGCAAAAAGAAAAATACGTGTATTATACAGCCATCGTCAGAAAGAGTACGTGTCAGAGAAGAGCGATACGATCGGCACACTTACGCGCGTTGCGAGATATCGTCTCGCGAGAGATGCGCATAAGAATAGAGTTTCTCGAGTTTACCTTTCCCAAAGGATGCAATCAATCGTTAATGAGCTCAGCTAGCCGGAAACCGCACCTGGTTAATCGCGGAATCGCGGATGTCACGCGTTTATTCGCTTCGTCGCGGTGGTTAATTGTGACCGCGGCGTACCGTAAAAAAAAAAAAAGGAAAAAGAAACTTGTACTTGAAGTTTCACCGTAACAATAAGTTGCAGACCGCGCGAGGAGTGGCACGGAGAAAGACAACGCGCGTAACAGTTCGCACGGATCTTTTTTCCTCACCCTTTTTTTTTCTTGCTCGCGCGCGAGACTCGCGGCCCCGCGAGAAAATCATCTAGACGCTAATTCAACGGGAGCGCGAAAGAGATAAATTTTTCGTTGACCGCTCACAGTCAAGTCAGTGCCCCGTTACTTCATCGAATTTTACGATTTCCGCGTAAAATCGGCGCGCACGGGCAAAGCCGCGCGCGTGTGGTATTTCGCAAAGCGGATACATTCAGATCGGCGTTTCGATTTACTTCGTATCTCGCTGTATTTACGACGCGTCGTAATGCACGCGTATACACACGCACACGCGTGCGTACGTGTATGCGCGCATATTGCAGCGCGCACACACACACACACATACACACACACACACACACACACACACACACACACACACACACACACACACACACACACACACACACATTGCACGTACGCGATTATACGCGCGCTCTCTCGCGCGAGAGTTACCTGCTATGAAATTTTCGCCGGTGCGTGAACGCGCGCGCCTCTTATCCGAGCGAGATACAGATCTCTCTCCCGGCCTCCCTTCTCCCCCTTCGATTTGATCGTTCACTAGGTCAGAAACCGCGCGGCGGAACCACGGCCGGGGATGTGGCTGTTAAGACTCGCGGAGTGCTTTCGTATTACGAAAGTGGCGGTTAATTATTACGACGCTAACGACGCGATCGCGTCGAGTATTTATGTAAGCGGTCCTTATGCGAGCCCTCCCCCCGACCCCTGCGATCTCCACATGTTGTAAACACGGCTCTTCTAAGGCCGTGATTAATCTCCTACAAAGACCGGCAGCAGGAAACCGCGCCTTCTTAATCGCGTATGTCCAACTATGCTCGTCTCTCTTCTCTCTCTCTCTTTTTCTTTTCCCTCTCGTCAACGTACATCGCATACTTCGTTGCGGAATATTCCCGGGAATCCACGACCACAGCGGGGGAGAAAGAGAGACAGAGAGAGAGAGAGGGGGGGAGGGGTTAATGATTAATGGGCCGTGATTTAACGCGAGGGCGAACATTTCCAGATAATGTGGCGCGTTCAATAAAGGCTCCCCTAGGACGGACAGACGGACGAACGGATGGACGGACGGGCGGACGGACGGATAGACGGATGGCGCGCGAACCGGGAGGCGCGGCGAGAGATGAACGTACGAGTGTAATTAAGAAATCGCGAGAAGAGTTAACGTCGCGAGGAGCCGCGCAGCGGAAGCGTCTCGTCGCGAAATGATCTCTCCGCGGCGATGCAATTAGACGCCGGATGTCTTGCCGCCATATCGTGTACAATATTGATTGATACGCTGACCAGTGCAATTACTTCTATTTGTCGCAATATTAAGCTCCGCGATACTTAAAGAAAAAAATGTAAATCAAATATAGAGAAGTGATCTTTGACGCGAACACAGAGGGCTTTTCATTCACGGACGTTTATTCGGGCTTCGGATAATTTCGGTCGGCCGCAGGTCCTCGACGAGCGGTACGAAAATGAGACCGGAAAGACCTCGCGTTGGGGTTTCGCGTCAAGCGGTATACCGTTATTCCGGCGGGTCGATTTCTACGAAACGCGATGCATTACGCCGATCGTTATTTCGGCGTAACAACGCCGCGGAAACATGATCACAGAATACGAGACGATTTTGCCGACAGGCGCCACCCCCGCCGCCGCGCCGCGCCGGTAAGCGGAGAGTAATGGAGGGCGATCTGTCAGACGCGAAACGACCGTACGTCGGAAGAGTGTATACACTCGTAGGCGTCCGCCGATCGCTTACCGCCGTCGTCCGGCTACCGCACAGGGTGGCCATTGTTGTCCGATCGCGTACGTTACGTTAAGCCGTCCCGACATACGGAGGAGGCGTGCACACCCGCGCGATTCCTTTGAATCTGCACGCATTCACGTTTATCTTCGCGTTTGTCGTCTTGCGTTCCACGCAAGTTCTCCAATGCAGGGCTCACTGGGGGACGCCATGGAAATTTGACCACGGTGTGGTACCGTTTAATCTCGAATTATCCCATCCACTTTTCCTGCACCACATACGAAAGGGGCAACCTCTCGAAAACCTGTACGTCTCCCGTTACGGCTGCGAGCGTTGCTCTTCAATCGACGTATAAAATCGATAAACAGCCCCTCCAATCGTATACAGAGAGGAAGTTTCACAGTTTCAAGTTATGTATTTTATTCGCGCTTACGTGTGTTTACTTTATCTAGATATTACGGCAGATATTACGTACACTAGAGGAAAGAACGTTCGTCCGAACGTACGATTTAATCAAACGTACACGACTGATCGAGAGAGACGTGTAAT
>NW_012026789.1:1326963-1328989 GCF_000956235.1 Wasmannia auropunctata | reverse complement strand
CGACTCGAAGTTACCATCGAATTGTGGTGAATATCCTCCGAGAGACCGCGTATTATCCCCGGAGCGCCGTCTCGACCTCCTGGGTAATGAATTGTGGCGGATTGTGAGAGAATAACATACAATGTCTTTTAACACGCGGAATTGTGGCGAAATGTGGTACATTCGTATAAAATAAACTAAAATTAATGTTAATAAACTATATTGTGGCAAATTGTGGTAGAATCCATTGAAATTAAGATTGATTGCCTTTCCTCGCGTGAAATGTGGTACAAATTTATGAAATGGTTTTAAGATGCATCTCTCAATATAATTTGTGGTAGAACCACGAATGAACTATCATTTAATTTTTCATGTCATTTGTGACTAATCTTTTGATTTATCCTATTTTCAGGTAACCCTTCGGCTCTATTTTGGCGAAACTTAAAAAGTGAGTATTTAACTCGTGAACTTGTGACTCAAAATGATTTTTAACGCTTATTCATTATGTTTCAGGTCCCTGTAAGTGGTCCGCTGCGGAATTGTGGTAATTATCGTCGCAGGTAAGTATATCTTTTATAAATTGTGATTAACTTTTATCATAACGCATTTTTATTCGCTTTTCGCAAGTATAAAATTAATTAATAGATTCGTAATTTGTCTAGTATTGAAAGAATACAATATAAAATATCGCGCTCACTCATATTCATGCTCGTCATTCAGTGCGCTTACAAAAAATAATAAAATGTGGTAATACAAAATCTCTCTTGAGCCTAAATGAAAATACATTTAAAAAAGAAACATAATTAAAATCTTCGCAATATCTTGGATGATACATAAAAAACATATAATCTCGAATATTACATTATAACAACCCGTAATACGTTCGCGCTATTTATCAAGCGACTTTTCTAAGAAATATATTATTACATCAAAAACTGAGGCTAAGATATAAGCCCCCACAAAACAACATAAAAATGTGGTAATGGATCACAATACACTTAATACTGTCATTGTTACTCAAGAGTTTTTATTATCGCTTCCGTCTGACGCAGTAGTTCCTCACAATTGTTCACATGCGCGACGGGTTGCGCCACAATAGGCGCTATCATCGGCACTCCCGCGCCTGCCTCTATATTTCGGACGAGTCTCTCAATGTCGTCCTCCGCTTTGCTCGCGTTATCTTCGTCCTCGACTGCCGAGTCGGACGAGACATTCTCCAGCGAGGGCTCGGTTGTGGTCCGTTGGCCCTCCGTTGAAATTTCGACGACGTTGCCGCCACAACTTGGAACCGGGAGCTGGAACAGATCCGGTTCCAAGGGTTAAGGAGTAGTAGAGTTAGAGGGGTTAGTAGAGAATCGAAATTGAGTTAGCATTTTTTATCGATAGTGTACGACCCCCTCTATCACCTCCCACAAACCAAAGTGTCGTAGCTATCTTAGTTCGCCCTGGGGAGTTTTCAGAAAATTTTGAAAATTATAAAATTTCGTATTTTGAAAAATCCAAAGGTGGTTCCTTATAGATCTCGACGAGCCCTACAAAAAAGGTCCTATGCACCAACCTTGTATCTGTTGTAGTTTAGAAGTTACAGGACTTTTTATGTCCCAAAATATATTTTTTTAGGATTTTTTCAGGTCTGGTATTTTTCCCTTATAGAACTCGTCGAGAGGAACAAAAAAGGTCCTCTTCACCATGGCTCTATCTCCAGCCGTTTAGCTGTGGGAGTTTCGAAAGTTTCTGAAAAGTCAAGAACGACCTCTATAGGCGAAAGGACAAGAGATAGAGGCATGGCGAAGAGGACCTTTCTTGTTCCTCTCGTCGAGCTGCATAAGATGGGGGAAATCCTGGAATTTTAAGAATTTTTTTTTTTTTTAAATTTTTTCAAGTTTCGACGCCTTCAAAAAGTGAGAAAAAATGAGGGTGCTAAAAAAATTTGAACTATAGACATCGTATTAAATACGTAATTTTTAGCAAAATTTTTTTTTTCAAAAATCGAAAAAAAAATTTGAAAAAATGACCCAAAATGATTTTTTATATTTTTCGATTTCTG
>NW_012026789.1:1324804-1325487 GCF_000956235.1 Wasmannia auropunctata | reverse complement strand
CGCAAGCGCGGCGTTCGCACCACGCATAGGTGCGTCGGCTGCGGACGGTGGTGCAGGAGACGATGCACGAGACGAGGATGAGGCACGCGACGAGGACGAGGCACGCGACGAGGACGAGGCAGAAGACGAGGCTCTCCTCTTGGCCCTCTTAATGTCGCGTCGTATCGTTCGCGCTTTAGCGCGAGCCACCTCGTCTGTCTCGTCTCGCTGCGCCACAAACCACGTGTAATAATTAGCGCTCGGATCCACCAATTTAGCGGGAAAAACGTCCACGTGTTCGTTTATAAAGTGTCGTAGATAATCCACGAAGTCTGCCTCGTCTTCCGCATATACGCACGCGCGGACCACTCTGGCGAAAGGCGTCTTGGGATGGTTGAATATTGAGCGCGCGAGATCGTTGGTCGAGATAACATTTCCCACCACCAATTTCTCGGGCGGTCCAATTTCTTTGTTGGGGGTCCTCCGCGCTCTCTGTACGAAACGTTCCTTCGAGAATGCACGTTTGGTATTTTTGTACAGAGGCGCGACTTGGTCCAGACCGAGTGGATCCGACTTCGACGTGCTCAACATCTTGCCGTACGCCCACGTGGCGTACAGCGCGAACAGGAAACGAAGAACGCACATGCGTCCAACGTACCCGCCAATGAGATCCCAGACGACGTTGCTGATTTGCCACACGTGCT
>NW_012026789.1:1323755-1324784 GCF_000956235.1 Wasmannia auropunctata | reverse complement strand
TAAACAAATAAACAACTATATACAAATAAACAACTATATACAAATTGACAAGTATATACAAAACATGAATAAATATGTACAAATTAAGTATCAACAAGGAAACAAACAATTAAAATATGTACAAAACAACATATGTACAGAACAAATAAAAGATATATACAAACGTAACGAAAAAGAATGAAAATACAAAATAAGAAATATGTACATATTTACAAATAAAATATATATACAGATGGTGTAAAAATATAAATACAAAATAAAATATTAACCATGTACATATTTACAAATGTAGAATGGCAAACACTTTTTTACGTCAATAGAAACGTAAAAAAGATTTCGCCAATTTGGAGGCCGAACTAACGGATCTCGGTGTCCTCCTCGGTATTCTTCTCGGTGTCCTCCTCGGCGTCGCGTCGAGAGAAGATTCGTCGTCGTCGTTGGGCAAACGTTCTAGCCGTACAACCGGTTGTAGGTCGTGGGTAACATCTCGCGAAGATCCAGCGACAGGCGATGGTGTTGGTGCTCTGTCGCTGATATGTTCCCGACGATCTACAACCGGTTGCACGCTCTCGGAAGTTTTCGTCATAATAATTTTACGCCCGACACGCTGCATTTGTATATGCACATTTTCTTGATGCTTGATCGTAGGTATTGCAGGCGGCGGCGGCGGCGGCGGCGACGACGATATTGGTAAGATAATGGTGGCGGAGGCGAGTTTGCGTCGCTTTGGTCTCGGCGTGGAGCCCATGATCCCAGCCTCGCGAGACGTAGATGGAGGGAGGGTAGTAATACCCTCCCTCCTCTGCCCGAAACCTTGTTGGACCTCGGCTGGTGCACCACCACCACCATCACCATGATCCGGCGGCGGCCTAGGCGTGGTTGCCGCTGGAACGTGTCGACTCGCTGGCATGAGCGTCGTCAAATCGACACGTTCCAGGATAACGCGCGGCTCCCTCGGCACGCGGGTACTCGGCGGTGTCGGCGGCGCTGGCGAAATAGAACGCCGCGCTTGCAAGAGGGGCGCAAGCG
>NW_012026789.1:1323147-1323705 GCF_000956235.1 Wasmannia auropunctata | reverse complement strand
CTTTTTTGTTGAGCGTCGTACGATTTTTTTTTCACCGAGTTATTTAACATTGAAGCAAAAATGACCCTTTATACTTCAATGTTGAATAACTCAGTGAAAAAAAATCGTATGACGCTCAACAAAAAAGCAAATTAAAGGTAAAGATTCACTCTTTCAAATGCAGTAAACTGTAATTGTGTGCGATTTTTAGTTTATGCCATGAAACCTTTTAAATTTAATACATTTTTGGAGATTTGACGCATTTTCATTTGGACCTATGTAATTCCATAAAAAATAAATAGGATCTTTTTCTAAAGTGTCGATCTGAAAAGTAGAGATTTCAAGCTGTAAAATGCTTTTTTGAACATCTCGATACGATCATTTTTGACGAAGTTACACTCATTTAAAGCTTGTCTAGTTTAAAATTATAGAATACATATGCCAAAAATAAAAGATCATCTTACTCTACCATCCAAAAATAGGCAAAATTCAAGAGAGTGTAACTTCGTCAAAAATGATCGTATCGGGATGATCAAAAAAACATTTTACAGCTTGAAATCTCTAGTTTCCAAATCGATA
>NW_012026789.1:1317713-1318630 GCF_000956235.1 Wasmannia auropunctata | reverse complement strand
AATCCACCTGAGAGATCCCGCAAGATCTGTGAGAGAGGCCCCGGGACTACCGGTGAGTATTTCATCAGGACCCCTCTCTAAAACATGGGACAGAACCCACCGCTTGGACTTAAGGGGCCAGATGGTCCCATGAGTTTTACAGGCTTCCGCCAGGAAAATGAGATGTGAAAAACCGCCAATGAAAATGGAACGAGAAAAAGACAAACTGCCAGTGCAGTTGTCTGAGCAGCCAAAGTAGCTACATGTACGTATCACTCATCCTCCTCCTCCTCTTCGGAGTAATCCGCCCAGATCCTTGCCGCCACTAGCGCCTCCGCCTCCCTGGCTCTACCAGCCTCCTCCTTTCTCAACATAACATCTTCGCAGAACCTGCTAAATGCTGACTACTTTTCGTTCGATTCGAGGCCGCGATCACCGCGCCCAGTGACATGTCTTGTCCAATTACGTTCACTAACGCCTGTCGGTCCAGGTCCCACGCCTGACAACTCCCCAACGTATGCAAATTATTGTCGCAGGGAGCGTCGCAGAAAGAGCATTCCCAGCCGGGGGCCTTGCGTATTCTATGTAGGAAGTCATTAAAACAGCCATGCCCGGATACCATCTGTGTCATCCGATATGTAAGGTGACCGTGACTCCTTTTGAACCATTGTGACAGTACCGGGACAATGGCTCTCCTAACCTCTATTGCCGTCGTTCCCGGTCGTTCGTAGTCATCTTTCTATCTGGCTAATGCCACGTCCAGTGCCCGCTCTCTGATCCTCTCGTGCATGCGAGGCGTAATTCTGATTTCCTCGGCCTGTATCGATCGTGTGTCCAGATAGACATCCCTGTAGCGCTCCACCAGATATTCCACCGGGATGATTCTCGCTAAGAGGAAAGCCGTCGGGTACGAAACTGTTCTGTAGGCGGCCGCTACC
>NW_012026789.1:1316932-1317663 GCF_000956235.1 Wasmannia auropunctata | reverse complement strand
AGAGATGTGTATAAGAGACAACTGAAGTTTTATGTTATCAATTCTGAGTTTATTTTCAGGTGCAAAAAGAATCCCTTTTAGAAAAAGAACTTTTGCATCTGAAAATGAATTCAGAATTAGTGACATATAACTGTTCTTTTTTCATTCTCTGTGCTATCTGGGAGTATTATAATATTAAATCTAAAATACATAATATTATATATTTTACATTTAATATTACATTTACAAATATATTTTATACTTAATATATAATATGAGTGACTTATGTCATTAATTCTGAGTTCATTTTCAGTTGCAAAAAGAATTCTTTTTCTAAAAGAGATTCTTAATTTTGCACCTAAAAATAAACTCAGAATTGATGACGTAAAACTGAATATACTAATAAATTCTTTTGGACTATGTGTGCTATCTAGGCTGAGTAATGTTTATAACATCTCTTTAGTATAAAAATTTTTTTTTAATATATTAAAACCAATATTACTATATATTACTACATAATTATGATTAATAAAAAGAATATAAAAACATCTGTTTACAATTAAATAAATTTTTTAATAATTCTTAATTATTTACTTGTTCATAATAATTATCAATTAATAATAATTGATAATATAATAATAAATTTATTAATTAATTTAATAATAATTTGTAATTATAGATAAATTATACAATAGAACCATTATATTTTATTAAGACATTGCATTACATATTTGATATTCACAGTTTTTCCA
>NW_012026789.1:1312712-1315958 GCF_000956235.1 Wasmannia auropunctata | reverse complement strand
CTATCGATAATTTTTACTATCGAATATTATCGAGAATTACAGAGAACTATCGATATTTTACTATCCACAACGGCCGCTGCCGGCGCTGCCGCAGCAATGTTAGCAGCGCTTATGTTCCGCTACTAGAGAGAGAGAGAGAGAGAGAGGGAGAGCCAGATTAGAAGAGTGGCAAACTAGTCATGTGACGGTCTCTTTTGATTGGTCCCAGCATCAAATTAACTTCATGAGTTTGGTGCCTGCTGCCTAGGACCAATCACAGAGAGAGCATCACATGAGTTTGTCACAATTGCCACTCTCTTGATCCTATCGGCTTCTCTAACCGGCCTAACCGCTACTAGTGAATCACAATAGCTAAAAACAGGAAAACGTTCAATGAGGAGTGAAAAGTGAGCCTGGATTCTAAATCGTTTTGCGCGCTGTGATTGAATACGGACTTTTTTATTAATTGAGTAAGTATATGCATTATAAACAAGGACTCATCAAAGTTAAATTAAACCGTTGAATCGAAGAAGAAATATAATGTTTTTCTGGTCTTCAGACTTTCCAAGGTGTGATTTTTTAAAGTATATTCAATTTCATGACTTAAAAATAATTTTGATTGGAAATCATATAATACAGAACATCTTTTTTATTGTGCAAAAAAGACGCAAGTATTGCAATAGAAAAATTATTTACCTACAAAATATTTATAATTATCATGGAAGGTGTACTCCCTTTCGTCTTTTAAGTTTTTTTAGTTTTTCACAATTTTGATTATTATACTAATAAAGTTACATATTTTTGTTTTTATAATGACATAATGGAAACAATATAACCTAAAAACAAAATAGTAGATTTTGTGCATTGATTATTCATATCGATCGTGACACCGCGGTATATTATTCTTCTTGTTGCAATTTCGGATTCGTAAACAAAGCCGCTCGCAAGGGCGTTGTAAAGTTTTCAAAACTAATTATATAATTTTTTTTACAGAAACATGAGATCTGTAATATGGAAAATATTTACGAAAAGCAAATATGGTCCTTTTGCCAGATGTAATATTTGCAAAAATGACTATAAAACCAGTGGGAACACCTCAAATTTATTGGACCACTGTAAGCGAAAGCACAAATTAGAGTTCGATAGGTTACTGAAACAAAATGATGCTGAAATAAACAATGAAGCGAATGAGGAAGATTGTGATGATCCGGTTGCTGGTCCAACAGTTGTAAAACAACGAAAAGTCACAGTAAAAGATTATATGACAAAGGAATGTATTCCTTACGATAAAAATAGCGACCGTAAAATAACACTGGATCAGTTATTAGTGGAATATATAGCACATGATCTAGAACCGTTTCGAATAGTTGAACGAGATTCCTTTAAACAATTTGTTCACGAATTAGATAAGAAATATGAATTGCCATCTCGGACGCATTTGAAGAAAGTTTTACTTCCGCAGCTTTACAATAAAAGAAAAGTTGTCCTCGCTAAAATTCTGTCTACTGTAAATCATATATCCATAACAACGAACCTATGGACGTCTACAGCAAATGATGGTATTATAACGATAACAGCTCATTTTATATATGATGATGATATAAAGTCAGCGGTGTTAGAAACACGGAAAGTAGTAGGACACCACACAGCAGAGCATATTGCAGAGGTAAAAATCATGATACGCGTCTATTAAAAAACATGTCTGTTTTAGCTCGATTAATTTAGCTATATTTGAAAATAACAAATATAGTAGGACAATTTAATAATATATCTTAACATTCTTAGGAGCTGGATGAGATGTTACAAAAGTGGAACATCCGTGAGAAAATCGTCACGATGGTGTCTGATAATGCGTCAAATATGATAAAAACTGCTACAGTTTTAAAAGTTCGTCATTCACCGTGTTTTGCACATACGATTAATTTAGTCGCGTTAGATGTATTAGAAACGGAAAGCGTGAAACCAATTTTAAAACATGTAAAAGAGATTGTTACATATTTCCGAAACAGTACGTTAGCAATGGACAAGCTCCGTGATATGCAGAAACAGTTTCACAAAGAAGAGCTTAAACTTATACAAGATACTCCGACACGATGGAATAGTTCCTTCTATATGATTCAGCGAATATTAAAACTTCGCGACCCATTACTGTTAGCAATGTCTGAATTGCGAAAATCTCCCCGTCTTTTGACAGCTGAAGATGTGTTAATTTTAGAAGATTTAATCATAATTTTAAGCCTTTTGGAATTGGCGACAAAAGATATTTCTGGAAGTCTATATGTAACAATGTCTTTAATAATTCCATTGATACATGGTATTTTATCGAAATTAAATTCTATCGGAAGTTCAATTAAAACAGATATAGGAAAAGAAGTTTTCGAAAAATTAAAATCCTCAGTAATAACTCGGCTTTATCCGTATGAATCAAGAACAGCGAACATTATGGCAACGGTTTTAGATCCGAGGTACAAAATGCTTGCTTTTCGGAATAATAATCAAAAAGAAAATGCTAATCAATTATTTATCAATATATTGACTGCAGAATTTAATTCCATACAAAATGCAAATAATAAAGAAAATAATTTGTCGACGTCAAACCTTCAAAATTTAGAGAAAGAGGATGATTTACTAAGTTTTATTGATAATCGTAAAAAAAATATCTGCGAAAAAACATCATCGACTGCTGATGCAATAATATGTGCAAAACAATATTTAGAATCGAAAACTTGTGAGCGGTCAGATTCTGTATTTCAGTTTTGGAAAAATTATCCATCAGATGTATTAAAATCATTAGCATACAAATTTTTATCAACTCCAGGTTCATCTGTACTATCCGAGCGAGTGTTTTCAAATGCTGGTTTAATTCTTACTGATCGCCGAAATAGATTAAAACCAGAAAAATTAGATTTTCTGTTGTTTATACGGCAAAATTCATGGCTAAAATCATACCAAGTTTAAAATAATTTCGATTTATAATAATCCTTTAATTACTTTATAAGTTTTTTAAATTCTTTTCGGCAAAATGCAATGTACTTAAATAACTTTTAATTTAAAGGCTCTGTAATAACAAATTGTTATATACATTGTTATATAGCTGTGATGACAAACGTGCTAGTCAAATGTGCAGGACATATAAGATATGTATTGTAAGGTAGTCTGTGAGTTTGTTGTAATAACATGAATTGTGATAACAAGAGTTTGTTATATGAGCATTAAATGTATTACATTTAAAAAACACGTTTTAAACTATTTATATTTTAAAATATT
>NW_012026789.1:1308635-1312662 GCF_000956235.1 Wasmannia auropunctata | reverse complement strand
GAAACCGCCGAAACAAACGTATTCGTACGATGATTATGCGCAGGAATTATGAGAAAGATTACGCGCCGCGAATCAAATTGCGAAGGAAAACGCGCAACAAGTGAAACAACAAGCCAAGAAACAATATGATAAAAGTGTAAAAAGGGAAATCTTCGAGATAGGAGACAAAGTCCTGCTTTACAATGAGGCCTTGAGAAGGGGACGCTCAAAGAAATTAGAATCCCAATGGGCAGGGCCTTACACGATAGTGGAGAAACATAACGAAGTAAATTTCACAATAAAAAGGGGACAGAGAACCTTACGCGTATACGCGAATCGCCTTAAACATTTTGTGGAGAATTAGCCATAGAGCAAGAGAAAAAATGAAAAAAAGGGGAGGGGAATTAACAGACAGCGATAGAAATAAGAAAGCGTTAATAAATAGAAAAAACAATTGTAAAAAATCCGTACCGAGCTCGAAAAATTAAGCGCAGAACTAGACGAAATAAATAGACAATTAGAGAACCAGGATACGATAGTCATGAATAGGTACGCACTGCACGCCGCAAGCGGCGGCGCAACCACTGTAGTAATTATAAGCGTAATATGTGTAATCATCTACATAAATAAGAAATGCAAGAGAAAGGCAACAAGGGGTACCCGCGAGGACCCATACTCGAACAATGACGCGATGTTGTACTAAACAAATAGACTAGATAGAGAGAACAAACAAGTAGATAATAAGAAATGGCTGTAAAAAAGCATAAAAATAAAGAAAATGCACCCCTCATTTCCTTTTCTTTGGGGGGGGAAGAGTGTCACGGGCCGATTACCGTGACACGAATGCGACAGTGGTTAAGAAATACGACACGACCTAAATTAAATCGGGAACGCCGATGAAGCGTTCCGGAAAGATATATATTACGTAAAAATAAAAATAACTAATAAGGATGGTTGCGCGACGGCGACCTCGCGGCAACCGAAAAGTATAACGCTGACACGGCAACGCGATTGCTATAAGTACGCGCGACGACAAGGCGCGGGGGGTTAATCTGTCGAAAGATAAGTTCGTGTCACGTTACCAGGTTCGCCACGAATAGTGAAGTGCCGTATCGGCGAGTATCGAATAAGAAGAAGCGGGATATTGTAAAATAAACTGAGACTGGATCTAAGGGCAAATAAAGTGTATTTTCGAAAAAGTGATCAAAGGCGTCAAAGTTATTCAGTTCCCCCGCGGAGTCGGACCCTGTTGTGCTAGCGGCACAACATTATTGGTGGCAGCGGTGGGATCCGCATCCGGGAGGAACAGGAAGCTCCAGCCAACCCCTGGTAGCCTGTAACAAACAAGTGCAATTAAAGTACGGCAAAGATCGAGCTAGCGAGAAGCAGCCAAGGCTAAGCCGAGCGCAGCAAGCACGAGTCAACCGGTAGCAGCCACGAACGAGGCGCCGATAGTGAATGAAACCCGAGACGGCAGCGACCTACCACAACGACTCTGCCACAGGCACCACAATCACAGCGGCCAGCGGACAACATGCGTTTAGCGATTGTAATGTAAGTCCGTATATGAATTAAGCAAGATTTGTAAAAACTAGAATAGTAAATGTCGAAAGGTTCAAATAGGGAGCGTCACGACCAAAATACGTTCTGGTTACATAGCGAATCAGCACGTCGTGTGTTTACACCGACCTCGGTAAGCCCCGCGAGAGTAATAGAAGAAACGGTACAGGACATTAGGGAAAGCGTGCGCAGGAATTTAGAAACTTATTACTCCGACTCGAGCTCGTCGGAAAGCGAACCCGAGCTCCATCCAAATCTCGTGATAAACTGCGAATTCTCATTCAATGACATAGATGCAAGTTTAATACGGACAAACGGACCGGACACGAACAGATTACACCCACAGAACGTACCCTCCATATTATCAGACAGTGCGGTGAGCAGGCTCACGCACTGGCGGGAGTTCTCCTTGACCTCGTACGATAGTAGCGTATTTGATCCAGAAGAGTTTTACACTGCTCACAATTAGACATGTCGCGTCGGCCACCGAAAACACCGGTCGAACAAGAAACCGAGAGACAGCCGACCAGCGACAATATCGACGTTGAGATAATTCAGCTTCGGGAGATGATAGCCCCGCCAAGTGCAACAGAACAGCCAAGGACTAGCCGCGACGCGCTGTTAAGCGATTTACTAGCAGCAATACAAGCGTTAAACTATCGTGTCGACCAGAAGGCGCACGAAATGAGAACCGCAACAAAACGCGACACCCGCCGGACAATGACACGCTCGACTTGACGTACGAGCGTACTAGCGAGGATGTGCGAAATCAGCGCGGGTTCTTCGAGAGGGGAGGAGACGAATATGTGAAGTTGAAAGAAGCACGCGGATCAATTCCAAAAACAGACGGATCGTCGCAAAAACAAATACCCGAATTTTTAAACGCGTGTGATAACGCAATGAGGGAAATAGAACCGGCAAAAGAAAAAGCGTTACTAAGAGCGATATTAGACACTAAATTAACAGGGAAGGCCATGTACGACTTCCAAACAAAAGACATTCGCTCGTATGCTCAACTAAAGCAAAAGATAGAGGCGTGCTACCTGGCAAAAAGAAGCGCGTCGCACTTACAGAATGAATTTTATACGCAAAGGCAGAAGCCTGGCGAGAACGCGCGCAAATACGGAGCACCCGTGGAAAAGCTATCAGTGGAGTTCTATTCAGGCCCTAATTGAGGGCAAGGCGAGAACGATCGAACAGAAAAAGGCGATACAGGAGACTATCCAGGGAATGGCCCTAGAGGTATTTCAGTTAGGACTTTGTGAGGAAACGCAAACTATAGTGCGCTCGCGAAACTACGCGACTTTAGAAGAAGCGATTCTGGGAGCTACTGCGGAAGAGAAATTAAAAAGACCTCAGAATAAGGCAAATTACTATAATAATAGATACAAAAATAAACAGGGTAAACCGAAGATAGAACAAAGTGCGAGCTTGCAGTGCCATAAGTGCGGCAAGACGGGACATATAAGGCAAGAATGCCGGACAAGCAGATACGCAAACCGATTTAGTTTGCCGAGAGCAGACAAGACAGCCGGTGTACACACAATAGAAAAATATTGTACTTATTGCCGAAAAGCAGGACATAAGCGAGAAGAATGCTGGTCACTGCACGGACGCCCGGGAAAGAAAAAAACAAGCGCGGCGCCCAAATAGAGAAAACTTTAATTAAAAAACCCGTGAATACCGCGTTCAGAGTGAATAAGAAAGAAAGAAACAGCGATAGCGCTGAAGAATCAAGTTACAGCAGCGAAGAGGAAGAAAGGAAGTATAAAGGAAAGATAAAAAGAACAGTGAGCGATCATCGTGTCGCGCAGGTGAGTGCGAGAGTACCACCACAAACAAACCTAAAACTAATTACTCTGCCAGTGGAAGAGGCCAAGAAGGGCAACACGCACTTTCTGTTAGATACGGGCGCGACTCTCACTTTTGTGAAGATCGGGAATCTGAAAGATGAGGTACATATGAAAGGAGAGCGAATCGCCTTAACGGGAGTAACAAAGCATAAAATGCATACCTTGGGAAAGATCCGAGCGACGATCCCGATAGGAAAACAGAAGATACGTTACACGATTTATGTAGTAAAGGATGATTTCCCGATAGAATATGAGGGAATCCTCGGAATTGAATTTTTAGAGAAACAAAGAGCAAGATGCGATCATGGGAAAAAACAGGTGAAAATCGGAGGAGTAGAATTCCGGTTACGCCCATATGAGAAAATAACATTGTAGCCGCGAAGCGAAACAATAATTAGAGCTGTGGCTGACCAAAATCAAATAGGCGTAATACGTTCCGAAGAAACGGAACCGGGAGTCTTTATAGGATGCTGTTTAGTGCGGCCAAAAGAGAATGAATGCCCCGTGAATGTAATCAACACCACGGAAGAGCAAGTCGAGATAACGACACCGCTTGTCACTATCGAGGAAGTAGGAGCAAGCGACACCGTGTATACGTTCGCTCGAGAATCAGCTGACGCGGAGGAAGATCTACC
>NW_012026789.1:1307856-1308585 GCF_000956235.1 Wasmannia auropunctata | reverse complement strand
GGATTGAGAGGGTTCTCACTCCCCGCTGAGAAACACCTCAGCGGCGGATCCCCTATTCAAACGGGGAAGCACCGATTCTCAGAAACAACTCGAATCACGGGCTCCCTTCACCGCGCCCCGCGTTCATCGGAGACACTCGTCTCGCGCGCCGCGCCGCTCCCCCGCCTACCGCGCTCGCCGCACGCCCACCGACGTCACGCGCTGACACGTGAACAGCCGATGGGCACTGCTCAGCGTGCGCGCACACATGTAAATAGCTGTACATAACGTCCGTCCGTGCGTACCGAAATTGTATAAACCTATGCACTCCGTATAAGTCTTAAATAAACTAGCTCTTTGGAAATATTATACAAAATCCGTCTTTTATTAATTGCTCTTCCCTCTCCGCTCTGAGCCAATTTCGCCGCTTGTTTCCGACGAGCTATTCCGTGCGACGAAATTTCGGCAGTCGTTACACTGTCATAATCGTTAACGCTACATAAAATTCTCATCGCACAATTCAGAACATTAAAATGTACATATTTTTTATCCAGCAGTACAGTTCTAAAAACCAGCGGCCCTAAATAAAGAAGAAAAGTGCGATGTTGAGTCGCTTTCCATCTCGGATAAACACCCAAATTAAAAATTTTCGAGTAAACTCTATTGGAATACACTTTTATGCAGTTTTCAGTGCATCCGACAAAATGTTAATATGAGCTTGGACTACTCTGGAAGTTTTTAACCTATCTA